>NC_073361.2:21013750-21327500 GCF_027580225.2 Misgurnus anguillicaudatus | reverse complement strand
TTTGATTTTTGTTGCTATTATTTCATAATTTAATAATTTATAATACAGTTTTTCTCGATTGCTAAAACACTATAACCAGGCTTTTGAACTAAATTTTCAAAACCATAACGCCATTTTTCAAAAAGCACAATCATTTTGCTGAACTATAAACACTACTCCCCTGCTTAACACATGAGTCAGATTTGGTGAACTTTTACTTCTCTGCTAACTCTACAGTACATACAAATCCCTACATTTCTCAGTGCTTACACCATCTGGTCATATGGAAAGCACTAGCATTCAATACTGTTCACTCAAGTCAGCACAGCTTAGGCTCAATTAGCAAACCATTACCAAGGTGGAAACACTAAAGCCGTTTCTCAATATGCGTTCTTGTCTGTACTTGGGTTCTTGTGGACTTGTGAAACGTCATCAGTCGCGGCCCAAGTACTGTTCCAATTCAAAGTTCGCATCAAGCCCAAGTTCACATAAAATCCCCGGATGTGTTCTTGATCCGCCCATTTTATCGAGGATGCATCAGAGGAGACTTGTGTGGACTTATGACAGCGAAGTTTCCCAGAATGCATTTCGCGTCAGGAGTTCGTTCTTCCGAGTCTGAACTTGCAAGTTCGAACTACGAAGGACACAAGTCCGAGTTTGGCGTACTTGGTATTGAGAAACGGCTTAAGAGTCAAAATTAAACACCAATCAGATCCTTCAATAGATAGATAAAAGGGCCCAAATCAGTCACTGAGCTTTGGAACAATGAAGGAATAGGTCGAGGAGGAGGAGGAGGAAGAGGAGGAGGGAGAGGAAGAGGCAGAGGAGGAGGGAAAAAACGGAGGACGTGGTGAAGGAGGAGGAAGAGGACATGGTGAAGGAGGAGGACATGGTGAAAAGAAGGAGGGAGACGAATGGCAAGGTGACAAGCAGTCTCAGATGAAATTCGAGCCACTCTAGCTGACCATGTCCTTGTCCATGGTATGACTATGAGGGAGGCTGAGCAACGAGTAAACCCTAATTTGAGTCGCTTCACTGTTGCCTCATCTTCAGAGCCTTCAGGGAGAAAAACAGTAAAAGTAGGTGTACTTACAGTAAGACTGCTCTGTACAGTAACTTTAGTGTGCATACACTGTTGGACTATGCTACTGTAATAAAGAAATGCATCAAATTGCCTTCCATACAGATCGACATATCAGTAGATGAATGCCATGGGTGGATCATGCAAGAGGATTTTACCCTCGCTGTTTGGCTAGGACCAATATAGCCTGTGTGGATGAGATTCTCTGGCCTGACCCAGAACAAAGACGGGATGTTGAGGAGGAATAATTTTTTTTTTTTTTATTTACAGTTGTGCTGTGTAGCACATGAATGAATAAAATGTGCTAATGCATACACCGATTATGTCTTTTTTGGTTATATGAAAAGGTTTTGCGCGGGAGAACCACAAGCAAATTACCAGTTATTGTTTTGATTTATTGCACCAGTGTGTAATACTATGTTGTAGTGTGTGTGTGTTTTTGAAAGCTTGTGTGTGTTGTCTGAGTGAAAAGCTTTTTTTTTCAGTAAAAGTGAATGGTTTTGAATGTAGAGCTTCATTTTGTCCTGAAAATATGATGTTTGGAGTACTGGGTAAGATGTTATGCAATTGTGTTTACTGTTTTGAGAATATGAGGCATAGTTTCAATAAATGTGTTTAAGCAACCGAGAAAAACTGTAATACACATAGAGTTTGGGAGCTTCTGGTTACAGAAACATTCCTGTAGTCTTAAGCCACCTTATCACAGAACAGGATTTCTGTTGGTCAGGTTCTCATGACCAAATAGGACTGTTAACCATCTGTAATCTAGATCTCCTCATGAGGTGACCTCCCTCGCAAGAGTACAGATTATGTCTTAAATTCTAATTGTTTATATACTTTCTCTTAGAATTATAGAAATTAGACCTTTTTAACCATCACACCATGACCTTTAAAATAACACCAACATCAAGATAAAACTTTTGTAGCATCACAACATAGAATGTATATGACATTAGATTCAACCTTTAGTGAACTGGAATTAGAGAGGAAGACAGAGAGGTTAAGTCCTGGTTATCAGCACCACCTGGGAATTGTATTGCTTTATGGGTATCTCCACAAGCAAACCCAAAGCTGATCTCTTGAACACATGTACTACACAAGCATAGGCAAGTAACGCTGGTGTTCAACTGAGGAGAGTCTACATGGAGTAAGTTTGTACTTTACCAAAGCTAAGCCACCATTTTCCAAAAGAAATTGTCTTTAGTATTGTTGACATTCTTTCGAAATAAGAGATAAATTAACACACTTATAAAATGTGTTATAAAATTAGCATGGCATTGATGAACCCAGCTGTGCTGTGCAAACTGCAAGTGAGAGATTGGTATAGGATGGCTGACACAAAACTAAGGTTTCGACCAAGGGGCAACCTTTCGATCTCTCTGATGAAGCCAATATGGAAGTGACTTAAACTGTAATACATTGACTAACTGGTAGAGACTGGCCCAAAAGGGAGTCAATTACCACAGACCTCCATGTTAAAATGCCCATCTTTATAGTAGAAAATATGACAACTTCATGAAAACTGTGAGGGGTTGAATGTTATTGTAACTCATCAGTTTAAATTATATTAAGCCTTAAACTTCTGCATAACCTGCATAATTCAGGGCATGACCACTTGAGTGACGGTTGAATTGCTGTCGAGCTAGGCGGGCGTGGTTTTGGCAACCTGCCACCTCAGCCTCACCCACGTCCCGCCTCTACCCATTTTCGGTTATTCGTGATGCACAGTGATGCACTGCCAAGATGCCAACGACAGGCCCCACCAATTATTGGCTGCAAAAAAGCTCTTCACAAATGGGTGACGTCACGGACGCTACAACCATATGTATTGTCTATGGTTTTAACAGTCTAGATCTCGAAAGCCTAGATGTTTCGAAATACTAGCCACATTTCCAATGCAAATTCGGGCAAAACTTTTCTAAATGTCGCCAAAAGACTTTTGCGAAATGACAGCGTTTCCATTAACCAATGATATGCGACTGAAACATATTTTTACCTCTCGCAAAATCATTCCAAACATTACGTCAACTGCTTTTGGTAGGTTTTCTATAAAACATTATTTTTAACCAAACTTTCCAAACATTAATGCCAAAAAAGCCCCTTATACTTATGAGCGACAAAGTACAGGTGTTTCATGGAGGTAAGTACAGTATTTTAAATCAAGAGATATATGTAGTTGTGTTATTCAAACATTATTGGCAAGGAAAGCCTCTATACTTGGGAGCAGACACGTATTAATGTGTTTCTGGGAGGTTTTAGTACTTATCTTCAAATCTTAATTATGTGACCCGAAAATGCAAATAAACTGTTTCCATGGCAGTTTTGCGATATACACATTTTCCGAATTGCCTGAAAAACCACCTCATGCGAGCGCAAAAACTTTTTGGTGTTTTTGCAAAATTGACGTGTAGTGTTTCCATTGGCCGTATTTTCAATTCGCAATGTCAATTTGCGCAATTTAAAGGGCAATGGACATGCAGCTACTGCTCCGAAGTGTGATTCAAAACACCCACGTCACGTGACTACAGCTAAACGAAGCTTCGGTGCAAGTGTTTTAAAAGTTGGCGTACCTGCTGTGTCTGCGTTAGATTAACAGGGTCGGGAACAAAAATACCTCGCAGATGCATTTTTTATCCAGAGCAAATGATCCTCAAGGCCCTTACTTTGGGTCCACACTTTGATGACATCAAAAAGTGCAGACTTTAGGGACCCTTGACGCGAGTCCATGAGGCCACACCGGAATCGTATTTTGGGACTCCAGCATCACGCTGGAAATAAGACGAGAAGTTGCCCATGAGTATGAACTCCTACCATCTGTCATCTGATTGGTCTGATTGCTCTTTCGCAAGGACTTCTGTGTTGGTAAAGTGCGTGGAGCCTGCAGCAGTGCGGGCTTCGCTGATGACCGCATCAAGGGTGCAAAGGGTGCCGATGAGCACACTTCAGAGCATAAAAATGACAGATGGGCACCCTACGGACTCGTAGACTAAGCGAGCACGCGCAATTTAAGGCCACAAGACAAAAGTCCACATGAAGTGCGTCATTTGGGACAGGTTCTAAGTCCCAAAAAATCCTGCTCCTGGAAGGCCACTGTCCTAACCCTAATCACCAGGTCCAACCTTAAAAGGCTGCAGGATGACTTGGAAAATGGCATTCTGGTGTGTATAATTAGGGTTGGAGCTAAACTTTGCAGGACAGTGGCCCTCCAGGACCTGGAATGCCCACCCCTGCTCTAAGTTAATGGAAATAAAGATTTGTATGTACTTGCAAAAAAATCTTTGCATGCCAGGAATAATTGTCCCTTGATTGTGAGATTTAAAAAAGCTGTAGGCCTTCAATAAATGTTAAAAAAGAAGTAGGCCTTCAATAGCAGCACAATTAATATTTTTGAATAAATAAAATCTTGATACTGTATGTAAGAAATGTGACTTATTGTGGCTTGACTTATTTTATTAATTTCTTCTTATTATTTTTATTTATCCCTATTTAATTTATTTATCTCTCATTTTGCATGAACAAAATAACCTATAATTTATAACCAGGAGCCTAAACCAAGCTCATGTAGTTGTCATACAGATGTTAAAACAACAGACAGATGTTAAAACAACAGAAACATTTTTTTTTTAAATTCTTTGGATCGATACAGGGATGCTTTATTCTAGGTTCGATCCAAGGCCACCAGCATGTAAATCGAGACACCTATCCACTCTGCCACCCCATCATTTGTAAAGCCCAAACAACATGTTGGGTACAATTTACCTTGCACATTTTAGGACATCCTTAGATGTCAGAGTCAGGTGTCAGACATCAGATGAAAAGGCATCAGGTCTCAGAAAAACCGCTGTCAGAAAAAAGGCCTTCATCTGATGTCTGACACCTGACACCTGAGGATGTCCTAAAATGTACACCGTACAGCGCATATCTGCATCTTTGACAATGCTGTTTCATATGAAGACATACAAGTGACCACTAGGTGTCACCGTGGAGGCGGTTTCGGATGAATGTTTCGAAGCTTCGAAGCAATACGGCACAATTGATTCAACAGATTCGGTATTTCACGAAGCCTCGCTCTGCCCACCACTAGATTAGTGTGAGCTACTTTATATGCAAACATGCAGCTTTTTCTTACAGAAATCTGTTAACACTCATTTCTTCCTTACCAACTTGCACTTGATTCACATGGACCTGCTGCTGCACAAAAGACACCGCTCAGATCCAAAAGAATGATGTCACCTAGACTGACCGCTCTGCGCATGCGTGGAAAAGTGAGCTCATCTGTCTCCACAAAAAGCGCGCGCGTGCTCGACCAAATTAGGATTTTTTTATTGCAAGCCAAGTATCCTGAAAACGTGTAAAACACTCGCTTATTTTTCATTATCTGGTTTATATCCTGCTTTAGCTTGAACTATTATATGTTAATTTGTTAATTATTTAATCGTCACCAAACATTGAACGCGTAAACTTTATGCAAAATTAATCTAAAACACACTATACAAATACAGTTGTACAATGTAAACAATTTAATTGTTTTTACAGCTCAATAAGTGATCAACAATAAATGATTGGAATATTTGAATTAAGCTGCTGCTTATGATTATTACAAAATATAAAATAAATAAGCACAGATGTAGCCTATAAAGTTTTGTTAAGCGTATCTAGATACTGCCAGAAGATGGTGCTCTGTCGATAAGTTAACGTTTGTGGAAACGTGTGTGCATGCTGGTTGGGATGTTGCTGCTGGTACAGAAAAGGAGCATCACCGCGCGCGTTCTGCCTCCGTCTCCTCCTTGCGCGCCGCAGTGATTCGCTCCTTCAGTATCCGAGGCTTGTTCCTCACATCAGCATCTTGTCCGCAGTTCATCTCCCCAAATAACCTCGACAGGGCATGAGCTTAGGACTCTTATCCAGCTAAATTTCGGATTTAAAGCGGGACGAGGACAGCGTTGTTCTTTGGTCATCATTTGGTAAGTGCACAATGTCATTCCATCGCACTCTTTATACACATCAGTGCTTGTTTTATTGCACTATTTCAAGATGCCTTCTATATTGGTTAAGGATAGAGCACATAGCGCACCTTGCAATGATCACAAACCTGCCTCATTATGCTGGTTCAGAAAGAAGACCCGGTGGTTTCAATTCGATCAGTTTAACAATAGATTCTGGCATCACAACTCATTTGAACAGATTGACCCAAACTGCAAACAGAAAGTGGGTGAGAGAAAGATGTTGATCATTAATGAGGATGTGATGAATTTTTCTTTAAACGTTTGAACAAAGCTCTTCATCCAATGCCAGGTGGATGTTAGATGTACAAATAACTCCCATTGAAGAGTTGGCATTTTGGAAAGGCCCTCACTTTTACCTCTAAAACTGAATAAAGTATTGAGTAAATGAGAATTTGAGAGAAAATTAATTGTTGTTTTTGCCTATTTTATTTAAAGTAACCCAGTCAGGTTTGTGCTGAATAGATACCTCCCTATGAAATGCAATGAAATGTATCTATCAAAATCAGGTGTATTCTTTTGACCACTTTGCCATTCATTCATAAAAAACTGCAGTTGAAGTGTCATGTGAAAATTTAACCATTAAAGCTCTGATAAGTTGGTGTTTTTGATAAGTATACATTTGCTTCTGTATAGCTTAGTGGTAAAGCATTGCCTAACTGGTGCAAAAAATCATAATTCCAATCCAAAAAGTATGATACCTTCTAATGCATTTAGTCGTTTGGGTAAAAATGCATGATGCTGTACACCTGTGGTTTACACTACTTGGACACCTTGCCTTGTATATGCTGTCCAGCCAAAGTTCTGCCTTCTTTCTGTGATATATGCTCTGAGTGTGCCCATATGTCAAGTTTATTGTTGTATACAAAGGAATTAATTGGCATGTAGGTGTGAGTATTTTACAGTGCTGGAGAGGAGGCGACGAAGGTTTTCCATTAGTGGAATACAGTATTGACTTCAGAGAGCTAACTGGCAGATCTTTCTATATGGAGTGCCTGATCACATGTGTAAATGAGCTCATTAACTGAGCTTTGCGCTGGATCTAAACCGAATCAAAGGCATGGAGTGTAATCTACAGTGATCGGTGCTGCTCTTTGCAAATGTCACGCTTTTACATGAAATCTGCTTGCAGCGTGATAATAGGATGAGAGATGACTAAAGCTTAGAGACCCTGTTTATCAAAACATCTCGCTTATCTCATTGCTGCGTGTCAATAACTGAAAGCGCGCAGTGAAGGAGATTACGGTGCGATTCACTTTTTATTGGGCTAAAGGATTTGGACGGATTGATTTTTAGTCTACCCGTCTGCCACCATTAGACTTGACACTTGGGTATATTTTGTACCATCTCGTTCGATTCTGCTCACATGGCAACCTGTTAAAAATCACCATGTGTTTGGTGATGAAAGAGGGACAATGTGTGAACTTCTTTTCACAGATTTTGTGCTATATTACAGATGGATTTCTCAGGCCACTGTTAATAGATGACATTCAGCATGGTTAGGTCAGTGCTGTTGGATGAAAGTGTGAAATTCACGTGCTGTGTCTCCATGTAATTATAACCAGTTAGTCAGATTATTCATCTCAACAAATGGATTGAAGTATTTCACTATAATGTTGGTGCCTGTCATAAGTTTCACTGTACAGATTGCTAATAAGTTTAGCCATCAAGGTCTCTAATGGCTAATTGAGCATCCAGAAAGCTTGGCGTTTAAGAAGCTGTCATCTGAATTTTCTTGATATGAATTATTTATTTCATAGAGCGGTAGGTGAGGGTTATGCTGTCTCTCAGGTGCTAGGTTACCATGAATGACGGTTCAGTTTTAATTCAATGCTTCATTTGACAGGTGTAGGTTAAAAAGGGCCTTCACATGCATGATATTTTTATTTGGTTAACAAAAAACATCCGGTGCAGAGCAATGACATGCTTAGATAAAGGATGTCACTTTTATGGACTCATTAAGCATGATTCGGTGAGGTCATTACGGCCAGAAGGGACGGCTTTAACGTGAGAAATAATTCTGCAGACTGCCAAGTTTAATGAGATGATGGTGCCAGTTTTCATACTGATGGGCTTTTACTATTTCTTTTAGCTTTAATTGATGCATGTACGGTGTTGTAAGTCTGTAGCAATAATGGTCCTTGCTTCAGACACATGACATAAGGTGGGACACAGGGGTAGGGGCGGTATGCGACTGTCTCGAGAAAATTGGGACGTCTGGTCATCCAGTCCCAAGGGGCATTGAGTACAGGATGAAGTGTGAAATTGAGTCGTAGATGAACAGAAATACTCTCTTAATAGCTCTCTTTTTAACATCAAGGTCATTTGCGTGATTATTAGGATTTTTACACTGCAAAAATCGACTTTTTCTTAATTTCTTTATAAAAATATATGAAAAATCTTATAACAGCTTGATGCTTAGATGTGTTCTCAAATAATATTTTCTTGAAAGTACTTGTATGTGGATTTTTTTGTCTTATTACACTGCCAGATTTTTCACTTTTACCTTTTTTTTTTACCTATCTGAAAATAATAATAAAAAACATAACTTTTTATTATTTTCCTTTTTTAATGTTAGTAAAGCTTTTTGCACAATACATGACCATTTTTCAGCCCCTCTCCAAACCGAAATGAACACTTGGCTCAGGTTCTGCCTGCCCTTTAAGATTTTAATGTGAATCATTATGCTGACAAATTTACATAGGAAATTAGTGTCAAAATCCAGAATTTTTCACAATACAGTTCAACCCCATTCACACAGCACTTTGGTCCCAGAAAAGTTCTGTGAAATTAGCAGAGAGGCTTCTGTGTGAACACAAAAACGTCCCGTAAATGTTCTGGGATCGCTCCCGTAAAGAGGACCTAGTTACATTGCCGTAACATTCCCTGAACACATCCTGTGTAAACAAGACGCAAAACCATGCTGTAGTGATGACGCGCGGCACATACGCCACGTGTCTTTATGGGATCTTTATGGTATGTGTGTAAATTAGGGATGCTTCAAACAACATTGAAAGAACGTTGAAACAACGTTGAATCAACGGTGAATGGTAAACGATTGCAAAAGGTTAATTAAAGGCTTAATAATTAAAATATGTCAGTTGTTGTTCAACGTTGAAAAAATTTGCAAAATCAAAAGGTAATTCAACATAGATTCAACTTTGTCCGTGACGTTGATTCAACAGTGAATCAACGTTGAAATGCCTGCTGGGCTGTAACTGTTAAAATTTTTTCTAGATAAAGTAATACCACAGATGTTGCCTTTGTTATATTACTTGCAGTAATTATGTTTATTATTGTTTTAATAGAGAATCAAATAAATAAGCACAACAAATATTTCTTCTGCAAAGATATATTTAATATCTCTTTAATAGACTTAAAAGTAATGAAAATTACACACTTCACAGTCTTTACTGTATGAATTTAATATACACGCATTCGTATAAAGTACAACAGTTCTTCAGTGAAAAGAAGAGAGTGATTTTATGAAGAGATGAATTAAAGAAAGAAAAAGAAAGTTTAAACAGACAAAACTCCAAAACGCATGCAGATAATAAACTTTTGCCACGAGGATGCAATTGTCCGCGATAGGGATGTGTTGTATACGCTGTTTAATGGGGATGTGAAGACGCGTCGCTCTGTTGACTGGAGTGCGTCCTCATAGAAAATTCACATATATCTGTAAAGGCAGAGAGAGAAATCTAAATATGCACGTCGCACATGAGCAACAGGTTATAAAAATGCTTGCACTACGTAAAAAAATTGTCTCTAATTCCAGCCGCATTCAGGATCCCTATGATGACAAGAGTAAACAGAAAGATCGGTTCATGAGATTGGCAAATTTAGCGAGTACCGATCAAGCCATTTAATGCCATTATCGGCTGATCAATCGGAGCATCCCTGTAAATGCACGCATAGATTCCAAAAAATCATTGGCAGTGTGAATGAACCAAATATCAAATGATCCCGGACAAAACCCGGAAGCATTTTCTGTGTATTTTCCATAATCTCTGTGTGAAAAGTTATTTTTTGCCCTCATTTGACAAACAGTAGTTAGATAAAGGACATGAAAGTACAACGTACAAAGAAAAGTCCGGGAAGGGCAAATAACTTTAAGCTGGGAGTCTGCGGCACATGTCAGAGCACTGCCCACTAGACCATTGGCTCCGCCAAGATGCCGTTTTGAACCTTACAGTATGTTTTAATGTTACAGTATGTTTAATTAATGTCAAAATATGAAGGATGAGTTGATTCGCTAAAGACTCCTCTAATTTAATTTTTTTGGGATCAGTAGAAAGGAACAGGCCTATGCTTAATTCCATAAGCCAACTGCATTATAATAATGTGTTTATTATTTTTGTATGACACAAAATTTTTCTGCTTGTTTAGCTGCGTGTACTTTTGGTTCAATTCATTTGCACGAACAATAGTGTTTGCATTATTGCTTCCATATATTTGCAGTTATACAGTTTTTATATTGTGGAGGCAGGAGAATAATTCTCTGACCAACTGAACCTCATTTGCTGAGTCAGTGGAGTCGTTTCGTTGTGTGTATGTGTGCCTCTCACCGTATTGATTTTTTGGGGAAGGAGAAAGAAAAGGTCTAAAATCAAACAGTGAACGCTCACTAGGGGAAAGAGGGGGTTAATCAAACTGCTGTGGGTTCTCTTCTTTTAGAACTAAATTCATCCTCGTATCTCGTTCTTCTGTATGCCTATGCGCTGTCACGATGAGAAAACCGAGACGCGTGGCATTTCCCGGTTTGCACACCTTGAGCGGAAAGCATTCATCACCGGGCCTGCTATTTTTAGACTTTTATTTTTAGCCCTAGAAAATGAAATCAGACGCATGCCTTTGATTGACAGTTCAGCTCCATGCAATGAAAAAGATGTCTAGGAGGGATAAGAGATGAATCTGACAAAACAATATTATAATAAATTCAAATCTTGCGTATATGATTGCGTCCAATGGGATATTATCGGTTTGTAGCTTGGTTTGGAGCAAAATTGTAAAGCATTATGTAGTATCTCGTGCAATATTTAGACAGGAACATGTTGCCTGTTTGTTTTGACCATCTGATTGGTGCTGGGTTGACCTCTGGGTTCGAAACCCCTTCGCCCTGAGCAGAGGGTGCAGTGCCGGCTGATTATCCCAGCGTTCTCCAGGGTGCAGCCTGCGCAGTTACGCTTCACTGCATGTAATTATCAAGGATGAAACCATTTTCCGAGTGTTTGGCCTTCTCTCCCCTTCTAATTCCCTCATGCCGTACCCTTAGAACGCAAAAATGGCTCTATTTGATGGGAGAATTATGCAACTAGTCAAGTGACTTGAACAGGAATATAGTTGGAAGCTTGATTTTAAACTCATCCTGCACTGTGCACATCTTCAAAATCATTTTTGGTGTTACTTTGCGCCCCTTCTTAGTTTTCTCTAGTGTTTGGGTATACAGCTGGTCCCTGGGGCATCAATTGAAGCCCCTCAGCGGAGCATTCGTCTAGAAACCGTAGCAACCATTAGCAGTGTGGTTACCATGACATCCATCCACCAGCGAGGCAGGGTTCCCGTCTAGACTCCTTTGGGAGTTGCGATGGCGTATTTAGAGGGAACCGGGACCAACGATTATGACAAAAAGAGTTTTCGACAATAAGGCTTAGCTCTATATTAACAGTGGTGAGAGATGAAAAAAATCAATTTTCAGTTAGCTTATGCGTCCGTGGGCCGGCGAACTTGGAAGTGAATTGCAGTGTAAACATCATCAATTGGATTTCCTCCACGTTCTGTTGGTTATTTAGCAACCTGGGTCTTATTTATGATTACCTCAATCACAAACACAGCTCAGGGCTTCACAAACCGATCAATCCCGAAAAAATCTATCAGCAGAAAAGTTAAAAACGCATAGGACATACAGTAATGGTATGGATTTATTGTAATCAGACAGGGGAGATCTGGATGTGTTTCTAGGGTCGTGTTTGTTGAATCGGGTCTGTGAGCAGTCTGTGACCGTACAGGCTTTAAAATACATCATGGTGACAGGTCCTGCTCGCTGGCCTTGTGAAACAGGGTTTAGTGGACACCCCCGTGTCCTCGTATGTGTTTGGAGGGCACATTGGTTAGTGTACCATGGGTTAGTTCAATAACAGGAGATGTTTTGTCAATTTGTCATTTTGTATGTTATGCATGTGATGTAAGGAGTGTCTTTCATCTAATGTGATAGTTCACCCAAACATGAAAAAAATGTCATTATTTCTTCACCCTCCTGTTGTTTAAAACCTGTATGCGTTTTTTTTTAATTCTGTTGAACACAATGGAAGATATTTTGATAAACGATGTTAAGTAGAGGTCGACCGACATCGATAACTAGGTTGGTCCGTACTTGCCGATAACCGATTAATCGGCCGTTTTTAAAATAGATATTGGATGTAAACAAACATATCACTCAAAGGGAAACAGTGCTGAAATTTATCACAAAAGTAATAAAACAACAGTACTGACCTTTGAAAAAGTGCTAAATGAAATAAATGTATAAATAAAAAATAAATGAATTATATTAATAAGTATTGAAATAAATACGTCTGTGAAATACTCTCACTGGTAACATTGAAATATGTATATTATATGTGTAGTCTTGTACTTTATTTGCTTCTGTTTTAAAGGGACTGTAAGTAGGATTTGAAGTGTTTTATTAATCAAAATCAATGTCTTTATTCATGAATATGTCCTCGTTGGTGTCAAATGACCTGACTTTTCTTTGTAAGCTTAGAATTTCTCCTCTTTACTTACATTGAACGGGTAAGTCCAAGGAGGCATCCATATCGTTCCCGCCGTATAACTATAATAGCAGAGAGGGACAAAAAGCACTAGCCTACCAACGCATTTCCAAAACGCGTTTTCATTCAGAACACGTGAACCAGCTGCAACGGACAAGGAGATCAGTGATAACATAACGGCTACCGTAGTTGCAGCATGCATTTGGAAAGGCGAGGCGCTAGAGAGCACGATTCGTTTGAATGCAAAATACAATTTCACCACTAGATGGGGGTAAATCCTACTTATTGCCGCTTTAAAGGGGACATTTCCAAAAATACTTTTTTAAGATGTCTAATAAATAATTGGTGTCCCCAGAGTACGTATGTGAAGTTCTAGCTCAAAATAAAATGTTAAAATTGCCACTTTGTAGGTGTGTCCTTTTAAATGCAGATGAGTTGATCTCTGCACCAAATGGGAGTATTATCCCCTTATGACATCACAAGGGGAGCCAAATTTCAATTACCTATTTTTTTCACATGCTTGCAGAGAATGGTTTACCAAAACAAAGTAACTTGGTTGATCTTTTTGACATTTTCTAGGTTGATAAAAGCACCGGGGACCCAATTATAGCACTTAAACATGGAAAAGACAGAATTTCATGATATGTCTCCTCTACTGATGATCTAATCAAAATAACAAACGATTTATTGCAGTGATGACAAAAATGAAATTAAATCAGACTTTCATTTGTTAGATATGTTAATGCAGCAGACAGCTGCATATAGTTTGCTTTCTCTCGTTATTAACCTGAAACATGCAGCTTAACCAGCAAAATCATGGATAAAAATAACCAGCTGCATAAAAACTAATGCAAATAGATGATAATAATCATGACATTAAACATTTGAGTTGGATTTATCTGCATGTAATTTTTTAATAATAATTAAATTGAGTTATATTAGCTCCCTGTCAGCCTTGAAAACAAACTTAGGTTCCTGCTGTTGTTTTTCTGCTAATGCAGCATGTATTAGTCAGCAAATTAATTACTTCATAATGATATGAAGCAGAGGACGCAACTTGTAACAACTATCGGCATGGATTTTTGCACAGTGTTTCCCACAGAGTCTTTTTAATACTGTGGCCCTGATGACATCACACCCTCATTAGCATATTTGTGACGTCACCACGCTGTGTTTGCGGTTGGTCTAGTGTTGGTACTTAAAAATGTGTTTATCTACTGTCTGATCTGACGTTCTTTGATTGTTATATTGTATTTTAACACACTGAATGCTATTTTCACATATATATTCAGTTGTCAGACATAAAGAAAGAGTTTAAAATAGTGACTAAACACGACCCAATAACACCTCGTGTTTAATCCAAGCAGCTGTTACTTTAACTACTGCTAAAATCCTGATTTATAAATGCGGCTGACAAAATCACCATACATTTACATTTAAGAGCTGATATACGAGGTGATTTTGGCTACATTAACTGTGTGTCTCATGAAGTGCAGAGCTTTACTGTTGCTCTTCTCATCTTGTTGTGTTATGAGCGCTTTTAATTTTAAATGCAAGTGATAGTTTTATTTAGGGATGGGCACGGATATTCGAATATTCGATCGGCAATAATAATTCGAATTTAAAAAATGCTATTCGAATGTTTGTTTGTTTTTAATGTGCCACCAAAGGGTTACGACTTATTTAATGCTTTTTCACTTCATCTATACTGTCTTTTATAGACTTAAATGTAAGATATACATGAACATTAATTCGTATGTATTTCTGATTGTTTGGCAATGCAGATTGCAGACGAATTTAAGTTTTTCCATTTATCTCCGGGTTTGTCGGCGGCGTGCCGTATTTGGCCACTGGCTCACATGAGGGCTCACGTGTTATTAAACGTGCTTCTCCACCGCCCGCATCAACACATCATGAGACTGAGATTTGTAAGCTTTCTGTTATAAAGTCTACTTTATTTTGTTAATAACGAGACAGACACGGAGAACGAAATGAAACTGAGAACATTTATTATATGCGGTGCTCTTTCGAAAATGAACTGGATAACGGCATGGCAGTTTAAAACGCAAAGCTCCGTCTTTGTGAAATGTTGTTAAATTAAGCTAACGTTAGTAACTTTGCACAGTCAACAATAATCTATCGAGCCATTTTGTAAAATAATGTTAAATACAGATATTCAATCTTGTTCAATCCGTCTGTTGTTTTTATCGGATAACCATCATCACGAGGAAGAGTTTTCTCCGCAGCACCGGCATTATTGTATCTAGTCAGAAGAACGGGCTTTCACCGAAGCAGGTAGGATAAATGGGGTTTTCTTTATTCACAAATACATTCAAACTAAACTGAGAAAATATTTATTTGGCGACTGAGCAGTCGGTTATGTAGATGTGTTTTTTCGTTTGCTCCGTTCTGTTATTTGGAGTCTGTTTAAGGGTTTAAATGATGATAGCCCGTCAAGTCCTCAAACTTTAAACTTCGCAAGTCCTCAAACTTCGCTTAGATTTGGGGTTAGTGTATTTGGTATAATATAATGTATGTAAGATCAAACAGTAATGAATTCATACGACCGACTTGAAACTAAGGGTTTGACTGACTCAGACTTCGCTCCGCATGGGGTTTTAACGCCTTTTTTGTAGGATATTTTTTAAGAAGAATTTAAAATATATATATATTTTTTTGCAATGTTTTCAACTTAAAAATACATACATACATATACATACAGAATATAAGTTTAGCTTGTTGTGGATATTTCCTAATTATAGCCTTCTGTGAAATGATGACAAAATGAAAAATACAAAAGACGCATGTCTTAATTAACATAATTTAAATAAACGAATATTCGAATATTCGTTCTTTATGAGCTTAAATATTCGAATAGTAAATTACTGGAAAATGCCCATCCCTAGTTTTATTGTAGATTGTGTATCGCGCAGACAATTCAGCGCAATTTAAAAACTATGAGAGAATACACACAGAACACGCGCACATACCGCGCCATAGGGAGGGAGAGAGCTCACACACAGAGAACGGATGTATGTGTGGGAAAACACTACTTACCTTTTGTTAAGTCATGATAAATTCGATCAGCCGTCTTCTCTGTCAGTAACATCTGTTGACGTTTACGTGAAAAGACAAGTATACGGAACACACATGGAAAACACCGCCAACTTTTAATTCTTTTACTTAGTGTCATGTGATAGAGGCACTGTCGAGGTGCCGCACACAGAGAGAAAGGGCACGCACGAGTGAGGCGCCGCTGATCGCTTGCAACAGTGAATGAAGCCGTTTTTAATAGTAAAATAAAAATGTAAATGGTAATCATGAAAAATCTCTGGTGGCCAGTGCTGATTCTGTGGCGGCATGCCACAAATAAATCAATGTATGGGAAACACTGTTCCAATAGTATTAGTTTTCCTACTATGGAAGTCGATGGGTACTGTCGACTGTGTGGTTACCACCATTTATCAATATTTCTTTTCTTGAGTTCAACAGAATTAAGAAACTCGTACTGGTTTTGAACAACAACAGAGTGAAGAATAACAGAATTTGCATTTTCAGATGAACTATCCCTTTAAGGCAGTGTTAAGGCACCTTGTGCATCCTTTCACGCCTCAACCCCCGTGAAGAAAATTCATGACATAAAACATCTCAAACTTAAAATTTAAATTAAACAAAACATGTGAAGTTACATATTGTGGTGATGTTAGTTGGTTGGTAGTAGGGCTGTCACAATGATTAAATAATTGTCTCATCCTGATTGTTTGACCTCATCGCGATGATTTCAGATCACCGCAATGATTGCACATCTTTCTAAAAAACACAAGGGGGAGCTGCAGCACCTGTATAAACCAGACAGTATCTGATGGCACTCCTTAACTGACAGTGTAACGTGATACATAGCAAAGCCTTTCAGTACAGTGGAAAAAATAGCATTTAAAGAAATGCTGCAAAACTTTGATAAGCAGTATGAACTGCCAGGTAAAACATACATTTCCAAAACAAATCTGCATAATCGGCAAAGCCCTAAACAGGCAATTAATCATCATAATCGTCACAATTTACTAGACAATTAACTGTCAGCCAAATTTTATAATCGTGACAGCCCTGGTTGGTAGCTATATTTTTCTGAAGTTTGATTACACAGAATTTGATAAATTATTGTATTAAATAAAATGTCATAAAACTGGGCCACCCCTGCACCATCTTGTGGGCACGTCCATTGACCACTACATTAAGTTGTTTCTTGCTTATTTTTGATTTGTGTTCTGTAATTGCATTTTTTGAAAGTCTTTCCATTTTCATATTCTCCCTCTAATAGCTCTCTAATGTAACCTTTGTGCACAACAAATATTGACATAGTGCTTGTGATGTTTCTCATTTGTAAGCAGCTTTGGAAATGGCATCTGCTAAATGAATAGCCGTAAGTTTAGAACATATTGTGCAAAGTTGTTATGATGTGTTGCTGGTGAAAGGTTTGTATAGTTGAAGTAATCTGTGCTATGGCACTGTGGTGTAGTAAAGAGAGGATGAGAATGAGAGAGAGAGAGAGAGAGAGAGAGAGTGATGTGGGCCTGTCTCTGTTTAACAAGTGTGTTGAGGCGGTGATAAGGGTGAGAAAGGGATGGCTATTCAAGCTCATGTGGTTGGGTACTTCTATTTAGCGCTAGAATCAGGTTGACCTTGAAGATAATGTTAAGCCTTATCCCCGTTTGTCACAGGCGAGGAAAACAGAATCTATTCTCCAAAGGCAGTGCTGACTACAGAGTCCCGATGACCTCCCACATCAATGCTGTCCTCAACCTCAATAGCCTCTGTTGTTTTACTCTCAAATGCATGTTTTATTTAATTTTATCTGTGTTTCCGGGTGCTTTCCACAGTGTTGCATCTTTCTTAAAGATATTGACATTAAGTGTTAGTCTAATAGCAGATGAAGCCTTGTAAGGTTAAGGTTTTATTTATCTCATGCATAATAGTAGTGAATAGCATTCTGAATGTCTGTTTGTCTCTTTATCTGTCTGTTTCTTTGTCTTATTGTCGCTGTAAATCAATTAGTATGCAGAAGAAGTATGCAGATCCTTCGCAGCATTATCATTTTGGATGATGTCATGATTTAAGTTTCTATACCTTGTGCAGGTACAGTAAATTGAAATGTCATAATGTCATCTTATATGGGAGCCAATGTGTTGAATCTTTAAAAAGCACATCCATCCATCATCCCTACTGAAAAATCCAGCATAAGCTGGTGAGCTGGTTTTAGCTGGTCTCCCAGCTTGGTTTTAGCTGGTGTAGTAAGCTGGTCTAGCTGTGTTTTGGTCACTTTTTAAGCTGGTCTAGCTGGACTCAGCTGGTCATGCTGGAAGACCAGCTGACCTACCAGCTTTGCCAGGCTGAGAGGACCAGCTTAGACTAGCTACTGCCACCTTAAACCAGCTAAAACCAGCTTATGCTGGTCTTTGCTGGATTTTTCAGTAGGGATAATGTAAACCAAATGACTCCAGGGACATATAAAGAAGAAATGCAAGAACCAATGAGATTTGTTGTTATAGATGTGTCACCGTATTTAAACTTAAAGGAATAGTCTACTCATTTTCCATATTGAACTATGTTATTACCTTAACTAAGAAGAGTTGATACATCCCTCTATCATCTGTGTGCGTGCACGTAAGCGCTGGAGCGCGCTGCGACACTTCGATAGCATTTAGCTTAGCCCCATTCATTCAATGCTACCATTTAGAGATAAAGTTAGAAGTGACCAAACACATCAACGTTTTTCCTATTTAAGACGAGTAGTTATACGAGCAAGTTTGGTGGTACAAAATAAAACGTAGCGCTTTTCTAAGCGGATTTACAAGAGGAACTACATTTTATGGCGTAATAGCACTTTTGGGAGTACTTCGACTCGGCGCAGTAACACCCTCCCTCTCCCATTATGAGAGGGAGAAAGGGAGCGGACTTTTCAGGCGAGTCGAAGTACTCCCAAAAGTGCTATTACGCCATAAAAAATAGTTCCTCTTTTGGATCCGCTTGGAGGAGCGCTGCGTTTTGTTTTGTACCACCAAACTTGCTTGTGTGACTGCTCGTCTTGAATGGGAGGAACGTTGATGTGTTTGGTCACTTCTAGCTTTGTCTCTGATTGGTGCCATTGGGTGAATGGGGCTAAGCTAAATGCTATCAAAGTGTCGCAGCGCGCTCCAGCGCTTACGTGCACGCACACAGATGATAGAGGGATGTATCAACAATTCTTCGTTAAGGTAATAACATAGTTTAATATTGAAAATGAGTAGACTATTCCTTTAACGCACAGATCTGGATGCAACGTATCGATCACTCAACTGAAGTTGGGAAGTCATATACATCTGGGATGGTATAAGGGTGAAATTATTATTAATTGTTATTTTTATTTATTTATTAAGTTATTTTGGGGGCATTTTGCCTTTTTTCGACATCGACAGACAGTAGTTAAGGGGAGGACAGGAAAGTACAGGGGACCGATACCCGGAAAGGACCTCAACTCAGCAATCGAACTCGGGTTGCCGAAGGGCTTTGACGAGGGTGTGTAAATTATGACAGAGTATTCATTTTTGGGTGAACTATTTCTCTACTCTGTTTAGAAACACAAAGCTTTATGGAGACACCACAAGGCACAACGAAATCATCAGACATTCTGTCCTAGTAAAAAAATCTCAAAGGGACCTATTAGGACACCCACAAAGCCGTAGAAAATGCATCTTAACAGGAAGCCAAAAAGGAAGTGGAATGCAATCTCCTGGTCCTTAAGAATGTAAATTTCCTCTCCGCTCAATGGTGACATTCCTTACACTACTTATAACTCGCGTTGACGCCGTCACGTACCAATAAAATTAAATAATCAATGCGGCAATCGAGGGAATTAAATTTAAGATTGCCGTCTCGCCCAGCTGCTAATTAGCGGCGCTTCTGATTGCATTGCTGATGAGAATCACCCGTTATTATGAAGAACGGCTTATTGCGAAGCACCAGAAGAGCCTCTTTTATATGCTCTGCGTGAGTTTGCGACAGTAGTTTGTTGCAAACAGATTAGACGCTATCTTGCATTGATGAATGACAGGACTATTGTCGATAAAGACATCTCTTCTTAATATGATTACATCAATGTGATCCCACCCCAAATTTTTCTCGTAAAGCATTGAGAATGATATGGCGTTCTTGCCGTGCTAATTTCCCAAATTTGTAATTTATAGACAGATTAGACAATTTAGCCGCAGGCAGATTGCATCAGGGCGTCCTTCTGCCCGGTTGCTATTGAGATCGTTTTCCTTTTAGTGCCTGCAAACGTGACCCTTCCCTGCCAGCCTCAATCATACAGATTCATGAAGGAGGTCAGAAAGGCTCCAGAATTTAGAAGCTCATATGAAATCAGGGCTTTTAGTTCGCCTTATAGACTTCGAAAGTGGCACCGTATTTGATTTGACAGGAACGTAAACAAAAGGGCTTTTTTCATAAAATGCACATGTCTTCTGTAGACAAAAAAAACGAATGATTTATTACAAATTAAATTGAGTTTACCTCAGTCCTTCAAAGCCTCATTTTTGTTTATGTAAAGTTAAACATGCTTTCTGCTAGAGTGGTTTTGAATGGTAATTCTATTAATAAAAATAAATGCAGTTACAATATCAGAAGAAATAATCAGCAGTTGTTTCTCATCATAAATGGTCTTCTCCTGCTGTGTCTAATGCTCAGTTTAGCTTTGTCGATGGTTGGACTAACTTCGTCGATTGTCTGACTAACTTTGTCTAACTAGATTTAGCAGGTGGTATTATCGTTGCCGGAAAGAGGACCTAGCTCATCACTTCCTGCGCTGAAGCGGAGATCATTCAGCAGCATAAAGAATTTTGCGTCATGTGCTCATTTGCGCTCCTTAATAACAAAAATGCATGCGAGTGGATTCTGGAGAGAGAAATAATAAATAATATGCAAACTTCAGACACTGCGTAGGAGAAAGTGCAGGACTTTAAACAGGTCACATGTCTTTCCAGGACCTTGCAGATTCCGGAAAATCATTGGCAGTGTGAATGAACAAAAAATCAAACGATCCTGGAAAAATCCAGGGTGCATTTTCCGTGTATTTTCCAGAATGTCTGTTTGAAAAGGGCTAATGTAGAATAGAATAACTAGATAGAATAAAAATTTATATAATATAATGATAAAATAAACGAAATGTATTATTGAATTAATGATAAATGAAATAATGTAATAGATTAAATAAAGCACAAATGTATGTTTCTACTCAGATCTATCATCATCTAAGTTGTCCATTATCAGACCCATCTACAACCAGCTGATGTCTAATTACAATAACCAGCTTGTTTAAAACCTCTGTCCCTATTTATGTTATGTAGAAGGTTGTAAGATGGTTACCTGATAACTGCTCATTGCAGATGATCAGATATCTAGCACACAATAAAGAATCTGATATGGATGGCTGATCTCATTATGCGGTCAGTTTGTGGCTATTGAAATTATGAGTTGAGTTTCCCGTGCAATGCGCTATTTTTGTCGTGGCCTTCAGTATGTAGAGCATCCAAAGTTGGTCACTTAGAGGTCTCGTGAAGGTTAGCATGTAGGCAGCAAGTCGGATGAGCAGATTTTGGAACAGGGAGTCTATGTACACATTTCTTTTTAATCTTTTCGTAAAAATCTATTTCCCTCATAACCATTATGTAAATTTAAGTTGATATAACAGTCCAGTCAGGTTTAACTCAGCTTTACAAAATAGTCAACTTATTTGCTTTTCATTAACTCTTTGTCCTCCCTCTCTTTCTCTATCTGTGCATTGTTGATTTGATTGAATTGTAGGTGTCTGCCTATGACATTGTATATATATATATGAAGAGTTTGGTTCGAAAACTCAATAAACGCCATTTTTGAAAAAAAATTAGTTACTGCCATAATCAGTATTATATCAGGTCAGTATTAAAAATTAAATTCTTAATTTTACGCAAAATCCAATATCCGCCTTGTTATTCTGTCATCTTTTCTCCCTTTTTCCCAAAATGCAATAAACGCCACTCCCCCTTTTCTACAGAATGCAATAAATCGGCTCCACATATTTCAGCGCACCATTCACGCAATGTAAACAAACAATGGCGGGCCGTTGAGTACACGGAATCTAGTTTTCCTCATCTACTTTGTACTTCGTGATCAACAAACAAACAAAAACAAAATAATACTTTAATAGCATTGATAAACCTGTGATGGTTTTCTGTGACGGGAAAGAAACGTAAGCCATCAACATCTAATAATTTACGCAAGAGGCACTCGGAGACGGGTGCTTATTGTTTGCCCGGGCCGACAGCATCAAGTTTCTCATGCTAACACATTGACCCCAGGGGATCTTATGAAAAACTTTCCATAATTTTACTCAAAGTCAAAAACGTTAAGCGACGACGTCAAGTATATAACCGCAGCAATGACAGTGTTCTTAATATCACAAAGTAATTGTTTTGATTAATGACATTAATGTTTATATTTTTAATTAGTGTGTACAACTAGTCAACTTAATGAATATAACATGGCAAAGATGAATGCACATTTATATAGGCGATTGATTCAATAGATTTATAACATTTTGAATAAAAACTTGTCATGGATTTATTGCATTTTGTGAAAAAAAAAATCAGTTTTTATAATAAATCTTTGAAAATCAAGTTATGGATTTGAATTTTTTATGTTTTTATAACCTAAAGATGCTACGTGAAAGTTTGTAACAGAAAATAGTGGTTTTCATCTTGTCACTTTCTTGGTATAGAAAACACGTTTTTACCGAAATTTTTCAACATGGATTTATTGCGTTTTGGAACCAAACTCTTCATATATATATATATTAGGGGTGTCACGATTCTCCAAATCCTTGATTCAATTACATTTTCGATTCTAAGGTCACGATTCGATTCTTTTTTTTTAAAGCACAAAAAAATATTTTTAGACTAGACTTTTATGAAATATAATATCTGACCTTAAACCCGGAGACGCCCTGCCATGTTAGTTGTGCTGCCAGTGGAAAAAATATGGTCACAGTTAAAGCAACAGTATGTAGGATTTTGGCCAAAACTGGTATTACAATCACAAAACTTGTGTCTAAAACTCGTACTGCAATCACACAGCTGGTGGCCAATACACAAAATGACAACATAAACATCAGTTGAGGGCTGCAACTCCAATTTTTAAATGACAATATCCTGGCGAGACCACTGTTGTCAGTGATATAAGTATTTGAGATGAAAATGATTTCTTAATGTCTAGTGACATATCAGGGCAATTTTATGATTAATTGATATAAATTTCTTACATACTGTTCCTTTAAGTAACCTTAAAGCCTCCGCAACACCGCCTGTTTTTGTTTCACGCACGGACACACAAAAACAGATCCACAAACCACCAAGAGGCGCGTGCGTCATTATGCAAACTGGTTGGCGCACTGTATGACAAAGCTCCACGTTTCAAAAGATATGTGAGCGTGGCGCGTCTCTTGGTTGTTCGTGCATCTGGTTTGTGTGTGTGCGCCTGCATGCGTACATGAAAGAGCCACACTCCAATCGGTCTGTGCAGCTTTAAAAACCTCCTGCTCGTGGATCAAACCCAGGCGGGCGCTCCTGGTGGTCTGACTGACTGCATTTAATTACGTTGAATTATGTTAACGCGTTAATGATTAATGAATTAATAGCATGAGTTAACACGTTAATGCTGCCAGCCCTAATATTTATATTTGATAACCGTACAACCGTGATTATTTATCAGACTATAACTGTACCATCAAAATCTATAATCGTTGCATCCCTACGCACATACCTGATGAAACAAAACATCCTGTCAGATGAACATTCCTGTCTGTACTTTGCAACTTGTCATTTAAACGCGAGCGGGAGTGATGACAAGTTTATATGGACGTGAACTAATATTATGTCGGAGTCTGCTGCTTGTTTTGTACATGTTAGAGTTTTCTTTGAATTTTCAGCGCAATTGATGAAATAAGATCGCGCAACTTTCACATGCTTGCAAAATGAAACTGCGGAGATCAGCCGCTTTAGTTTGATCAATGAAAGGCTAAAAATAGGGCTGTACAACGTGTGTTCGCGCCAGAAGTCAGAAAAGACGTAAAACATTGTGCTCAGTACCTCAGATTAGATAAATAGGTGGAGAGAAGGCAGTCTCCTGTGGCTGTTCGAACACATTCAACCACATGTGCGTTTACACTACAAAAGCTTGTCAAGCCAACCGGACGTGACATGGAGGCGTGGCAGCACTGACGATTCCATTTTTTATTTCGAGGTTGTGACTTAATTTCGATCTAAATATATATATATATATATATATATATATATATATATATATATATATATATATATATACATCCTAGATTTCATTGTAAGCTTAACAGCTTAAAATGTAATAATTTATTCAAATTCTGTCTTAATTTTTTACCCTTGTGTTGCTATACACTCACATGTCTTTCTTATTTGAAACTCAAAAGATGTTATGCAGAATGTTAGTGATTTACAGCCCTAATATTTCTGTGTAAACGATACGTTTTTGGAAAGCCTTAATTTTTTATAAATATAGAGGTTAAATAGAAGCACTTGATGTAAAGTGTCCCACGTACCGCACTTTCACCTGTGATTGTATAGTATTCAGACACTGCACAATTGCCTAAAGATGTTAGAAAAGTGCTTATTTCTTAAATCTCTTCAGTTGAAACCAATCATTGGCAATCACAGGGTGAATTTCAGTCCTTGATGTTAAAAGACAGAACAGGCGTTGTGACGGAGAAACCTGACAATTTATTGTCTGCCAGACCTCTCCACAGGATTCAAAGTCATTCCCTGTACGCTTGGAGAAAATTGAATTATACTGTATGTATAACTGTGAATTTAATATCTGACATTACATGGTGGCAAATTGAAGCCATCAATCACATAAGACACTAATATTTGCTGGACTTTTTGATTTGGAGATTTTGTCTGAACAAATGAATGGCTCGCTGGCTGTTATGGAAGATTGTAAGTCCTGTTTTCTGAACATACTTCTGCAGCCACACTTAAAAATAAAGGCGCTGAACAAAACCATAGAAGAATCATTTTTGGCAACAAAAAAAAGTTTGCCACAAAGAATCTTAAACATCTGAAAATCCTGTCTGGTTCTTTGTACTGAAAAAATTTCTTTATATTAACCAAAGGTAAGAAATAAATTGTTGTTTTATTGAGAACCTTTGACTAAATGGTACTTCAAGGAAATGAAAATGGTTCTTATATGGCATCACTTGTATGAAGAACCTTTTAAAGGCGATTTTAAAAAAAACACTTTGGAAAAGGGAGTCGGGCCGACTACCAAAACACACTTTCAGCCAATCAGCACTAAGCGGCGTGTCTACTAACCGACATCGTTGCCTGGGTTGCAAATATGTGTGGGGGGTCTATCAAAAGAAGGTCCAGATTCTATTGAGTAAGGAACGTGTTTGTTTAGGTCATTTCAAATGGTAACACTGGCTTTCAGAGATCATGCACCTCGCCTTTAAAGCTCCCGTTCTGTCTGTGATTTTGAAGCTTTTATTGTGTTTATAGTGCGCAATATAACATGTGTTCATGTTTCACGTGTAAAAAAACGCGGTATTTTTCAAACAATTTACTTATCTGTATAGCGCTGTTTTCACTGTCCTCCAAATAGGCTGATGTCTTCCTTGTTATTTGAAGTCCCTCCTTCAGAAATACGTATCGAGTTCTGATTGTGTAGTTTGTTTAGTGGGCTGTGATTCGATAGCAGCTTAGCTTAGCAGAGCCGTTTGAGCCAAAGCTGGTGACTGACGTATTCCTGTGGGCGGAGTTTAGTCAACGAACTGTTTTACTGACGTCATTAAAGAAGGAAATAGAGGGCTGTAGTCCAAACCGGCCGTTCAGTGTAGGCTTTTAAAGAGGAATTCTGTTGACGAAAAAATATCGCCTGGCAGTGAACTTTGAGCTTTATCATTTTACAGGTATTATTTATGCTATTATAGCAACATTACACACTAACTAGGGTTTAAAAAATGGTATCAGGAAGAACGTGACCTTTAAGCACCTTTATTTATGTCTTATGATCTTAAGCTTGCTCTCAAAAACCAACACAGAGATAAAAGTACGGGTTTGGACCAAAACATCTCATCTCCAACCAAATCAGTGCATCAGTGACAGCTTTATTAAAAAAGGAGTAATATTAAAAATCCATTGCTTCATTTAGTAAAGCTTCCTAATGAACTTACTGGAATTAAACCTGACCAATCTTCCATAGCCGTTATTAAATCATATTAAATCATGACCACACGGACAATTAGTAAGCAAATTCATCAGAGATTAAACCCCAGAAGAAAGCTCTTTGAATGCTATGCTGAAAATCTCGCCTTCAAAATAGTTTTTACTACGTATGATTTTTTTCTGCAAATGTTTGTACTGCAGTATATTTGCAGTTGCCAAATGATCCGTGCAATAAGTTGACACAGACGGTGTCCCAGCGCAGCCAACAGAAACAGCTGAATATATTCAGATATGTGGTCCACTGAAAGCTCTGATATAAATTGCATTTATATCAAAGCTGAATTTATTCTTATTTATGTGGTGGAAAATGTATTTTTTAAATTACTTACATTAACTCACGCAATGCTTTTATTTATAGGGTCCTGCGTGCACAGGACATAAAATATGTAGGCTGTATGTAAATATTATTATAAATAGTATGTAAGCTTGTGTTAAATAGTATGTAGAGGTTGTATATCTAAGGTTAATGGTGACATACATTACTGATTGTAAAATAAAACAGGTTTGTCTGTATTCTACAAATACAAAAATCTCTCAAATAACCCCTGTAGAAATTACATGTCACAAAGAAGGTTATCCAAATATGCATGTACTCTCTAGTACTAATAAAATAAACAGCTGTGTTATCATATACATGGGGTCGTGTCTTGTGTTTGCTGCTTAGATTTGAGATCCATTCCCAGGCCTGAAACACACACAGGCCTTAATTCAGATTTGTCGTCCTGCCGGATGAAGGGAATATGCATTTCAATGCATGTAAATATAAACCAATGTACAAAATGCCTCAATGTCTGATAAGGTTATTGTGTTTATTCTAGATATTGCCAGACTGGAATGAAATGCCAGACTGCTTATTACATTACGATTGCAGTGCAGAGAGAAATAATAATGGCAACGGACAGTTTTTCTCTTCAGAGATGTGACATTAATAGCTCTATAGATTAGATTTCAATTTGTTTTTTTCAAACAGGCCTGTTCTGCATGAATCTGGGGAATGGCTAAAGGAATACGATACTCGGCTCTGCAACGAAAAATAAATCATGAATATTTCAGGGTTCTCCAGACCAGTGGTTCTTAACTGGGAGGTCTGTCTGATTGAACAGGTTAATGCGAATAATACGATGCTTAGATTAGCAAAATAAATAAGCGTATTAATTTAAAGAGAGAATGCGTTTCCCTTATCTTTTGGTGTTGTGCATACAATCAAAATGTTAGGATTAGGCCCATACCGACCTGAACGGGTTACATGATATGCCCTCATCCACAAAACCAATATCCAAAGCTAATACTTTACAGACTACATTAAACAAAGGTTCACTAGGTACAAGGATAAACATGGTTTGTGTCGACCGTAATAGGTTTTATGCAGTGAAATATTGGCTACCGAGAGCACAAATCCATCAAAATTCAATTTTGTACAATAAACAATTTTAGTAGTTTTGTGTCGCCCCTTGATGTCCTTTATGGTCCAATGTAAAATCTAAGTCCTGGAGCAAAACCAGCCGAGAAACGTCGCACTAGACGACTCTGAAATGAGTTTGAGGATGAATGAGTGGGTGAATGAGTAAAAAGCAGGCATGAGGAGTAGTGAAAAAGAAGTATTGAAAGGTTGGTGTATATGCTAAAGGGGATTAGATGAAGACAAGCATGGGTGGGTGTATTGTGACAGCAGTCAATAGCTACATTGCATCTGTGATGCTATGCCGTGATATTCGTTTTTTAAATGACTTGAGGCAAAGTTACAAAGAGGCAAAGTTTTGTTTGAAGGAATTTAGAAGTCAAGCTATTTTATTAAAGGGACATTCCACTTTTTTTTAAATATGCTAATTTTTCACTACTTTAAGTGCGTAGTGATATTACGCACTGCCCAAAAATAGTCCCCTGCCATTGAAAGTAACCAAGGGGACAATTTTCGAGCCATGCGTAATATCACTACGCCTGCTGCAGCCATGTCACAGCAGCAAAGTCCTTGATTATTACGCCAGAATAAGAGTATAGTCCTAACTATATCTGCCTAGAAAATCGCAACTTTTAATTTTCTGTCGGTCTTAGTACACGATGTAACTACAGAAGAGTCAAGTTTTAAATAGGAAAAATATTGAAACTCTTTGGTTACTTTTAGCGTGATGCTAATGGTCTAATCAGATTCAATGGTTTGTGCTAAGCTATGCTAAAAGTGGTAACGCCAGACCCGGAGATTGGCTGAATAGATTCCAAAACTGTAAAAATAAAATGTGAAACTCTAGGGAGCTGGAAAATAAGCATATTTTCAAAAAAAGTGGAATGTCCATTTAAGTAAATGTGTTTGCATGGAAGTTTATGCAGGTTTCAAACGATTGTATAATTGTTTTTGTGTGTGTGTTTTGTTGCTTTTTAAAATATTTTTTCTGGTTTATCCTAAAAGCCACAAAGAACAAGAGTGCATTAAAGTCTCAGTAAAGTCATTTCAGATAATTGTTTATAAACACATTATAAATGTTAGAAATGTATTGCTGAAATATGTTACAAAGACTTAAAACTGTGTAGTACAGAATTGTGGAGTTACACCGTTAAACAGTTTTACCACATTTCTGTGTTGAGGATTACTTGGGTGTCTCAATGACGCACTGGAGCCACAGAGCATGGCCCCGCCCCTTACACAAGCATGACCCTACAGTCACATTAGCTACAAAAGTGAACGACACCGAGCGACACGCACTAGCTTGATGGGCTTTTCTTGGCTAGTTTCTAAAAGCGGTATCAAAAGTCACTTCAGAGGTATTGTTAAGTTACAAGAAAGGTGTTTTTGGATTTAAAAGTATTTATTTCTCGATAAAAGTAACAAAATATTAGAGATAAAATGCCAAACTTATCAGATATATACATAAATTCGCATTTTCCGCCATCTTGAATTATTTTCTCAGACTCGACCACAGACCTACGTCACGTTGCTCCTTCTCTCTGATTGGCAGTCGCTTTGTCGCATCGCTCAGCATTTGCATAAAATAGCCTGCTTGTCTATTTTGGCCCCGCCTTGCTCGCGCACAGGCGAGCTCGTCGCTTGTCGCTGGCAAACGGCCACTTCCATTGAAAATGAATGGTAGCCTGTCGCTCTGTCTCTGTCGCTTGTAGAGCTAATGTGACTGGGGGGTGAGCATCCATTCAGGTTGTAGCTGTATTCGAAATTTGAGAGACTTTTTTTATTTAAACGTTTTTTATCAGCCAAATTTGATTGATTTGAAAAACGTGTAAATAAAATAAGTTATCAAAATCCAGGAGAAATAAGCAGGATTCTCTGCTCTCTAACGCGTGTCCCTTATTGGCACTGAAACCACACCCACTCGCCATGTCTCTCAACTTTTAAATACAGCTACAACTTGAATGGCCTATAAAGAAGTGAAGTTGAGAAGGCAGTAGACGGGTGATGGGCTGGGACCATGAGCAAAAATAAGACCGGCTCTCTCCTCCCCTTTGCCCCTCCACTTGTCTTGCATTGCCCAGGAGGAGGAGATGGGAGGGAGTTAGAACCCGCCTGGATGTCACTCTCATGGAGATGTTTTTCCACCGATGGGCTGAGCGTAGCCTTGCGTGACGTTTGCTCGCTGTGGATTGAAGCTACTTTGACATCCTGAGTCAACCACAGTTCTGGATGCGTTCGACCGCCTGCCAAACTCCTGGAGCACAAAGTTTGTTGACATGTTTCTCAATGGAAAACAAAGAAGAATCAAACAATGCTGGAGGGCATCCGTTTGGCCGGAGAACACGTGCAGTGGTTTTGGAGAGGGCATTTTGGTTTACGCTGCATTCATGCAGTTGGCCGTTCTCAGCGTCTGGCTCTGTTGTGTAGTTTGGCTCATCAGCTTTTCAGACCTTTGTGTCTTATCTCTGCCTGAAGACTGAAATGCCAGACTTCACCAAGAAGCAGCTAGGTAGGCTCTAAAATAGACCACATGTCAGAGGAAGAACAATAACATGTCAGATGCCCTGGGCTAAATATGCCCTGCGAAAACACTGTGTTACGCAGCATTTTCTGTGACCTAAGTCTGCCTGATTTGGTATTAAGGGGCAATAAAACACTTGTATTCATTATTTATACATTTATTTCATTCCAGCATCAGTAGTTATATTCAGAGCCGGACAGTAACGGAGTACATTTACTTGAGTACAGTACTTAAGTACAATTTTGAGGGATCTGTACTTTACTCGAGTATAATTTTTTTGGAGTACTCATGACTTTACTCAAGTACATTTGAGAAGCAAATATTTTACTCTTTACTCCACTACATTTCTATCCATAACCGTAAGTACAAGTTACTTTTTCTTAAAAAAAAGGAAAAAATAAAAATATCAGAAACCCTCAATTTGTTGTTTCCCTCTCTTAAACGTGATTGGATTGTGCAGGCGCAACTGATTGGGACAGCCTATCAGCAATCACCTTCAGCTTTCCGCCAAAGTCACCATGGTCAGATTTAGATAAGAGACGAAACCACTCACGAAACAATGGATGAAGAAGCAGCAGGTCCATTCTGGGAATGTGTCAACCCGTGGCCCCACCTCGCCAGACTATTTAAATTTTCTGAACAAGTTAATGATCGTTTTCTTTTCAAGTGTTTGCTGTGTTTACCAAAACAAAACTTCAGCGGCCGGAATCACTGGTGAGCCCGGATTATTGTTGTTCAAAATGAATTACTCTTCAAAACATCACACTCTTACATGATCTGGACAAACTCAGCATCACAAGACAGGTTTAAGACTCCAGTTTCGACATTTGACTACTGTTTATGATTAAACTGGTTTGCAATAACATTAATTTCTTAATTTATGCCAGGAGTCCAAAATAATGAATATGTAACGCTCTTTATTTTGAATAGAAATCATCATTCGTAAAACATTTATTCTGTTCTTCTCCGGTTTATTTGTGTTCAAATAGATAAAATATACAGAATCCGCCGGGGCTATTAGTACAATGGTGAGCATATTTGGGAAAATAATGATTAATTATCACATGTTAGTAAAATATTTAGTCTTAAAGAATAACATTTCTATTAATTTTCCACTGATATGCGATCTGAAAAGCTCAAACAGTGAACAGAGCGATTTGTGTCTCCTCTTCCTGATTTGCTTCAGATTTGACCTCAGAGCTCTATCATTTGCTGTACAGCTGTCAATCATCTCACATGGTTCAATGTGCACTGTGGCATTAGTAATGCAACATTTAGAAAATTTACTCTTGTACTCTTGATACTCAAGTACTTTTAAAAACAAGTACTTTTGTACTTTTACTTAAGTAGACATCTGACTATAGTACTTTTACTTTTACTTGAGTAAAATTTAGCAAGGGGTAACTGTACTTTTACTCAAGTACTGAAGCTGTGTACTCTGTCCGCCTCTGGTTATATTCATGCTACAACCAGTTAATCTATACACAAGATGGGAAAGGACAATTTGGCATCTCCAGTTCACATGCTTAAACAGAGAGGGCTTTTGATCTAGCCAAGAATTGAACCCTTGTAAAGCAACAGTGCTACCCACTGAGCCACTGTGCTGCCCCCTGTATTCAATATGTCACCTCTTGGTCACTATATAGGCAACTGTATGATATAGCTAAAACATATCTTAATATGTTTAGGTCTTTTGATAATATTCATTATCCGCAGTGAATCTGATAGGGTCCGATACAGAAAATGCAAATACGGTCAGGATACTGAAAGCAAAGACCCTCTTCTGGGAAGCCTGCAAGATTAGCATAGCAACACTGCTATACAGAGGGAAGGAGACCAAAAGCCGTTTGTAATGAACAGATTAAAATGTAATCTTAAATTCTGACAAAGAAACTGTAAAATGTAAACTGTAACTGACTGTCGTTACACTCTGAACGCCCGCAACATATATCACTGATCATTATTGACTGGCTGAGGCGCTAACACGCTAGCCAAGTTGACTGTTGCGTGTTTTCTAATTGAAGTTTGCCATCTCCATAATATAAGCATCTTTGCTGAAAGTACGCCGTAGGTCTAAGCTGAGGTGACGATGGGAAAAGTGTCCTCTTGGATATAATTACAACAAACGGTGTATCAGCGACTCGGAAAGCGAGGTGAACAACTAGAAAAATAACACTTGATTATAATGAAATTTTTATTTTGACATTGCATGGACTTTCATGTGACTGTTGTAAAGTGCCCGTGAGGCGGAGTTATACACTGTGTCTATTAGTCATTATATTGCATTATGAGACATGTTTAAACTGATGATTTTATCAAAACACCAACTACATTGACTCATTTTACAATCGTACTATCATGTTATTTAAACAAAGTAAAATCGTTTAATTCACGTGAGGAAGCTGGCGTTTTTACGCACGCTTATGTCATTGGCTATATGCTACTGAAGTAAAGGCTTATTGCACTACAGTTAACGATTATTTGATTGATTGATCATTAATTTAAACGATCTTTGAATAATTGAATATGGGAAATTGCATAAATTGACATCCCTAATAGCTTCAATGCACTGTAAGTCGCTTAGGGTGAAAGTGTCTGTCTGCCAAATGCATAAATGTTTCTTTTATTTGTATTTTTATTATTATTAACAGCTGTTGTAGATGAACAGATTAAAAATAGATCTAGTTAAAAACAGTCTAGGCATGTGATGAGGATTGAAATTTAATCATTTTTATTTATTGTATTTGCACCATTTATTATGTCGTAATAGACAACATGTACCAACATTAAAATTTTCAAATTTGGAATGAAAACGCTCCTAATCGTAGTTTAAATTAAATTGATTCATTGAAATGGACTGCTTTTACTGAATAATGTTTTGATTCACTAATTATGTTTTCCCTTTTGGGTATTTAAGGCACTTAACAGGGCGGACTGTCAAGCACGACTCTTTCCAGGACGTGCTTACGCCGCTTGGATTGTTCTAGTTTGTTTATTATTTCCACACTCGCTGCATGCGAGCGCTTGGCTGGCCTTCAGCAGCATTAACGCAGGGACTGAATTCACATTCCGCGTGGGAAGAAGGACAGCGTAGCTGCCAGACTTCCTGCCCAGAACCAATGCTCAGACATGTGCAATATGCAGGGAAATGACTGGGAGAGGAGAGTGGGAGGAGGAGAAGAGGGTGAGCGAGAGAAAGAGAGAGCTGATTTCCCTTCTGACACATTCAGCCCACTCCTTTGGGTTTTCACGGACGATAGGAAAAGGCTTGTGCTGAGAGAGACAGGGTTCTGGCCATAGATAATAGGACACTATTCTAGTCTCTGGGGCGATGGATTTAATATAGTGTTTGTTTAAAGACAGCATTGACTGTTTTAACTTTAATACACATTCTTAGTCGTTCATTTTTCATCAGTGCATCTTATTCAAAAGAGTGCATGTCTGCTTTTGAATGTTTTGTCTGCTGTAAAATGTTTGTCTGCTGTTGAATGTTTGTCTGCTGTTGAATGTTTGTCTGCTGTTGAATGTTTGTCTGCTGTTGAATGTTTGTCTGCTGTTGAATGTTTGTCTGCTGTTGAATGTTTGTCTGCTGTTGAATGTTTGTCTGCTGTTGAATGTTTGGCTGCTGTTCAATGCTTGGCTGCTGTTGAATGCTTGGCTGCTGTTGAATGGTTGTCTGCTGTTGAATGTTTGCCTGCTGTTGAATGTTTGTCTGCTGTTGAATGTTTTGTCTGCTGTTGAATGTTTGTCTAATGTTTGTTTGTCTGCTGTTGAATGTTTGTCTGCTGTTGAATGTTTGTCTGCTGTTGAATGTTTGTCTGCTGTTGAATGTTTGTCTGCTGTTAAATGTTTGTCTGCTGTTGAATGTTTGTCTGCTGTTGAATGTTTGCCTGCTGTTGAATGTTTGTCTGTTGTTGAATGTTTGTCTGCTGTTGAATGTTTGTCTGCTGTTGAATGTTTGTCTGCTGTTGAATGTTTGTCTGCTGTTGAATGTTTGTCTGCTTTTGAATGTTTTGTCTGCTGTTGAATGTTTGTCTGCTGTTGAATGTTTGTCTGCTGTTTATGTTTGTCTGCTGTTGAATGTTTGTCTGCTGTTGAATGTTTGTCTGCTGTTGAATGTTTGTCTGCTGTTGAATGGTTGTCTGCTGTTGAATGTTTCCCTGCTGTTGAAAGTTTGTCTGCTTTTAAATGTTTTGTCTGCTGTTGAATGTTTGTCTGCTGTTTATGTTTGTCTGCTGTTGAATGTTTGTCTGCTGTTTATGTTTGTCTGCTGTTGAATGTTTGTCTGCTGTTGAATGTTTGCCTGCTGTTGAATGTTTGTCTGTTGTTGAATGTTTGTCTGCTGTTGAATGTTTGTCTGCTGTTGAATGTTTGTCTGCTTTTGAATGTTTTGTCTGCTGTTGAATGTTTGTCTGCTGTTGAATGTTTGTCTGCTGTTTATGTTTGTCTGCTGTTGAATGTTTGTCTGCTGTTGAATGTTTGTCTGCTGTTGAATGCTTGTCTGCTGTTGAATGTTTGTCTGCTGTTGAATGTTTCCCTGCTGTTGAAAGTTTGTCTGCTTTTAAATGTTTTGTCTGCTGTTGAATGTTTGTCTGCTGTTGAATGTTTGTCTGCTGTTGAATGTTTGTCTGCTGTTTATGTTTGTCTGCTGTTGAATGTTTATCTGCTGTTGAATGTTTGTCTGCTGTTGAATGTTTGTCTGCTGTTGAATGTTTGTCTGCTGTTGAATGTTTGTCTGCTGTTGAATGTTTGTCTGCTGTTGAATGTTTGTCTGCTGTTGAATGTTTGTCTGCTGTTGAATGTTTGTCTGCTTTTGAATGTTTTGTCTGCTGTTGAATGTTTGTCTGCTGTTGAATGTTTGTCTGCTGTTGAATGCTTGTCTGCTGTTGAATGTTTGTCTGCTGTTGAATGTTTGTCTGCTGTTGAATGTTTTGTCTGCTGTTGAATGTTTGTCTGCTGTTTAATGTTTGTCTGCTGTTTAATGTTTGTCTGCTGTTGAATGTTTGTCTGCTTTTGAATGTTTGTCTGCTGTTGAATGTTTGTCTGCTGTTAAAGTGTTTCTGCTGTTGAATGTTTGTTTGCTGTAAAATGTTTGTTTGCTGTTGAATGTTTGTCTGATATTGAAGGTTTGTCTGGTATTAAATGTGTTTCTGCTGTGCTGTTGAATGTTTGTCTGTTGTTAAATGTTTGTCTGATGTTAAATGTTTGTCTGCTGGAAAATGTTTGTCGGATATTGAAGGTTTGTCTGATATTGTATGTTTGTCTGTTATTAAATGTTTTCCTGCTGTGCTGTTGAATGTTTGTCTGTTGTTAAATGTTTGTCTGATGTTAAATGTTTGTCGGATATTGAAGGTTTGTCTGTTATTAAATGTTTGTCTGCTGTGCTGTTGAATGTTTGTTTGCTGTTGAATGTTTTTGTCTGCTGTGCTGTTGAATGTTTGTTTGCCGTTGAATGTTTTTGTTTGCTGTGCTGTTGAATGTTTGTTTGCCGCTGAATGTTTTTGTTTGCTGAGCTATTGAATGTTTGTCTGCTGTTAATTGTTTGTCTGCTGGAAAATGTTTGTCTGATTGCATGTTTGTCTGTTATTAAATGTTTTTCTGCTATGCTCTTGAATGTTTATCTGTTGTTGATTGCTTGTTTGCTGCCGAATGTTTGTTATTAAATGTTTGCCTGTGCTGTTGAATGTTTGTTTGCCGTTGAATGTTTTTGTTTGCTGTGCTGTTGAATGTTTGTCTGGTGCCTTGTTTTTGTCTGGTATTAAAGGTGCAGTAAAATGTTAAACTGTATTTACCTAGGCATAGGTAAATAGGTATAATAAGAGTTTTGTACATGGTAATGACATATCGTCAGCCTCAAACACAATTGTTTCCTCTTTCTTATGTGAACCTCGTGCATGCAAAAGACAGCTGGAAAACAAGCCAATCTCAACATAACACCGACTGTGATGTTACAGTCGAGATGTACACCCTCAAACATAAGGTCTGTTAATACACACAGAGCTACTGAAGGAGGTAATACTAGTCTATTTTGTTTTCAAAGCGAATGGTCTCTAGATAAATTTTGCAATCAAAGTCCCATGAAATGTAAGTAGCGATTGCCTTATTTTCCATGTGGTGACGTATATCCGAGCGAAACCGGCTTCTGAAATGAAATAAGGCGGGGCTGGATTTAAATATGTCCATCGAGATCTAATTGGATCATTTGAAGCTGGGTCATGTTGCTAATTGCAAATCAACGCAATCTTCTCCTGGACCCTGCCCACCTGCCATACCATATGACAAGAAGCAAAGAGAAATCATCACTCATTTGCATTTAAAATGACACACCCAAAATGGCACATTTTTGCTCACACCTACAAAGTGACGTTGAATGTTTGTTTTCTGTGTTGTTGAATGTTTGTCTATATTCATAGGTTTGTTTGCTATGCTGCTAAATGTTTGTTATTGGATGTTTTTCTGCTGTTAATTGTTTGTTCGGATATTAGATGTTTGTCTGTGGTGCTGCTATTGTTAGCCTCTGTAATAAAATGCACTTAATTGTTTCTCCTCTGAAACATAATTTCTTTCTGATAGTAAACAAAATAAACAAACAATCAAAGCAAACCCTCTTGTTAGGAATGTAGTTTCATGGTGACTGTAAAGGGACACTCCACTTTTTTTGAAAAATGCTTATTTTTCAGCTCCCCTAGAGTTAAACATTTGATTTTTACAGTTTTGGAATCCATTCAGCCGATCTCCGGATCTGGCCTTACCACTTTTAGCATAGCTTAGCACAATCCATTGAATCTGATTAGACCATTAGCATCGCGCTAGCATCAGGGAATTGTTTTAAAAACGTCCGATGTGGAAAAATGCCAGCTGGAGGGACTAACCCAAATATGTTCAAGCCACAAGAAGTTTAAAGTTCAAGAGATGATACACATAAATGACCATGCGTATGGGTAAAGTAGCAAACAACAAATCTTCAAACGCAACATGCCTAGAAATTACCGTAAAAACACGGTATGCACGCATCAGAATCTAAAACGCTTGACTGTCTTTTCAAACCGCACCTGGCTTGACCACAGACACAATTATACCAAAGATGTTTCAGTGTGTGACAGCGTGTTAAATCCTTATCACTAATGTTGGGGTTAGACACGGATGTTACACACAATCAGGACATATCAAGCGATCTATAACAAAGCGTTAGTGACACATAGTACTAAAGTGTTTTACTCACATAAGATTGCTGGGCCATTCTGTCCAGGTCCAATATTGATGGAACAGCAGTGCTTTTTAATTGCAGTCTCTCTGCAAATCCAGTGTCGACCTGTAGCTTGTTCCAGTGGGCGGGGCTACCGAAGTAGACGTTAAGTGGAGGCGGTGTTTGAAAACGACTACTACGCCATAACTACGCACATTCCAGAACCTGACGTTTTTTGGGCTTGATAGTTGATATTTCAGTTCGTTTTAAGTTCTGAAACTTACAGGATGTTCACGTACGATGCCCTCACATATAACAAAAGCTCAAGTTCAAATGAATTCCCTGCCCCTTTAACAGAGTTTTCACTATGAAAAGCTAAGCTACAGTATGTTTGTATTTGTGGTAGTGCTCAAATCCGCAATAAAAACCAGTGAGCTTCATGGAACACTCGACCCGCCCAAGTCTGTTAGGATCCCATGAGATTACAGGTGGGCGGTGAGTTACTGTTTTTACTGCAGTGTTAATAATAAATGTAAGCAGAGCTCATCATATTGACCCGTCATAGTAAAAGATTTGATGAATTTAATTTCTGCCTTTGCCACGCAGAAGAGAAGCAACAGCAAGCCAATGTGGCTTAAAGAAGAACCAGCAGATCAGCTCTCCCATAGGCTGGCAACCATGTTTCAGCATTTCCTAGTTGTGTAGTTTGGTCGAAATTTATGTAAGAGACATTAGTGATAGAATGCACATGTAGGTTGTATCAGCACTGATTTAAATGTTGTTGGTTTATGCACCAGGCAGATGCCATCTTACTTACATTTGACATTTCTGTTTATGCACTTGGCAACGTACGGTGCATTCAAGCTATACGTATATTCAATATATTTATTCCCCATGACCTCTGCACTGCTAACACAATGCTCTACCAATTGAGCTACAGACCGTGTCACGTTATAGCACAAAATCATGTCACAGCCAATCAAAAATCTCTTTGTATTGAGTTGTAGCTGGATTCAGACTATAACCCTATTCCTAGTTTTCAGCCAGGTTGAGCCATCAAACAGGATGGACAACTGCTCCAGAGTTCAATCAGTTCCTATTCACTGGACTGCCAAACTGCGCAACACAAAGGCTTGTTTCCTGGTTAAAGCACCAAATGCTAATGAGACGGGAACAGAGAGTTATAACCTGCCAGCCTTATTTTGGCCAGGGTGACAATGGGTCTGTCTGCAGCTCCTGTCACATATTCCAGACTCATTGTTATCATCCCTCATTTCCTCACATTCTGTGCCTCTTTTATTTTCACTTTCACATTAACTGTCATTCTGTTAAAAAATCACATTATTTTATGAATTTTATCTTAGTGTTTAGCTAATCAGACCTGATTGGTTTGTTGTACTTTGTCTTTTCTCGACACCCGTTTAAAGAGCTTGAAGCCTTTTTATTTCAATCTCTTTTCTCTCATAAGTACCCCATTAAAAGTGACATCATAAGCATGACTAGAGCATTTAAATAAATGATCTCTGGTGGTCTTGCATTCATGAACATAGAGTTGTTATGATGGGAGGGCTGATGGATAAATGTTGTCAGTGTGAATTAATAATGAGGCATCAAACAGAGAACATCAGTAGCTGAAGCCCATGAACCTCATTAGATGTGCCATCATGTATGTTTCATACGATCTTAGAGACCCCTGATGAAAGTGAGATGGGGGACTTTAATTGGTTTCAAAGTCCTTTTACAGAAACAGAACACCCACTTAGCCACGTCTTCCCCTTTAAGAGCTCGCCTAAAGAAGTGAATTTGCACATTGTAGTTTAGCTCTCTTATATTTGTAGTACACTGCAAAAAATGACTTTCTTACTTAGTATTTTTGTCTTGTTTTCAGTATAAATATCTAAAAATTCTTAAATCAAGATGTATTTTCTTTATGAGCAAATGTCCTAAGAAAGTAACTAAGAAAGTTTTTAGACAAAACATATCAACTTTAAGTGAATTTGTACCGAGCCCCTAAGGTGGCATTGGAGTAAAAAAATCAAAAGTTTAGTTTCATGTGCTAACGTAAAACTTTCATGTGCTGACGGGAAACCTTCATGTGAAACTATCCCGTGCACACATGAAAGTGTAAGTTTAACGTAGGGACGCAAAAGTTTCACGTAGGGATGCAAAAGTTTCACGTGTGCATGCGAAACTAAATGCAATAGTTTTTTTTACAAGTTTAGTTTTGCGTGTGCACGTGAAAACTATCGCGTGCACACGCAAAACTAAACTTTAAAAAAAAATTGGTGGCAGGATGCAGTAGAAGTCATACGCTCTCTATACGCTCTTTCTATGCAAACAAACGGCCAAAAGATGGTTTTGGTCCTTTAAGGTGTTGTTATCATGCTGATATATGTTCAATTGTTAAATTTTTGTGTTCTGTTTTTGTGTACGTTTCATTTTAGATAGTAATTTGATGCTATAGAAAAGGGGCGTGTCCATATGATTGACATTTGTGATTGACAGCTTCTCTGAACGGACTCTCTGAGTTTCGAGGGAAGATTGTAGATATATCTAACTATTTTAGCAAGCCTGTCAAATAAGATGTTCAGGGGGCGTGGTTGAATTGGGCGTGCAAGCATTTGGTCGGAAGTTTGATACTGCAGCTCTGCCTCCGGGCTACAGGGACGATTTCTTCTGCGCATGCCTTGGCTTCAAACTGACGTTTTTGCGTAACATGTCGGCGCCCATTATCGTACGTTTTACATTCAGTTCATCAGTTTGAACCCAGATAACACATATAGCCTACTGATAAAAAAATATATACCTTGTGATGCACTTAATGTCACTTTGTATCAAAGTGTCTGCCAATGGCATAAATGTAAATATTTTAAAAAAAGACTGTTTTTTACACACTATAGACACAACACTATATTACACACAAGCAGCATATTAAGGTTGGTACAGTAATGTTTATCTAGTGTGACAAACAAAGCATTGCATTTTAATGAGACTACCAGTGACGCTGGTTTGCATACTGAGGGGTTGAAGTGTTGTGGTTGAAAGAGCGGTGGGTGCTTTTTCAAGCCTGGTAATGTGTGACATGCTTTTGTCAGAAAGCTTATTGTGTGAGCTCAGGCTCTGTTTCTTGGAGGCAATAACTTTGTGTGATAATACTGTATTTCGAGTGCTAACTATGAGCAACAATTTGTTGCTCATAGTTTTTTGTCTCTTATAGTTTAGCAGGCCATCTAAAATTATACTTCTAAATACCAGAATGCATCCAGATGTGGATTTGAGTTTGCAGATACAAATGTTTCATGCCATATTTACTTTACCTGCTGAGAGCCAAGGTGGGGTATAAGATGTAGAGGCTTGTGACATGGCTGTGATGTGTTATGTAATTGTAATCTAGGGCTAGGACTAACAATAACTTTATATATAAAGTCCGAATAATCAGAACAACAAAACTTAGCAAACCTGGTTCTTGCTCCGGCTTTAACTTCTATATATTCGGCAGTTTTGCAACAACGGACGGAATAGCTTTTCTCACGTCTTTCTCCGCTGCCATTACTTAACTACAACTCAAACTGACGCACGATCTCAACATCATCGTTCTTAGCCACCCCCCTCTGTTCCCTGATTGGACCTGCAGATTTTTGCAGGAGAAAATGAAGCTCTACAGAGCAGTCCCAGACGTAGTACTGAAGCGAAATGAAAATTAAGCGGAAACACGTAGGAGGGCGGAGCCAGGCTAAATGATCCCAGCATTAGTCCAGAATATAGTGAGGAGCTTCTGCTTTTATAAAAACTCCTAGCTGGAGTTGCACAATAACAATGTCATTGCGGCGACATATGCGTCCTCACTACAACACACTCCTTATGATATTGTTCCTGTCTTTTTGTTCACACATGTGTTCCGGATCTGATCCTGGCAATCTTACTAAATGAGACGTTTTTGCATTCACAGAAGACACTTTTCAATGCTCTGGGTGAAAGGGGTTTTACAGTAGGTATAGCAGTGCAAAGGTAGTGTGTGTGATTGTACAGGAAACGTGTTACATATTGATTAAAAGTTAACTTGAATGCACTATAAAGCCAGGAGTATAGTGTGTTTATTATGTGTACGTGAACCTACACACACAGTTGCAAAACATTTAACCTTGCCAAACATTGTTTGTTTGACTCCTATGTGTACACAGACGTTTGACACATGCGCATTGTGACAAAATGCAGTGGATCTCTTGGCCTACATACTACATTCTCCTGTAGGCGCATACGCCACCTACGCATACAAATTACGCATGGTTACAAATTTCCGACGGTGCATGTACAGTGCACGGACCCTCCGTTTACGTAAAAACTGGACTAGCTTCATTTCATATCGAGTCATTTTGGATAAAATTGGGAAAAACATAAATCTACTTTAAATTATTTGGCACGATTTGAGAAGCCTGTGGTAGTAGCAGTCAGAAACAATGCTTAAATGGCTGTTTGGCTATTGATTATTTGTGACAGTTGAAATAATTGCATTGTGGTGAGAAAAGCAAGGCAATTTTCTTTCGAATCTGATTTATTATACACATTAAGACCATAAACATAATGGTGAATTTTGATTTCACGTTGACTCTAAAACAACATTGATCTATGCAATTTTCCGGATCAGACCCAGAACCATGTAATGTAACGTAATAAAGTAACCAATATTTACTCATATGCTTGTGTTTAGCCTAGCGATTGATTATTAGATCACATCTCAGTAAAAGCAGCTTTGGAGTATTACAGTAGGTTTTGTTAATCTTGTTTACACTATGAAATGACTCTTTCGACTAAAGGCTAATTGGATAAGCTACATTTCAGTACTTAAGGTATGAGAACGTTCTCTGTTGATTTTTTTTACGAATAAGGTTGGCATAGTCCAATCTACCGCAGAGGCACTCAGAGATTCCTAAATGCACAATTTGCCTACCCAGGGTTTGTAATGGAGGTAGCACCTTTGCATGCACAAACCACAGTGAAGCAAATGAGCTGTATCATTGAAAAATGAAACATCTACCAGCATGGCTTTGTTCGCATGCCATAAAAAGTCTGTCGAGCTGGAATATGAGGATGTAGATGTACTGAGATGTACTTTGTAGTCAACTTTTTCTAACAACAGCTGTAAAATTAATTTACTGCACAATGCAAAATTATTTCAGTCTTCCTTTTGAAGGTCACAGTGATATCAAGAACCTGCCGATAAGTGGCAGGTGGTAAATGTGTCCGAATTTCCAATGAGCGCCAGTTTTGTTTTTCCTGTGGTTACCTTGAGAGGCTTCAGGATGAATTTATATAACCGTGTGTGAAAGCAAGATCGGAGCCAGGTAAACAGTGTGGAAATGGTGGTTTAAGTAGGAATAATTAAATTTACAGAAGGCTAGGTGGAGACATGCCGTGTTGTCAGGCGAAGCTACTCATCTTTATTAGGAAGAGAACAAAGTTGGCAGGCTTGGCCACAACAACCACTGAGTGAGATGAAATGCCCAGAGATTGTCTTACATAAGCATTTATCTTGATCTGAGTCTAGCTAATACCCGGCTAAGTTATTATTCGGAAGTTCTTTCTAATCAATACAGATGCTTGAGATGTTGTATAAGTCACGGGTTTCCTCAACCTGAAAATAGACTGTGGGGTTTAAAAGCTAGAAATGGGAAATACATAGACTGTATTTAAAATGTACCAATGACTAGGTGCTATAGGAATTCTCTGTACGATTTTCCGAGGTGGGGGAGTTTTTCATATATGACACATAAGCATTTTTGTCAGTAAGGGGATTTCTAAGTGGGCTATTGACACAAAATTTCCACCAGATGAAGCCATCAAGCCAAATATTGAGTTCATACAAAGAAATCAGAACATTTAAGTATACAAGTTAAGTCATAATAAAAAAGTGAAATTACACAGGGAATGGAAACACAAACAACGTCCTAATAATGTTCCTGTTTACTCTTGAATTACAAGAAAACAGATGTTGCACTCATATTGCAAAATGATAAACAAATGCATCCACATCTGATGAGGACCATCTTCATGTACACTCTCAGAAAAAAGTGGTACAGAAACAATACCCTTTTAAAAGGTCCTAATATGTATTATTTAGGTACTGATATGTATGGATTTGGTAACATTATGTACCTTTGAGATACTTATATGCACCTTTTATGTTCAAATATGTGTTGAAAATGTTTTGAAAGGGTTCCCCCCATGACAGTTTTGTACCTGTGAGAGTGTAGCTGTGTTGGTCCAACCATATAATTCTCTCACAGGCCGCATGATTTCTAGCAGCGGCCTTGGTTTTGAGCGTCTCTGCACTTCTTCAGACCATGAAGATTAATAATGCATTATAGTGTAATAAAGAGGGCTGGCTGATTTATGACTTTTGTCTTTTCCAGAAACCATGCCTGTTCCCGAACAACCGGCTGAAGCAGAGAAGGCCACCATGCTTGGACTGAGCGCTTCCAATGGGGACGGATCTGAAACAGAAACCACATCTGCCATCCTGGCCTCGGTCAAAGAGCAAGTATGATATGCCATTAACAACACCCCCCCCCCACCCCCACAATCCCCTCTTGCACATCTGACAACATATTAGGCTCTCATATGCAGGGTTTCACAGCGCACAGTCTAAAAGGGTGTGCTAATTTAGCGACCAGAAAAATGGTTTGTGCGCCTAGCACACAGTCTAAAAGCGTTGTTCCTATTCTTGTAATGAGTTATAGGTGTGTTTGGGGTGTTACGTGCAGTGAACCAATGAGAGTCTAATCTTTTATCCCCTTTAAAAGCCTGTTGCGCTCGCGCCATGCCGATTACCTCTTTAGATGGCGAATTTGTAAACTGAAAAACTAAGCGGAGGAAGAAGACCACAAGTTTAAGATTGATATTAAAAATTGCGTTGTTTTTATTTGTATTGAAATTATTATTTTTTTTGTATTAAAACCTTATTTCAGTCATGGAAGTAAAACTAGCAGGCTTTTAATTTCTGTAAATGTATGGATAGCCAACATGATCAGTGTAATGTCAAAGAAAAATTTACAAATGTGCAATAAAAGGTTTGTACTCTAAAAATACTTTATTTACAACACTCAGACCGTGCCGTGAGTGTTTTGAAAGGCATTACTTAGCAATGTTAATTGCTAGCAATGCACCAACAATGTGCCTGAACAAACCTTGTTTTCAGACCAGCATGCCTATGGGTGCACAAATTGGTACAAATTAATTTGCAATTTAAACATCGTGACGCAAGATGTAAAAATGATAAATGTGCCGGCCTAAAACTAGCTTGCGTTGTGCGTTGCGCTGCATTGCGCCGGGTGTATGATAGGGCCCATCAATTTAAATGGAATGATAAAAGCAAGAAATACCCTTAAGTATTACAACAACCGCTTGTCAAGAGGTTTTGGTGAAGTATTAATTGTTAAGGGAACATACAATTCACAAGGTGAACATATAAAGCACAAAAGCTCAACATACTTTTATCATGCTAATTTCTTTGAATTCTGTACTCTCAAAACCTTTAAATAGAGGTACTTTTTTAATTCATGCATAATTGAAGTGTTTGGACATAATTATTTACATCAAAAGGTTTTCAAGATTATGACAAACATAAATTCCTTGTATGTCCAAACCTTCGACTGGTAGTGTATAATTTGTCTTGTTTGATATTCAGGCTTGAAGGGACCATGGGGCTATTGAGTTAAAGCTCAGGTGTGACATTATTAAACCATTTAAAGATCAGGCGCTAAAAGGTGGCGAAAAACCTGAAATATTTATAAGGACATTAGATGTAAGAAAGAACGCCGGGGGAAGAAAATGACTGCATGTGTGAAGATGAATGTTTGACAGAGGAAATGTTCCTGAGGACAAAATACCGTAGCTGCAATGAATGCAAATTGAGAGTCAAAAGGGAAATCTGGAAAGTGCCATAAAGTCAGAGCCCGCAGAACTTATTACACCTAGGGAATCTGTCTTGGTAATGATTTAATTGACACTACTGTATGCAACATATAATAGTCTGTAATTTGTATTTGATTACATTTTTCATGTTTGCCAAATCCCAGCTCAGCAGTAAAAGCGCCACCTGTGTTTTTCTCAATGATGGATTTAGTTCGCAGTCATTACGAGGCATTGCCATTGCTGCCCCACCTGGAACCGCCCGTGAGATTGTGTAGGTGGCACTTTGGCCCAATCCATCAAAACGTTAGCCATTACCTTTATTCAAACATGAAGGGCTCTCGCTGCATTGAGTGAAGTTTGACAACTGGCTTAATAAAAGAAACATTAAAACCGGGTAGTGCTGATGCAGCATATCTTAAACTGAACCTGCTGTTCATATAGCAGTGTTGGTATTTTTAGGTAGATTTCATTTATAAGCAAATTTGTAAATCAATGGTAGCAATGTTTGAGCACCATGTGTGCTTTTGAAACATCTCTGCAGCACTTTTGGCTTAATGTGGTTAATCTATATACGTTTAATTGGTAAGCAGTGATCACAACTGGTTAATGATGTTCTTGGCACTCACCTTGTTTAAACAGAGGCCTGGGCTTGTATCTTGCATTGCAGGTCGAATAAGTCTGACATTTATAGTTAATCATACGCATCTTATCTCTCATATTTTATTTAGACTGTGTATATTATATATTGATTTTATACATACTGTACACTATACAGGGATGCAAAAGTGTCACCTTTCAGCGAAATTCGCTGTTTCGGATCCATAATAGGTTATTAATTCGTCTAGATCTGATGAGTTTTTAAAAATGGGGGTCAGCTTTTGGACAGGGTTACGGTGAATGAAATGATAATAATCATGTCTAGCTGTTGTGGTAAGAAAGTTGAGTATGCACCTGTGTGGTGTAAAGCCCCAGGTCGCGTTAACACAGTACGGCTAGAAGAATGACAAATTTGATAAATTATGTTAAGCACACAGTCGACAGTCCCTATTGACTTCCATAGTATTTGTATTTCCAGCTATAGAAGTCAGTGGGTACCGTTAAAGGATTAGTCCATTTTCTAAAAAAAAATCCAGATTATTTACTCACCACTATGTCATCCAAAATGTTGATGTCTTTCTTTGTTCAGTCGAGAAGAAATTATGCTTTTTGAGGAAAACATTCCAGGATTTTTCTCATTTTAATGGACTTTAATGGACCCCAATAGTTAACAGTTTTAATGCAGTTCAAATTTGCAGTTTCAAACGATCTCAAACGAGGCATAAGGGTCTTATCTAGCGAAATGATTGTCATTTTTGGCAAGAAAATAATAAATATGCACTTTTAAACCACAACTTCTCGTCTTCCTCCGGTTGTGTGACGTGACAGCGCGACCTCACGTAATTGCGTAATGACGTCGTAAGGTCACGTGTTGCATATAAGAAACGCACATTTGTGAACCATTTTAAACAATAAACTGACACAAAGACATTAATTAGTATCATTCCACATACAACATTGCGGAACGGTCCTCTTTCTACACACTCGTAAACACTGGGGTGTAGTTTTGATACGTCATCCGTGACCTCTTGACGTGATGACGAATTACATGAGTTCGCGCTGGCGCGTCACAGGACCGGAGATAGACGAGAAGTTGTGGTTTTAAAGTGCATATTTTTATTTTTATTGCCAAAAATGTCAATCGTTTCGCTAGATAAGACCCTTATGTCTCGTTTGAGATCCTTTGAAACTGCAATTTTGAACTGTTAAGTATTGGGGTCCATTAAAGTCCATTAAAATTAGAAAAATCCTGGAATGTTTTCCTCGAAAAAAAACATAATTTTTTCTCGACTGAACAAAGAAAGACATCAACATTTTGGATGACATGGTGGTGAGTAAATTATCTGGATTTTTTGAAAGAAAATTTAACTGTGTGGTTACCATCATTTTTTCAAAATATATTTTTTGTGTTAAGCAGTAACTCATACAGGTTTAGAAAAACATGAGGGTGAGTAAATGATGACAGAATTTTCATTTTTGGGTGAGCTATCCCTTTAAGGCATTACTTTTGCAGCCCTGAGATTTCATTGCGAGGACTGTAGGGTTATTTCTTTGCAATCTCAAACCATGCGCAAGCTTCATTATGCCAAACTCTTTTTATACTTCCAGCACATGTTTGGCCTTCACATATAAGCGGGCCGGTTCCTTTAGTTAATAAAGCCTTTCATGTAGATTTTTTTTTCTGATTAAATCAGAAGAGCTGAATCAAAGAAGCAGACTTCAATAAAGAAGCTATTTGGCCGCCCACAGTTAGATGTACCTGATGACTGAGACCTCGCTGTTATGCACCAGCGCGACCAATAAAATCCTGACCCGTCGTAATGGCTGAAACACAGTTCACGATAGGTTAAGTTTTTTTTTTATTATTCCACCACGGTTTCCGAAATCCTTTTCAAACATCCTTTTTGAAAATGAGGGTTATTTATGTCCCCGCATGGTTGGCTGAATGTGAATTATAGGTGAGTTATTCTACCGTGCGACTTGAAATCCTGCCGGATTTCAACGGCTGGTGGATATAAACGGCTGATGAGATCATAGGCACCCATTGCAGTTATGACCTCCATCCCTGTCCCCTCCTAATCCCCCACTGCCACCCATGAACAGCTCTCTGTTTGCCGTGGCAAGTTGAGCAGGGACTACACCCAACAGCAATCACTATAAACAGCAGCACCATCATCATAATCACCATCCTCATCACTGCAGCCATCAATATGGTAATGCACTTCAATGGCTGATCGCTATTTCTGTGCGTTCTTGAGTAAATTCTGTTATGTATTCTCTTAAAGCACAGAAGCCATGGTACACTGGTAAAAACGTGCAATATGTTAGGGTTGCATCAAAATGGTATAGTTTTCCAATGAGAGATGTCCGTCATTGGGGTTGATGTGTATGAATGTTGCATGATTTTTGCGGCAGTGCATTAAAGGTGCAGTGTGTAACTTTTAGAAGGATCCTTTGACAGGAATGCAATATAATCTACATAACTATATAATCTGTGGTGTATAAAGACCTTACATAATGAGCTGTATTGTTTTTTTATCTTAATATGAGCCGTTTTTATCTCCATACACCACGGGTCCCCTTACATGTAAGTCGCCATTTTGTGCCGCCATGTTTCGTCACTACTGTATTTTGTCTTAGACAACAACATGTTTGTCCTTTTACGGCTACCATAGCTTCTCTATGCATTTCGGTGAACGGTGGACTGAGCCGTTGGTTGCAATTTACAATCTCACTGCTTGATGCCGCTAAAATCTACACACTGCACCTTTAATTAGCATACTGAGAGCATGTTTGGTTTTTAGACAGATCTTCGACCTTAGCATTGCATCTTGTGTTGTGGTCGATGTGTCAGATAAATAATAAAAAAAAACATACGTTTTGTGAACTTCATTATGTTTTATGTACTTATGCATTTATTTAAGGTCATGCATGACATACAATGCATTTAAGCTATACACAAAGAGCTCAGATGCAAATACAGCTAAACGTATCCTCTGTCACAATTGACGGAGATTCAAACCCATGATATTTGCACGGCTAATGCAACCAAAACTACAGGAACACTTAGGAGCGATTTCCCGGACAGGTTTTATCTTCGTCCCAGACTAAAATGCAAGTTTGAGCTGGCTTGATTTTAAAACAGCTTGCACTGACATATCTTAACATACAGTATATCAGTGCCATTGTTTTGTCACAAGGTGCACACCAGTTTTGTTTTTTCTAAGGTGTGTTTTTGTAAAAACTAAGGCCTAGGCCTGGATTAATCTAAACACTGTCCTGGAAAACCACTTCATCTGTACTTTCACACATCTCTGTTTTCCATGATGCAAGCATTTGTGCCAGGACCACCTGTATCTGTATTTCAGATCTGCGTGTGAGAGGATGGAGAACGGGAGTTCATAAATATTTATGTCATGCAAATGGCCATCCTTCTTGTGTATTTTCTTTGAAGTGATGTGTGTGTGATCTCTACAGGAGGTGGCAATTGTGCGCCCCAATCAAGTCGCTGCCGTTAGGCGATCTTACAAATGAAGCCATCTTACTTTAGACTCCTCGATCATAGGGATTGATTGGGAAGGGGCTGCATCGCATTGAGCCGGTGTAAGTGGATGTGGGGACGGGTCTTTGAGATGAAGGGCAAGGTTTTATTTTGATATTGCAAGGGGAGTTCTGCTAAAAAATGCCTGCTTTGTTTCACGTAATGCTTTCTTAATGCGTTACACAAACCTGCCTTATAAACTGCTGGAGGTTTAATTACTGAGAAAAAAAAACGGTTCTTGGAAAGCAGAGGTGACAAATGAACCTTCAGGAGATTTGACTCATCAACAGGGCGCAGTCAGTGGTGTAGCCTGTGAACCACATATTGCAATGAATTTACACTTTCAATTAACTCATTCCCCTCCAGCCATTTTTTGAAAAGTTGCCCGCCAATATTTTTGGTGATTTTCACAAACGTTTCACAAAATGCCTTCCAGGAATATTTTCTTTTAAAAATATATAAACATACAAATATATCAAATAAAAGAAAAAATCCCTCTGCTTTCAAACAAACAAACAAACAAACAAACAAAAAAACAAAACGTTTCAATTTTTTTCTCTGCTTTTTTCTTCAAAAATAAAAATTTCTTAGCAAAAAGCTGAAATAATTGCATTTTTGTGAAGGTTATGTGAAGGTTATGTGAATTTTGTTAGAGATCAGATTCAAAACGATTATCAAAACATACACAAAGTTTAAAATGAGTAAATAACGTTTTGGCTTCAGATTTTTCATAAATTGGGTAAGAGTGCCATCTAGGGAATAAACGCTGTAATGCAGATTAACATAAAAATTCACCAGGAACACATTATTTTATGCAAATGTTTTCTCTTAATTGACAAGATAACTCATCAATGGTGGGGAAAGAGTTAACGTTTTATTTGCTATTTTTTACTATTGCCAAAATTTAAGCTGTATTACCTATAGACTAGTCTCAGCCTCAGACGTCACGCCCACAGGCTGAACGTCTGATGTTTTTCGTACACTTTTCTGGAAACCCTGTGAGAATGTCAAAGTTGTCTTTGGATTGGTTGAAATAAACCGGATTTCCAGGAGACGCGAGTGTCGCGATTAGTTTCGGTCCCTGGAAAACAAAACTCTGACGTTCCATTGAGGAAGAGAATCAGTCGTGTTCACGTGGATAATAATGACCAGTTATCATGATCAGCTAAACATTGGATTCTCAAAAATTTTCAAAGTTCGCAGCATAGACTCTATAAAAGACGTGCAAGAGTTTTGCTTGAGGCAGTTAGTGGAGTCAAAAAGTTCGGTTCTCCTGAATTGCTTGTATGTGTTAAAAAGTGGAGAGATATGCTTCAAACAGATGTTTAACGGGAGCGTCTCATTGGTGTGGCTGTTGATGAAGTGCACAACATTGTTCTATGTTGTTAATTTAGATGCTAATCGTTGCGGCTGGTTCACTTGTTGCCAGCCGGCTCGTTATTGTGGGGAGTCCGAAACGTGACGCTAGACGAAACAAACTGTGATTGGTTGTTTGACATGTCGGTCAAACAGCTCGTGGATGGGCTTTGTCCAGAAAAAGCAGCGAAAAACACCAGTATTGAAGGTCTGGCTACGCGAGACTACCTATAGACAGTTTCAGCAGTAACAACATAAGCAAGCGGCTTTCGTGGTCAACACGTAACTTCCGGTAAACTCCGCAAAGAATAAATAACAACAAAGTACTTTAAACGTAGTTTATTTATATAACAAGCAAAATAAACAACACATAGATTACCTAGGAAACCAATACATTTGTTATTTTTGACGAGGTATTTGTTCAAGAGTTCAGTTTAGGAACTAGTCAAAGCATTAAAAAACTGAAACCAGAAGTAAAGTTCAGACCAGACGCATATCGCATCACCGCACGTGCGTCCGATGAAACGGTCTATAGTCCCTTACACACATACAGTCTTTACTGGTAATTTACTGGTAAATTGCAGTTAACAGGTCATGTGTGAACAGAACCTTTCCGGTAAATCAGTGCTGCCAATTTACCAGAAAGAGAGGTTGTAAGATTACCAGTAATTTACAGATAAGCGCTATGTGTGAACACAAAAATATAGATTACCGGCATTTAGAACGGACGACGTCAGACCGGGCTGACAGCTTCAGGCCAATCATAACGTTTTAATACAGATGACCCATTTACCCCCGCACTGTTTACAGACGTGTCCACATACACGCTGCTTGAAAGTCGAGCACACCTGACGTTTACATCCACATTTCTTCACCACAGTTGTTTAAAACAGCTTACCGTCTACTTGCCGAATTTCCGACGTCCTCAGCACGCCCTCTGTGAAGCCTAATATGCAAACAGTACTGTTGTTTAAGACAAATTTTTCGGTTTGATGTCACCTAATGCCATGTTGTTTGGTCACAAGCAACTTCGCGACTGTCAGAGTTTATAACAGATGTGAAGACAACAAAATACGGACTGTGGTTATGAACGACGTTGTTTACAAATGCAACACTGAGCTCAACGCACGCCATAGGTAACTTCCGCTTTCTCACCGAATTTTGATACTGATGTGTGAATGATGTCTTACTGGTAAAAAGACGGAATGTCACTGTATTTACTGGTAAATTCATTCTGGTAAATTCATGGTAATTTACTGGAATTACTGTGTGAAAGAGGCGTATAACTGCAGGTAAAATAATACATTCCTAATTTAAAACTTTGAGTACTCATTGAGATCCAAGTTAAAGGACTTCTGTAATGCTTATGCACCCACGGCAAACCCAGAAAGATGTTATTGATTGTCATTAAGAAAATGTAAGTTTTGATACTAGTTTTTGACAGTCGATCTGTTTTAATGAACAGCACATTGTGTTGATACTCATGGATTTATGTTAAAGGGCATGCTTTAAGTCAATAAAGTTTATGTCAGTTCTAAAATATTTACTCGGGTTGATGAATCTAAATGTCATTGAGTCACAGTCTGGATGTTCTTAGCATTTCTCCATTGTTTAAGTTTTTTATAGAGGTTCAGCTAAAGCTCTTTTCCATAAATCATAGCAAATTTAAGCTTTTATATTGCTTCCACAGCTGTATTAATATTGTGGATTATCTAGATATTGACAACTACCACACAATACAGTACTCACTGGATCACTACAGATGCCATGACTGATTACATCGTGTTGCGTCACGATATCAAAATTCTTAATACATTTGTGCAATGTGAGGTGACGGTACACAGTGCCATAGTTTGTCAGTATGGCTAGTTTGTGCTTGTTTGATTTATTCTTGTAGCTCAGTTGGTAGAGCATTGCATAAGCAACACAAAGACCATGGGTTTGTTTCTTTCCCAGGGAACACATGTATTGATAAATAATCAAGGATACATTGGATTAAAGCATTTGCTAAATGTGCAAATGTCATTCAAGTCAGACAAGCCCTTTTCACACAGAGATTACAGAAAAAAAAACGGAAAATGCGTTTTTTCCGGGATTGTTTGATTTTTGGTTCATTCACACTGCCAATGAATCGGAATCTATGCGTGCATAGGCCAAAACAATAAGACTCAAGATATGCCACTACCGTACCTAAAAAAAGTTTTACATTAACTTTTATGCATTGCATTGACTTTTTAATAAAAAATCACTGTATATGAGTACTGATCATTGTTTTATAAAAAAAAAAAACACCGTCTGATTTCACAAATAAGATTATTATGCCTTAAGATGGACAGCAGATAAACAAAATCCTTCCACATTCAACCCGCAGACAAAAAACAGCCTGCAGCAATAGTTTATTAGTAACCAAATTTCACGAGAAAAATGCTTGAAATGACAAAACTGAGTGTGATGCAAAGGTCTGAAATCTGGAATTTAAATTTGTATTTAAACCAATTTTTTAGAATATTTTCTTTCTTTCGTTCTTTCTTTATTCTTCACGCCATTCCAGCATATATGGCTATATTCATGGCAAGAACTGGTTAATCCACAATACACAAGTTGATCTATATGATATTCTAAAATAAAAAAAAGTTTTAAAGTCACAAGGAAGCATAATTAGCAATTGTCTTATTTTCCCCAAAGTGACGCATATCCGATTGAAAGGTAGGGCTGGACTTTGTCCATTGAGAATTGTTTGAATTGTAGGAAGTTGGGTCGTGTACATTGCTATTTGCGATCTTTTCCCGGGCCCTGCCCTCCCGGCATTCTTCGTGACTGGAAGTAAAGAGAGATCGTTTCGAGGAAGGGAGGAGATTTGCATTTTTGATTTAAATAGTATGAGGGCAAATGAATTTGTAAAAAAAATGAAGCTCACAGATAAAACATTTTAGTTTTTAATTTCATTGTGACTAAAAGTTTTTTTTTTATTAATTCATGCAACTCATTTAACTGCAATTAATAATATACCATTACTAACCTGTACTTTATTTAACCAAAAATGTCACCTTAACCCAAAAGTTGCGTGTTTTCCCACTCCTGATGCAATGCACCAAGCACTGCAACATTTCAGACACGATGTGACATTTAGTTTGATATGAACATTAGTAATGACACACTATTGGTAAACAAAGTATTACACATAAACTGCATCATACGGTACAAGTCTCGCTCACCTGCACGTTCGCTGTCATTTTCACTCTGTCACATATGCACACACACTCACCTAAACATTCGTACACACTCGCAATAAGCCACTTACCACACGGATTCTATAGTGCGCTGTGTGAGAGAGAATTGAATATGTCACACATGGTGGTGGTACATGCGGTTGGAGGCCTGAGGGTTCTGTCAGTAATGGTCGGCCTCAGGGAAGAACAGAATAATATTGTCATCCGTGTTGAGTGGATCACTACAGCAGGCATCTCAACCTGTCTGTCTTCACTGCCATGTGTTCATTGTCGCAACAGAGCTTCGGCCGTCTGTCTCACAGCTATAGAGGATGTCTGTATTTTAACCAGGCGAATAGAAGTCAGAGTAAGTGCTCAGTTTGTGTCGTTCTTGCTCAGATTGGGCACAGTGGACAAGTGTATGTAAAACTCCTGATGTGCTTTATTAAAGGAAAACACCACTGGTTTTCAATATTTTACTATGTTCTTACCTAAACTTAGATGAATTAATACATACCTATCTTTTTCAATGCGTGCACTTAATCTTTGTACAGCGCGTCGTGAATGTGTTAGCATTTAGCCTAGCCCCATTCATTCCTTAGGATCCAAACAGCGATGAATTTAGAAGCCACCAAAAACGTAATTTTTTCCCCGTATTTAAAGACTGTTACATGATACAAGTAAGTATGGTGACACAAAATAAATCTTTTGTTTGGAGCTATAGGAATGAATTGGGCTAGGCTAAATGCTAACACATTCAAGAAGCGCTGTACAAAGATTAAAAGTGCACGCATTGAAAAAATATAGGTATGTATTAATTAATCTAAGTTGAGGTAAAAACATAGTAAAATATAAAAACGGTGGTGTTTTCCTTTAAGCATGAAGACAGTTTAGGCTTAGATGTGTTTTTTGTTAATGTTGCTTTGTTTGTTTACTTTTTATAGTCAGTAAATAGTTAATACACACAGCACTTTGTGTCCGATCAAAGATTCCTTTAACTCTCTTAACTATTCATAGATAAATGTATAAAAAATAATATTGATTATGGGAACCAGGAAAGTGAAATGTATGTTTAAGGATATGATATAAGTTAAATTATGTTTATTGCTTGGTTTGTATTTGCTGTCATTATTGTATTGATATTATCTTAATTAAAAATTGACCATGCAGTAAATGTCCTTCATTTGAAAACTCCTTGCAGGTGTTTTGCAGAGAAGTGTCTTGCCACTAGATGGCAAACATAATAAAGTAGACCCATGGATAGTCTGAATCCAGATATTAAAGAGATTATGTACTATAAAACCACCATGTGAGTTAAGAATTCAACACTTATACCTTTTTAGTTATAAAAAGCTTTTATTGAAACCAAGCTTCCATGTCATGTCAAATTTTGTCGTCATAATGCGAGGTCAACACATCTACATCACTACTTCTTTAGCCCCGCCCCTTTCGAAAAGTGTTATAGATGTTTTCAGCAATAACAACCTAAATAACGGCTTTCAGGTGAATGCAACAGATGTGCTTTGTGTCACACATTTAATTGCAAAGATTTAATAATGGCCCACAATGCATTTCAGTGACATCAAATCCTTGACACTAATGCTGTGCTACATGAATATGTGTGTGATTTCGGCTGGCCATTTATAACATTTATCATTTATCAAGATGAGTAAAGTTAACCTCCTTTACAGACAGCCATGATAGGTCTACGTTTTATGTTTATACGCATGACAAATCTTTTGCCTCTAATTGTGCGATCGTCTAAATGTTATAAATGAAATGCATGTCGGAAACTCGAAAGATTTGCATATGGCATATGCATCATAATCCACAATCCTTTTGCTCTTCAGTGAAGGATTGACAGAGCTTTGTGCAGTTTAGCACAAAGACATCAACAGGCCAATCTTAAATTAGCACATCTGACAGACTTATTATGTTAATCCAGAGACAGAGGCTGTTAAAATCAGTGTACTACATCACATCCTCTATGCAACATGGATAAAATGTTACCTGTCAGTTAAACGGGGCTATGTGACTCCTGTTGAGTGAAACAACTCGGCATCTTTAGCTTTTTGGCACGATTCTTAAACTTCCACATACATTTATTTAAAGAGACAGCTGACCCACACATAAAAAAATTAACTTTATGTTGTTTAAAACATTTCCCGAAGAATCAAGTCACATTACATGCATTACCAAAAAACAAGTTTATTTATATATTTTGCTTCTGTGTCAGTAGGAAATAATAATATAGTCAGAAGAAAATGGTCAGATAGGTCAATGGGGCAGTACCCTTTACAAAGGTCCTAGTAATAAGTGTCATTTAGGTACAGATATGTATACATTTGGTAGCAATATGTACCTTTGAGGTAATAATATGCCCACTTTGATACCAATATAGACCTGGTACTAATATGAACTCTTAAGCAGCACTTTGCAGTTCAGGTGGCCCGCCTAAGCTGGGAAACCCTACCGCCTTAACTAGGTCATTGTCAAAAATAAAAACGCTGCACAGAAGGTCATCAAGTGCATCTCGTAGAATAGATAGGATGCGCTACACACCCGAAATGATAGAGAGACGTGGTCCGTCACTGTCTGGAGGATAGCCAGTTGATAAAACGCATGTCCGTGAGAACTGTAATTGGACTTATGTTTTGGGTTTATTTAAGCCTGTTATTGTATTAGTCTATAGTTCCTGCAAATTTAAAGTAAGTTAGCAGGTGATTTTGTTGTTTGAGCAACCTGCTAACTAGGTTGCACGTGCCTGTTGATTCGATATAATTGTTGAGCGCTCTTATGTGCATTATTTACCTGCTACAGTAGTTACACTCCTTTAAGATAATATAATTAATAGTGGGAAATAATCAGTTTTTACAATCTTCGCGCTATTTATCATTGTTTGCCAGACGTTCTACAACATCTGCTTCAGTTTGTGTTTATTAACCCTTTAGTTTCACTTCATCACGCAGCTATTCACTTTAGAGGTATCTGTTAAAAACATTTAATTCATTAATAATCTAGTATGTGTTCATTTTCTGTCATAGTTTCTTCAAAATTAAGTTTTATTTGAGTGTTTTTAAAAAAAATATTTTAATTTTCATTATGACGCCCCTTTGATTGTCTCGCCCCGAAATCCACCAACCCGCCCAACCCTACCACCTCCACTAACAAATTTTCTGCTGGAAACCCTGACTTTAGGTGCACAGATTACCACCTCATTGGTTCATTTTTGACCATTTTCTGTATGGGGATTAGCTTCCAAAATGTGTCCCTATCCAAATTTCTCCCAAAGCTGGAGAACAGGAATAAATAGAAAACCTTAAATGTTTTTCATGCCACGTGATGTTTATGATACATGGATGAAGCTTTGTTTACATGCAAAAAGACGTACACCGGCAACATGAGGGAAATCTGAGAGACTCGTTGGTTTTAGCAGAGGACTGTTGCGATGATAATGACTGAATTCATTATTCATCTGTTTGCTGTCGCCTGTGAGTCATCAGCAGAGTGTCTGTCAAACTGCGACGTGCCCTTTTCTTTTTATGTATTAGCAGCTAAAATGTGATGAAAACATCTGACAGGAGCTGTAGTAACACAACATTAGGAAGTCATCAAACAAAATGAAAATTGCTATTCAAATGAGTTTCGCATGTTAATAAGACCTTTCGTGGCCGGCTAATTCATAATATCTGTACCTCCTGAAGGCCCCATTAATTCAACCTTAACTAAACCCACTATGATCATTGTGATTATACTAAATGTTTTTGGTGGGATGAATGCACGTAATGACCATTTCTTTACATGTAATTGTCTACTGATTCTCAAATGTGTCCCTTATGTTTAACGTTTCACAGGACTGAGGGTTTAAGGCATGTGTCCAAGCACAATTCAGGCCTGCCAAAATTCGAGAGCGCAATCCTGAGAAATGGTAACATAAACACTGAAAACTTTTGTAAGTCAAACAGTCATATCGACTTAATTTCAAACGAATTGCTGTGTTAATTATTCAGATAAAAAAATTTAATATGAATTAAAAGCTCCTGATAAAAATATTGGTAATAACTCCAAAATTATGAAAGCACCAATTGCAATTATGTAATTATGCTAATTATTCACTAATGATTGTAATCAGTTTTTGTGCTGTACTTAACCTAATAATCTGTTAAAATGTCATTTTTAGAAACCGTAAATTAACCTAATTTTTCATTTTCAAATTATGCATCAAGCAGTGCCATAAGTAGTACTAGCGGATTAATTTCAAGCAAGTTTTTCAGAAACTAAGGGTGCATTTCAATCAGCAGCTCCTAACCTAGATCCTGAGGTTGTGATTGTTTATACATAAATATGGCCCTGTCCTAAACTTACACCATTGGTTGAGCCAAAAATTTACATGACCACTGATGAATAGTGAATGTGCTATCCACCTTTTTTTGACATAAATGTGGGCGGCGCAATCGTTGAGCTCTTTTTTGTAAAATTTCCGGTGAGCCACTAAAGCTAATGGAAGTGCCGTTTTGACTGCCTTGTTAATTTTTATTATTACACGGCTCTCTGGAATGCTTGATTCTGATGGTCAGTTGAGACATTTGCAGGTTCGTTCTTTTCAAATAATAACCGCTTCAAAGTAATAACGCATAGCCGGTACTACTTGTACGATTAAAATCGCTCCGCGCCAATAAAGACCAATAAAGATTACTGTTTGGCGCCATCTTATGACAAACACTGGACAACCACAATTAAGAATGGAAAATTTTGACATTAATTTTAACATGTACGGAAAAAAACAAAACATTTAAACAGTGGATAGAAGAACGAACAACAACAAGACACAGAGAGTTTACTGAGACTGAACGTGACAAAATAGAGCATGACAGCTACGAAGCCAACACACAAAGAAATACAGAATGGGCATTAAAACTTCTCAAAGACTGGCTAAAAGAGAAAAAAATGGAGACAGACAAGTATGAAGCAGAGAATCTTAATAAGGTATATTACGATCATTTTATGCATCTGTGCAAAGTTTCGCGGAAGGATAAAAATGTTAATTTAAAACAAATATGCCAATAAAATGTTTCAAATTCATATTCATGTCCAGTTTTTTTTTCTTATGTGGCAAGTAGCCGTGTAATAAGCGGGATAATGTAGAGGCAGCCGGTAGTCATCGGGCAAACAAGCCCCTTCAGCATGATACAAGACCCTCCGCTTCACGTCGGGTCCTGATCACACTGTCGGGGCTTATTTCCCGATAACTACCGGGAATCTCTTAAGTATCCCTTACTTAAGAGATCCAGGAAGACCGGCATAATTTGTGCATTTAGGGGTTGCCATAATAGTTGGTACAAATGCAGCAAATCTTTACAAAACATTTGTTTTGACCATAATCCACGGACAAGAGCTGAATGTTAGTGTTTATGATAGTTTTTAATGTGTTTGCACAAAAAGTGCTAGTGTGTAAGAAGCGATAATAATTTTTTTTTTTAAACGAAAACAATACTCAATAAATGTAGTAGTTTAATTTGTTTCTTATGATTTGTTCAAATAACTTACAATGTGTTGAATGAGAAAGATACTGCTGCTGACAGACTGCGTAGCTTGATGTGCTGCCATAAAACTTAAACAAGTAAATTAAACATTGCCATTTAAAAAAAACTCGCAACAAGGAGACAGTTGGGACATTTTTAACATACGCCTGAAAAGGTTAAAAACACAAATTTTTGGTCTATTTCATGTACAAACACTCAAATGACTGTCCCACTGTACAGATACTGGTATGCCTCTGTGCTTATATAGTTGCACATCAAAGACCCGTCACCCCAGAGCAACAACATAAAATGATTGAATTTATCTTCATATGATATATCATCAGGCCACTTTTTCATTTCATCCTCCCACTGGGTCATACATGGCAGGTCTAGTAAATATTTACCATAACTGTTTATTTTAATCATGCTTTGTGCGTGCTCCCACGACATTGTTTTCTACCGGCCGGCTATAGCGAAAATCTTGCACAAAAAAACCTAAAATACGTCACATTACTTACTTTTGTTAGAAAATAAGGTGGATAGAGTCATAAATGACTCACTTCTCTACACATTGAGGTGGAAAAGTATTTTAACATAGACGAAACGGCACACATCAGCTTTAAATCCAGTGATCCATGTGGATGTTTTACCCATGTAGAATTTGTTGGATAGCGAGTCGTTTTTATTCCTAAGTCTCATCCTGATTGGCCGTATTTGTTTGTATTGGTTTCTTTCAGCTTTTATACTGGACTAATACGCAGAACTTCATCAAAGACTTGCACTAGTTATTTGTGCACATTTAGGAGGCACCTAATGCACATGCATCCTCACAACACAAGCTTGTTACTGTTGTGTTTAGGTGTGCCTTTGATCTTGCCCATTCGCACAGCACACTTACACATCTCTATAACAATGACCTAAGTTACTCTGGGAATAAATGGCCTTTTAATCAGCATCCATGGCTGGCTGGCAAATTGGACCAGGAAAAACCGGACAAATAGTCTGATTTTTCACTCTAATCATCTTGCATTTCCTCTCCTTGTTTGCTTGTACTGTAACAGTTGCTGTATCGATCAGAAAGACTTCATGGTTTTGTATCTTCTCATTGTGTTTCACAAAGGTGTTCAGGAGATAATGTGATGATCTATCGATCCACACAATTAGGCAAAACATTGTACATTATAAACACACATACACTTTTCCTGAACACCATCTGGCCCTCTTTAACTGCAGTGAGACGATTTGTGATTCAGCATTCCATTTGCCCGAGAGGTAAGCTGGCAACCTCGTCTTTAATCTTTCACCTTTATGCTTTGATAGATGCGCCCATGACTCTGGCTTATATTCCTGCCAGGCCGATAAAGAATGTGTCTCTTGACACCTGGGGAGAAAAGATATGGACTCTTTAGGCTAAATTGCAAGTTAGCTTCAACGTCAGGGAATCCAAGATTATTAGCAATGCAAATAATTTATTGCAAGTAATAGAATGACGTCACCATATCATGCATACACTCTAAGAAAGGAAGTGTTCATTTTTTTTACACATTGTTTTGTGTTATCCTATTTAACACATTATGTGTCATTTTGTGTTGATTTTGTGTTCAAATAAATAAAAGGGACAACACAAGATGTGTTAAAACAGCAGGGCCCTCTTTAACAATCTAAGCGAATCGTCTAAAGCGTACAGTGTAAAAGGGTGTGTCCGAATCCACTTTTGCTAATTTAACGAGAAATGGGAAAATGGTTTTTGTGCCTAGCACACAGTCTAAAAGGGTTGTTCCTATTCTCGGAATGAGTAATGGGTGTGTTTTGGGCGCAACGTGCAATAAACCAATGAGAGTCTCATCTCCCATCCCCTTTAAAGAGTAGCTAAACCCTAAACCAACATTTTTAGTTAATGATCTGTCAGAATGGGGCTTTATAGTGCTGTTCATTGATTTGAGTAACTTTTTAGACATTTAGGTATAAAGTGTTTCAATGCTACAATATATGGTGCAAAAACGTCTCAGTGCTGCCCTCTTCAGGTTGAACGGTGGCTACTGCAGTTGAATTTTCCTATTGGATGTTGCAGTACTGCGTGACGTAAGCGGTACGACCCTACATAAGCAGGTTCAAGCTCACCATGTCCTTGTTACGATCTCACCACACACTTGGTAGAAGCTCAGTTCGTCCCCTCTATCTCTGTTGGGGTCATTTTTCTTGTATTTTTCAAATATTGCCAGTGGGTGGAGACAGGCTCTGACCAGGGGATTAGTTACGCTTTAAAAACGCTTGCCCGTTTAGATGGCGGAATTTATAAACGAAATTTATAGACCACCAGTTTAAGATTGATGTTAAAAAATTGTTGGTTCTATTTGTATTGAAATTGTTTTTTTATAAAACCTTTGGTTCTCTTTAAAAAGTCATTTTCTTTCAGTCATAGAAGTAAAAATAGCAGGCTTTAAGTCGCTGTAAATGTGTGCATAGCCTACATGATCAATGTAATCTCAAAGAATAATTTACAAATGTGCAAGAAAAAGTTTGTACTCTAAAAATTCTTTATTTGTAACAAACAGGAGATAAAGAATTAACAAACGTGTTGAGAGCCGAAACGTTTCAGCACTCGGACAGAAAATTCTGCTTACCAGCCTACAGGTGAAGCAAATCTTCACTCGTTCTAAAGTCCTGTAAACTGTCCTCATTTATGTCCAAGAGACTCAATAATAATCTTTTACATTTCAATTCTTAATTTTTTCATATTTAAAAATGTTTATGTGCTGCTGCGCATCCAGGCATGTAAAAAGCAAATGCGCGTTGTCCTCCTGTTTATAGGCGCATATTACTAACGCGCTCTTTAAAGCTTCTAAGCGAATTCACGCATTTTAGACCATAAAACATTTTTTGTTACATACAGCAAACATCTCCTCACTATCTGCTTGCTTCCTGTCCGCTGATCAAACTGTAAAAAAAACGCCCAGGCTCCATAAAATGCAATAACAACACAGTGGCCAAACCTACCACCATGAAACATAACAAAGTGTTCCAACCAATAAACGACAAGAAGGATTTGGGGGTGGGGCGCGTTCATGAAAGCACGGAAGGGGGGGAGGAGTTAGCTACGCTCCGTTTGTTTGAAAACAGTTCAAACATCAACAAAAAGTGACGTCACACAGATTCGCTTAGAGCGCCTTTAAATAACAATAACAATATTACGCCATTGGCTTTAGACCAGGTTTTAGTTTGTCAGTAGCCTAGTTGTGTTGTCCTTAACTAGACACAAAATGTGTTGTTTTAACAAAACCGTTTTAAGAGTGTAGATCACGCAGGCATTGACTGGCTGTTCATGATTGTCTACATTTTAATTAGATGGTATTCATTGTATCAGGAACCCTTTAAAATGCTACATAACATTTTATGTTTCATATTCTCTCGCTCTCCTCTGCTCTATTTCTTGGGACACCTGTTATGCCATTTATTATATTGCAGTTTATTGCTGTACCAACTAATATCAAGCCTTAAAGCCTTTTGAGCTCAAACTCTTGTGTGTATATGCTTCTAGCACTAAATTGCAAAACTAATAACTGGTCTGAAATAATACCTATCTCTGATTGTTCAGGCATAAAGGATGATCATATGGCTGAAAGACAAACATCAGACTGTGTGTGTGTTTGTGTGAAACTCATTCAAGCTGACCCATTTCACTCAGACTCCCCATTAGACGTCACAAGGGACCCCCGCTGCACCACCCAGAAGAACACTGAATCCACAATGCTCGACATATGAAAAGACTACCATTTTTAAATGACAGCTAGCCCATGATTCATTATGTGACACGCTGCTTTTCACTGTTAAATTGAGCCTTGCGGGAAAATTCCCTGACAGCGGCGTATGGCCAGCCAGTGATTGTACATAACGGATTTGGTAATAAGGGTAACATTTTTTAGGGAATGGAACTGTCTGGTCTGATTTGTGTCGACGATGAGAGCTTCAGCCGGTCTACAATTGGATGTTTTAGTCAGTTCTGTTCAAACCCGGTGGCAAAAATATACCTGCTACTTGTCTCCAGAAAGTGTTTTGTATTCTGTATGGCAGATAGTAATGGAGTTGGATTCTTGCGGCATTGCTTTTCTATTCGCTTTGCATTTTGAAAGTTGCTGGAGCAGTGTCGAGTGTTTACAAAGCTCAAGACCCATGAGCACTCTCACCTCTGTACACGTATGAATGTGTGAGTTGGTAACGCCAGCGGGCGTGTTGTAGAGATGAAAGCCAGCTGTGTGTAATGTGAGGGTGGGCACAACGGGATACAGGAGGGGTGAAGGCACTGGATTTTTTATGGCTGCAGGGAGAACAGATGCCCCAAAGTGCGTTTCTGGTTTTTATTTTACATTCAGATTTTTACACTGGGCATCACGTGGCAAACCAGTACAAATTAGATTTTAAAATTACAGTGAAATGTATTTATTGTTATACCATGGGGATGTTAAATGCTTTATTCTGATTGGTTGAGAAATGTTCCATGGGTGTTGATTATTTTCCTGTAAGATTTCTTAAAATAACCACCAGAGCAATGTTTGTGGTAACTGTGGTATAAGCAGAATAATTGACACTGGTCCTTTGGATTATGTAAGGAATAATTGACGACGGGCCGTTGAATTATACGAAAATAATGCACACTCAAGGTGGTAATGCCCGTTACACAGCGGGTGTGCATTTTTTTCAAATAATTCAAAGGACCGGTGTCAATTATTCCTCTTATACCACAGTTACCAAAAACATTGCTCTGGTGCCTATTTTGAGACATTTAAAGGTCAGGTGTGCAGTTTACAGAAAAATAATCAACACCTATGGAACATTTCTCAGGCAATCAGAATAAAGCTTTCAACAGACCCGTGGTATAATTAAAAATAATGCACACCCAAAGTTTCACGTTGTGCCACATTACCACCTTAAAGTTTAGTTTCATGTGCTCACGTGAAACTTTCATGTCCTTATGTGAAATTTCATGTGCTCATGTAAAACTATCGCGCGAGCACGTAAAAGTGAAACGCGGTAGTTTCACATGCGCACGCGAAAGTTTCATGTGCGAGCACGTAAAAGCGAAAGTTTCACGTGCGGATGCGATAGTTTCACGTAAGCACGCAAACCTAAACGCGATAATTAAATTTTTGCTCCATGTCCCCTTAGGGGCTCTGTATAAACCTGTAGATGCATGCACTGTAAAAAAAAACAATGTTTCGCTTAATTTTTAAAGTTCAATCAACCAAAATTTACAATTAATTTCAACTTTTGGGACTAGTGAGGAGTTGCTATAAATTTGAAAATAAAGTTGTATTATCTTAATGCAAATGAGCGGTTTGTTGCAATTAACACTCAATTGTGCTGTGAATTATTTTCTCTCTCTCTTTTTCTCTGCAACAACACAGTTTCATCAAACCTAAATACACAACACCAGGGCGGAAAATGATCACACCACATGCGCACGCGAAACTAAACTTTATTTAATTTTTGCTCCATGTCCCTTTAGGGGCTCTGTATAAACCTGTAGATGCATGCACTGTTAAAAAACAATGTTTCACTTAATTTTTAAAGTTCAATCAACCAAAGTTTACAATTAATTTCAACTTTCGGAACTAGAAAATGATCACATCACGTGCGCACGCGAAACTAAGCTTTACTTTTTTTCTCCATGTCCCCTTAGGGGCTCTGTATAAACCTGTAGATGCATGCACTGTTCAAAAACAATGTTTCACTTAATTTTTAAAGTTCAATCAACCAAAATGTACAATTAATTTCAACTTTCGGGACTAGTGAGGAGTTACAATAAATTTGAAAATAAAATTGTATTATCTTAAATGCAAATGAGCGGTTTGTTGCAATTAACACTCAATTGTGCTGTGAATTATTTTCTCTCACTCTTTTTCTCTGCACTAAATGGCAGTGCTGTGATTGGATAGTGCAGATTAAGGGGCGGTATTATTATAATAAGAGCTCCTTATGACATCATAAGGAGAGCCAAATTTCAACGACCTATTTTCTCATGTGCTTGTAGAGAATGGCTTACCAAAACTAAGTTACTGGTGATCTTTTTCACATTTTCTAGGTTGATAGAAGCACTAGAGACCCAATCATAGCACTTAAACATGGAAAAAGTCAGATTTTCATGCCATGGCCCCTGTAACTAATTGTTAATAAATACTACCTTATTATAAAGTGTTACTGTTTAATTTTTATTAATTATTTTTATTTTAACATTACACTTAAAAACAAATTAAATATAAAAAAGTTATTATTTATACATGATACTATTTTTAAAGGGTATCTGGAGCAGAAACAAAATCTCTCTATTTTACCACATCCATTGTTTCGTGTCAGTTACAGCAGGCTCAGAAATGACCACTTAAAAGAAAACCAACGTTAAAACGGACTTATGTCTTATCAATCTGGAATATAATAATTTAACCTGAGCCACGCGTTACCATATTCATCACAGGCTGTTACTATTGGAGAGACTAGCCGAAGCCAGTAAACGCCCATCGCGTTATTCACTTCAACTCACTGTCGCAGTGATCACAAAACAGGGATATTTATGCAATTGTATGCACTGAAATTGCGGGAACTTGCAAAAACTGCAGGAACTTGCAAAAACTGTTTGCAGCTTTTCACGTCACATAATCACGTCACTTTATAACGTTCCCATGGTACATGGCTGCGCTTGTGTGAAGTAAATGCAAAATTTTTCAACTTTCTGCTAATATATGTGATTTTTGCTACGAAAATACGAAAATCTGCAATTTATGCTGCAAAAGTGTGGCGTATTTGAAAAAATGCATCCCCGCATAAATATGCAGACTTTAGCTGATTATGCGCTGAATCATGCGATCGCATAATCACGTTTTTCTGGCAAAAAAAAACTGTGTTAATGCCTATTTTTCACTGCGTGTCACAAGCTGTTAGTAAATCTGGCCCTAAACATTTCAAATCAATTTTAAGGCAGCTAATTTTTACAGTGTATTCTACTAAATGGTACAGCTGCTATTAGGGGCGGTTCACATTTCGCGTTTAAAACCACACGGAAAATGCGACCGTTGGTTGGTTCATGTCACATGACCTGCGGTGGCAATTGCGGCATTCTGAAATTTGAAATGTTTTTAACTCGATGCGGTACGAACGTGCCTGGAAAAAAGCAATTTTAAGTTGAAGCTACAAACTTGAAATTGCTTATTTTAATTATCTGAAGTTAACTTAATTTAAGTTAAAGTTTCAAATCGATTCGAGTTTTCTACCTTTTGACTAGTCGACTAGTTGGTTACAAAACTCCAGTTTCAACAACAGTCAAATTAATTGTAGTGCACATTCCTAATTCCTTTTTGTATAAATACTGTATATACCCACAAACCATCATTCAGTGCTTCAGCAACTGTCAGCTGTTATACTAAGTAAACAACAGATACAAATAATAAATGTGTTTTAACAGAATAAAACCAAAAAAGATATATTTTCAAAAGCACAACAGCCCCGGGTGAAACAAACCATACAAAAAATGACAGCCAGAATAAGCAGAGGCTTTATTTTAAGTCAAATCCCTCATCTTCCCAACAGGCTTCCCGTGAGTGACAGGGAGGGCCTGCCTGTCATGGAAGGTGAGAAAAAACGACTGATAAAGAATCTGAGCCTTGTGTTTTCCTCTGCGAGTTACGCCTGAGCCCGGCGAGTCTCGTTCTTTTCCCCCATTTCTCATTCAGAGTTCATTTCGCCCCTGAGCAAAGCACACGTGAGCGCACAAACCCGGCTGACGGCACAGAGGTGGGTACATCTGACAGAAGCGAGAAAAAGTGGCTACATTTCAAACATCCGAATCACAAAGTGCCCGCAAACTTCTAATCCGCTCTGGAGAAGAAACATTTCAAGTCAGTTACTCCAAAATGTACACGAACCGCGCCTTCCAAATCAAAAGTGTGGATAGTTATGCAAATTTTGATTTAGTTCTCTCTATTCCTCATTTAATTTTGTGTTTGCTGTCAAACTGTGCAGCAACATGCTCTTTACACAGCGCTTATAAGTGAACAGATGCGTCATTTAAATGAATTAATGAACTGGTTTTATGCTAACAGTGGGCAGCCCTGTCCAGAGAGAGAGCAAAAAAGGCGATCGAATGCTCAGGAATAAGAGAAAGTGTCTGGCATATTGACTGTAGAAACCACATGCTGAGTCTGTTTGTGCTCCGACCGAAGACCTTTCACCGTGACCCCCTAAATGAGACAGGGATGGACAGTTGAGCCCATTAGATATGACTTAAGGGCACTGAATATATGACACGCCTGCATTGATAACTGTAGCGTTCTTAGAGGATTTGCAAGGAATAAATTGAAAGTAGAAAAAAGCCGTGGGCAGAGAGAAAAGATGAAGGGTTCTCAGGTCAGCGTTTATTGGCTATAGCAGACCATTCAAGTGTGAAGCTTTAAATACTCTGCACATACAAATAAGGCGATAATCAGACTTTAGAAACTACAGGACACCTTAATAATAGCTGTAAGATGGTGTTGACAGGTAAAAACAGAGACGTGGCGGTTCACAGCAACCCCAGCGAGGGAGGGATTGTGGGAAGTGTTGAGACCGTACAGGAAGGGTCACGTGGAGAGATCGGAAACACAAACAGGATATTTCAGGATTAAACCTGCAAGCACTTCAAAGCAAGCGCCTCACTGTCAGAATGCGAGCCGTTCTGTCACGTACGATAAAAAGCGGCTGAGCTCATGTGAAGACAAACCTGTATGAGGTTTTACAGAATTGAATTATAATATAACGCAGTCACCCGGGAGGCTGTAAGGGAATTGATACAGGTTAGAATTCATTATGTGACATTGAGGAATTGGTCTCGGGGATTTAAGGGTTGTTTTATTGTCTGGTGAAAAGCCAGGTGGCTTGAAACGTCACCGAGGTGGAAAGGCGATAAATTTTCTGTTTTCTTAACATGATGAAAAACCGATATCTAGCATCATGATTAGTGTGAGCTTCACACAGAAAATAATGAGGCAAAACAGGGGAAAGCAGTTATAAGGTGCACACTAGGTAAGACATAGCAGACCTTTGGTGAAGCGCCGAACCAAGGTAAAGTTCAGCAGTCATTTGAAAAAATGAAGATGTTAACTGAAACACTAATGAGTGGAGAAGGTACGGCCACATTATGACCGGTTTGACAGGAGCTTTCCAGTTTTTCCTTTCTTACCCAATGATCCTGAGAAAATTAATTCATTTGCAATACCTAAAAATTCTAGAGTTACGCATAGAGCAGAATATCAATTCTTACAATTGCAGTTAAAAGCAATACATTTGAATGCATTTTAAAGACAAATGCATGCAGTCACCTCAAAAATCAAAAAAAAAAATCAAAAAAAGTACAGTGAATTAAAAACAAAATATCAAACCAAGTACAGTGCCTCCAAAAAATTAACTTATTTCTTTAGTCATTTTAGCAGGTGCTTTTTCTTGTGCAAGTATTATTTATAGTGAATGAATAAAGTCAGTTACACATTTACATTAGATTTACACATTTGTCAGATCCTTTTATCCAAACAAAGCGACTTAGAGTGCATATTAGTATGTGTGTTACCATGGGAATCAAACCCATGACCTTATGCAAAGTTGTTAATGCAATGCTTTAACCATTCAGCCATAAAAACACAGAAAGAGGAGGAGAAAAACAATAAACATGTTGCATTAAATTTGACTATCAAAAGGCTTGCTTAAAAAATGTGCTTTATAATGAATGAGACGTGGTTAGACATCGTCATCCAATGCAACCACATTCAAGTGTGTTTTTAAGTGACCACATATATTTAGGGTCAATGTAGGTTTATAATTAAATATAAATTACAGATAATTTATTTTAAATATATGCTCTTATTGAATGTTGTTGCTAAGCACTAGAAAGCATGTACCTTTATAAATCCAGAATACATTTTCATGCTTTATATGAAGCTTGTAGTTCCCCTTAGGAAGCGGCAGTGTATAAACACTCATGTGAACTATTTGTACATGTTTAAAAATGTAATGTTTACAACTGCAAGACTTGATCACCCCGTGTATCATTATCAATTATGAAAACGATACGGTCAATATTTACGGTCCATGAACCTCAATTAAATCATACATCTAATGTTTTATTGCCTAGCAATCGTTGTGCACCATGTTAATGATCAATTAACGCATTTGTTAAAGCTCATGTTATTACAAAGAAATAACCGCATTATTAATGCATGATAAATGGCACCGAACAGGACATGGAAAATTAAACTCATCCTCAAGTACAGGTAGGCTGTCAATTGCCTCTCTTTTACCTCTGTCGCACATTTACTCATTTATTGTCTCTTTATCAATAATCCTTAAGAGAAGTGCATGGTTAAAGATCTGGGCTGATGACTTTTTAAGGTTTAAGTAAATAAATAAGTTGACCTTTAACCTTAGAGTTATTGATTTGGCCAATTACTGTTGAATGTTTTTGAAAAAACACCAAACAGGGAAATTAATTGTATTAAAACTCTACTAGAAGTTGCATGACAACAGCAGGATTAAAAATGTTTAACACAAGCACAACATTCAACTAAAAACCATACCGTGCTATATGCAAATAAATTGGGGAATATGTTTAGGTGCAATAAAGTTTGATTTGAATCACTGACTTCAATCTTTAACACAACCTTTCTCTGTCAATATTAAAGATATTAAGGTTTTATTTTAACAGACTGTTCTTTACATAATGTCAATTTTACAACAGTAAATCACAAAAAATTACATTTTGGTGCAGATTAATTTGTTTCTTAGTGCCAACTGTGATGTGAATGCAAATGCAACCCACACTGTAAAACTCATTGTTGCACTTAAATTTTTAAGTTTAATCAATTTGAAATTACAATTAATTTTAACTTTCTTGACTAGTGAGGAGTTGCCATATATTATAAAAATAAAGTTGAAATAACTTAAAAGGACACACCCAAACGGCACATTTTTACACACACCTACAAAGTTGCAATTTTAACATGCTATAATAAATTATCTGTTGGGTAATCGTTCTAACCCCAAGCGACAATGGTTTTAAATTTGGAAAAAAATTGAGTACTTACCGTCCAGAGCGGCATGATCCTGCCGATCGTCGAATAACGTGATGGCATCACCTTCCGGGATTCCCTTTCGTCTATATCCGACGCTGAGGGATTAGCATGAAAGCAACGGAGTTCCCATTTCGTCGATATAGTGACGCATAGGGGCACCCTTCACGTCTTCATACTGACGCTGAAGGCATTTGAACATGCTTCAGATTTTGACGCCTTGGGAAGTGAGAATGTGTTGTTATACGTCAACATATCATCAGAATGATTGACACCTGGGATGATCAATAATATAGGTGATCCACCCGGAAAACGAAAATCTTCCGCTATACCTTTAAACAAACACACACGCAAAACTCCGCTGCTACCCCGGATAAACAAACTATATCCATTGTTTCCATAATGCTGGCTTTCTTCTCCTTACATCCAAAAACACTTATTCTTTCGTGCCATTGTTGAGTCTTTATATAACTTAGCGTCCTCTCCTGCTGATTGACGTTTAGGCATGGTTTTCCGGGGGAAGTGCCCATAAAAGAAGTTATACGTATAGCCTTCCCCTAAAACATCAGCAGTTCCTGTAATCGAAAAAACTTTCCGAAACTTGTACGAACCCTGGCTAAGTGCATTTGGCATAGAAATACCCTGTAACACATCCAACTGTTTTTTTTGTCACTTTGCCTATGTTTAGCATGAGGAAACAACTCTATAACTGTGTTAATAAGTCAGAATGCATGAAATACCGTTGAACCCCTTTAATAATTTATCATTTACTTTTATTAATCTTTGTTCATGTTAATTTCGGCATTTACTAATACGTTTATGGAAACAATCGTGTTAACTGTTAACATTATATAATGCAACATGAACCAACATGAATAACCGCATTGACATTAACTAACATTAATACAGGCTGAAAAACTATATTGATCGTTGTTTGTTTATGTTAGATTAATGCATTTACTAATGTTTATTAATACAACCTTATTGTGAAGTGTTACCTATAAAACATTGTATTTTTGTGTAATCAACTATTGTTTTCAGTGTCGACTAATAGCAGCTGTACCATTTAGGAAAATACCCTTTAAAAATGTGCTGCCTTAAATTTTTACGTTTATTCAAACGTACGTTTTTAGTAACTTACTATTTAAATTTTGACTGTAATTGAACTTACATATATCAAATTAAGCAACTACAAGTTGAAGCAACTCATATAACCAACTTGAAATTGCTTATTTTAATTATTTTAAGTTAACTTAATTTAAGTTAAAGTGTAGACAAAATTTAAAATAGTAAAATAATAACTAAGCCAGTTTGATTGCAGCTCATTTTTTTTCAATGTTGTCTCACACATCTCGTAAATACATTCAAAGGTTGCATGACATGTCTGTTGATAACAAATCTATACTTGCAGCCACTGTGAATATAGTTCATAATCCCTAGTGTCCTAAGGTAAATCTAGTTTAGCCAATATGGTTTAAAACCATACAAAGTGTTCCCTAGCTGTGTTTTCCGAGCACCCGGATCTTATAGTAATGTTAATTTTTGGAAAGTGTGATTTGATACTGCACCTGGTCACTCACTGTTTCTGCTATGAGAAATAGTAGCGCCATTAAACAGGATGCGTAATGAGGCATGAAATAAACACGAACCATCAGTAAGAACCTGAGCTGCACTAGGCAGTGTGGGTAATAAGGTGTCAGGATTCGTTTTCTCTGGATTTAATCATCAAGATCTTGAAACTCCCTTCATTTGCAGTAAACAGATGCGTACTGAACTGAATGCCCTGTTTGTGTCTTCAGAAAAGTATGAAAAGACTACGGCTACTGTGATTGATGCCATTATAAATACTAGTATTGCATTAACACTGGGTTATTTTCAACCCAGCATTGGGTCAAAAATGGTTGAAAGCAAATTATTGGCTTGTAACTTAACCTATGCTGGGTTGTTTTGACCAAACACCTGGGTTAAATATAAACATTTTCTGAGTCAGTTTAACCCAACTGCTGGGTTCGTCCCTTTTCGACACAGTTAAAATTAACCCATCATTTTTTTGAGTTTACTCTGCAACCGACTGATATTATGAACATTTCATAGCAATCCTATGATATTTGTAAATATGATAATTGTAAATGAATGGCTGGAATAGATGAGAAACATATCAAAAGCATAGTGTTCCTATAGCTCAATTAGTAGAGCATTGCACTAGCAAACACACATACTGATTATAGATTATATATAATCAGTCACTTTGTATAGAAGTGTCAAATGCATGAATGTAAAATGTACAAAGAGGCAGCGGCTGGTGGTTTTGGTCTAGCCAGTTCCTCTGGTTGTAATAGAAGCGATCTAGATATGTCACAACGTGTCGTCACATTAAATGCAAACAGCCTATTACAGGCACAAATCCAGACTTCTGATTTAAAACGCTGTCTTTAGGGATTTGCAAAGCAGTGCTAGAGTTCATAATGTGTACAGGTCTTTAAAGATCAGGTGAAAGATGGTCCATCTTGCATAATGTGTATTGGTGTTTGGCTCAATTACCTGGAACTGTTTAATTAACCTTAAATAAAAATGGTTTGACTGTAGATCCAGCCAGAGCAAATTTCCAAGCCATTATATTAGCCGCCGTCCGTTCCCCGACGTCTGGACTCCTACTACTGAGAGCTCGAATACAACACATGACAGCTACTTGTTTCTTCTTTCGAAGTAAGCTCTAAGGAACGCTTTTATTCCCTTTTGAATTAATTATTTTGCATCACGCTTTAGATCAAAAGTTTTATGACGAATCTGTGTCGCACATATTGAAATTTCGCCCGGCAGACGTTCCTCTGAGATGTCTGACAGACCTCCTGAAGGACTCACAACAGACCGCCTGACAGCTTCCACTTAAAAAAAATACATGGAAGCCATCGTAGCAAAACATCCCATACAACAGCGACCTTCAGAATAATTTAACCATCCTTCACTTCGTCCACTTTGATTGTAGAGAGCTACTTTTCCCATGCAGTAACCATGCTTGCCCTTTCATCTGTTATTTTTCACTGATGGTCTTGTTTTAAGTCTTAGATTCACATTAGCAATGCGAATGATCTCGGAAATGCACTTTATGTTGATGATTAAAAATAGACATAGAAAATCCTTAATTGTTTTTATAGGTATTTAATGGCAGAACATTTTACAGCAAATGTGAGTTGCTAAATGAAGCTTTACTTTTTGTACTTTGTGTTATTTAATATCCACTACATATGTGCTAGTAATCCTGGTGTCATAAAGGATTAGTCCATTTTCTTTAAAAAAAAATCCAGATAATTTACTCACAACCAGGTCATCCAAACTGTTAATGTCTTTCTTTGTTCAGTCGAGAAGAAATTATGTTTTTTTTAAGGAAAACATTCCAGGATTTTTCTCATTTTAATGGACTTTAATGGACCCCAACACTTAACAGTTTTAATGCAGTTTAAAATTGCAGTTTCAAAGGACTCTAAACGATCTCAAACGATTGTCATTTTTGGCAAGAAAAAAATGCACTTTTAAACCACAACTTCTCGTCTTCCTCCGGTCGTGTGACGAGCCAGCACATCCTCACATAATACGTCAAGAGATCACGGATGACGTATGCGAAACTACGCCCCAGTGTTTACAAGTGTGGAGAAAGAGGACCGTTCCAACGTTGTTGTATGTCGAATGATACTAATTAACATCTTTGTGTCAGTTCATTGTTTAAAATGGTCCGCAAATTTGGGTTTCATATGTGTAACACGTGACCTTTCGACGTCATTGCGCAATTGCGTGAGTTCGCGCTGGCTCGTCGCACAGCCGGAGGAAGAGGAGAAGTTGTGGATTAAAGGTGCATGTTTTTTATTTTTCTTGCCAAAAATGACAATCGTTTCGCTAGATAAGACCCTTATGCCTCGTTTGAGATTATTTTTGAGTCCTTTGAAACTGCAATTTTAAACTGCATTAAAACTGTTAAGTGTTGGGGTCCATTAAAGTCCATTAAAGTGAGAAAAATCCTGGAATGTTTTTCTCAAAAAACATAATTTCTTCTCGACTGAACAAAGAAAGATATCAACATTTTGGATGACATGGTGGTGAGTAAATTATCTGGATTTTTTAAAGAAAATTGACTAATGCTTTAATGTGCAAAATACCCCAAATTAACCCTGTATTCCTAAAGCCTACATACAGTACAAGCCAAACTTAAATGTAACAAAACTATGTGGGTTTATGGAGACATCCCTATTCCCATATCTTCGAAATGAGCCTAATGAGCTTTCCCACGCAACACTGTACATTTAAAGTCACGCCATTTTAAGTGCAATATTACAAAATTAATTAGCGAGGCGGATGCAAAAACAGTCATTATGATTCGAGTGGAGCGTCTCGCTTCACGTTCTTTAATAGGCGTGAGGTGTTGAGGGGGATTATGTTGATTAAACGTATGCCGATGTATTAAACAGAGCTGAAAGTTGATTCACAGTCTTTGGCAGTGTCTCTGAGCTGCCTTGGCTATACAAACACTGCCTCTCTAAGAAACGCAGGGTTTAAGAGATGACCTCCTTTTTCTTTGGTTCCCCGGTCCAGACCTTGAGTGAAAAGACGCTTGGCACGCTGACCGGAGATGAAATACTGTAAATGGAGATGATGAATTCCGATTGACAGAGTTTCACCAACAAGGAAATCTCATCCTCCTTGGCGCACGCTGCGGCCCATTTATCTTCCAGCGCATGGCATTCATCATCTCCTTTCTCCCAGAGTGCTCTTGTGTTCTCTGAAAGAAGCATCCAGCCTGCACTAATGGCACTGTTGTTGTTGCCGTAGTAATTTACTTTACGAATGCACCAATCATTAGGTCGCATTGCTATTCATTATGAAATTCATGCATGCAAACATGTTGATTTATTAGATTTTAAAACACTACTATTGTCCTCTTTGTGTGCGTTACTTGTTTAAAGGAAAACACTACCGTTTTTCGGTATTTTGCTGTGTTCTTGCCTCAACTTGGACAGGTTAATGCATCCCTATCTTTTTTCAATGCGTGCACTTAAATTTTGTACAGTGAGTTGTGAATGTTTTACCATTTAGCCTAGCCCCATTCATTCCTTAGGATCCAAAGTATGGTGGCACAAAATAAAACGTGACGATTTTTTAAGCAGATAAAAATGAGAACTATATTGTATGGCGGAAGAGCACTTAGTTTGCAGAACTTCGACCTCAGGTGCAGTAATATTGACCGAAGTTTGAGCGAGAGGGTGAGTCGTCAGGAGTGATGATGTTGCTGCGCACCAAGGTTGAAGTGCTGCAAACTAAGTGCTCTTCCGCCATACAATATAGTTCTTATTTTTTATCTGCTTAAAAATGACCACGTTCAATTTTGTGCCACCATACTTACTCGTGTAACTACTCATGTAACAGTCTTTAAATAGGGACAACATGGAAGTGTTGGTGGCTTCTAAATTCATTGCTGTTTGGATCCTAAGGAATGAATGGGGCTAGGCTAAATGCTAACACATTCACGACGCGCTGTACAAAGATTAAGTGCACACATAAAAAATAAAATAGGTATGTATTAATTCGTCTAATTGAGGTAAGAACATAGTAAAATATTGAAAAACGGTGGTGTTTTCCTTTAAATATCTGTTGGTACGGTGTAATATAAAAAAAGGGCGGCAAAGTATAGTATTACCTCTGCATTCAGATAAGGTACATTAAAGTTTCTGTGAACAAGACATCACGATTGACTTATGTATTGTGATGTATTTCCGAGTGAATGGAATATCGACAATGAAAATAGTGGGTGTGGCTTGCAATTTGATTGGATATAGAAATGTGGGCGTTTCAGAAATTGAACTCGCAGCAGACTAATGCGTTCAGACCAGCTGTGGTATAGGTGTCAAGCGCGAGTGATTTCAATGTTAAGTCAATGTAAAGACGCCTTAACGCGATTCCACCTCATTTGCGAGTCTAATCGTGAATTGAGCGTTTCCGCGGCAAACCATTTTGCCTTAATATATTGTGTTTACACCAGTAACATGCCCATATACATTGAATACTAGCGGTCTGCTTGAGTCAATGCAAACACAATGCAAAAGTAAAAAATAAAAACTGATGCCTACAGTACATCATAGAGGCTACGACATCTGTAAATCTGTCTCGTTTCCGTACCCCGCCCCCTCGTCTCCTTGTTAATTATCCTATTATTGTATAATTCATGTCACCTGCACCCTCATCATTTACTCCCCTATTTAGTGCCCTTGTGTTTGCTGTCCTGTGCTGGTTCGTTTAGTCTCCATGGTCTGTCGTGTCGTCATGTTTCATGAAGTTTGTTTATTTGTTTTTCCCCCTTGTTATTGTTAATAAAGTGTTGTGTCTGAAACATCTGCAATTGCATTCTACGACTGGTGAATCATAACAAGTATATGATCATAAACTCTTAGTAGCTATTAGGCAAACACGTGGTTGGTCAAAACTGCACTCGTGAATCAAAGTTGTTAAACTGCATTAGCGTAAACGGTCAACCCCTTCTATCTTCAGTGTCTGAAGACTTTATTCACTGTGTTATAAGCCTGTAAGGCTAAAGGGATGTGTGAAGACACAAAGTTCATCTTCAAAGGCTTTGTTTTGAAAGGGTGTTTGTTTGCCTAAGGGCTAATATAGAGCAAGTGCTCGGACACATTAGCAATTTCAGATCAGAAGCAACTCCGTGGACACTGAATTTGACATGTCTGCCTACAAAGTCTATATATTTTGGGATTTTAATGGTGGGGGATTCATTTTAAGAAAATAAGCATTTCAAGTTTTCAGGGAAAGTAAGCAGATTTTATATAAGAATAACTAATAGTTTATGATGAATGGTTTTCGCTTGCCATTTTGTTCAGCATTTTGTTTGCTCCCCTGAGCTAGCAGAGTTTGCTTCATGAATATGCAAAGGACCAAATTATTTTTTATGGGAAATAATGTAGCAAGCTTATATTTTTAGTCACTTGAAATTAAATACTTGAGAACGTAAGTGGTTGGAGTTTTATTTCTGATGGCTTGGACGGTCCAGCCATGATCTGTTTCTCCCAGACTGATTCATTAACATTTTGCCAGATTTAAAAGCTCAGGCAGCTGTTTGGAGTCTAGTGAAGGTTTTATCTCGCACATTGTTTTAATTAAATCTCTAATACAGCTTAACCTCTGTGTCAATTGACTTTCTTCTTTTGAATTATGAAATGCAGTTTTATTCTCTCGAATGCTCATTCCAGAATGAAATCCATAAGTTAATAGGCGTTGCTTTTTTTAACAACAAGACTCACTTCGATGTAAGTGTGTAATCATCCAATATGGCGGTAAATAAAGATTAATTAACTTTTTCATTCCACTGAAGGTATTATTGTGTGATACTAAAGAAAGTTAATTTAGTTACAAATCTCTTTGCTTTGTAAAAGGCCTGGGGCTAAAGTACTTGCAATGCTTCATTGATTAATAAGAATAATTAATTTTGGCCCTGAAGTTGCTTTTAGCTTTAAGGGGCGTGAGCCTGATAACAGCACCTGTCATTTCCGCTAAACAACAACACTGCTGTCTGACATTGTCAGGCTTACATGTATAGATGAAAAGAGACATGCTATTGGTAGATTTGCGCTCTCTTTAAATCCTCAAAACAAATAATGTTCCTTTGCAAACATTTGGGTTTTATACTGAATATGTCAACTTGCCACCTATATAAGTTAGATAAGTAAATATTATTCAGTATACTTTGAAATAAATATTTTAAATCTTCGGATCACTGGTTTGCGAATGTACTGTAAGCAATAACAAACCCGTTTTGTCTGAGCGTTTGCCTTGCAGGGCCGTTTTTTGACAATACTCATAAAGTCTGGTCCTTTTTTCAATTGTAGGCATAAAGTCTTGTCCATTTTGTTCCGGCCACTTAAATAAGAAGAGATTGTCGCTCTTGTCATATGTCACAACCTAGTGTATTTTAAACCGTTTTAAGCATTTATTTTCAGTTGACTGATAAAACTTGGACATCTTGAATGTCAAGAACTTGAAGCTCATTGAAGCGTGTGATTTCTGCTTTTTCGCTTACAGTGCAGTAAATGTATTTCAAGTTTATGCTTAACTGTTATATTGTAGATGGCCTGAGAGAGGGTGTGTAAATGTACAGTATACTGTAGAGTTTTAGCATAACTTAATAAACTGTAGTGCAAGCTTACAGTGAGCCAGTTTATGTAAACATATGCCCATGCATTTTCATTTTTAATTCAGAAGGGCTTTTTCTAAAGGTCAAGTCTTTTCGCATCCATAAATTCGCATTTTTATACAAAGAATTGAAGAGCTCAGATGCTAAACCCTTTAAGTGCGTCTCACATGTTGTCTTGTAAATTAGTATTTTTATTAGACTCCTAATAGATTCTGCCAACAAACCGGCATTTCTGAATTGTCTGATTAGGCCAATTTGAAGCAACTTGCATTGATTTTTATAACATCTGGCAACATCTGTCAAGTTTAGATTGTATGATGTACACTCACCTAAAGGATTATTAGGAACACCATACTAATACTGTGTTTGACCCCATTTCGCCTTCAGAACTGCCTTAATTCTATGTGGCATTGATTCAACAAGGTTGAGAAATGTTTGCCCATATTGATAGGATAGCATCTTGCAGTTGATGGAGATTTGTGGGATGCACATCCAGGGCACGAAGCTCCCGTTCCACCACATCCCATAGATGATCTATTGGGTTTTGGGCACTGTCTGTGCCATTTTAGTACAGTGAACCCATTGTCATGTTCAAGAATTCAATTTGAAATTATTCGAGCTTTGTGACATGGTGCATGATTCTGCTGGAAGTAGCCAACAGAGGATGAGAACATAGTAGTCATAAAGGGATGGACACGGTAAGAAACAATGCTCAGGTAGGCCGTGGCATTTAAACAATGCCCAATTGGCACTAAGGGGCCTAAAGTGTGGCAAGAAAACATCCCCCACACCATTACACCACCACCAGCAGCCTGCACAGTGGTAACAAGGCATGATGGATCCATGTTCTCATTCTGTTTATGCCAAAATCTGACTCTACCATCTGAATGGTAGAGTCTCAACAGAAATCAGAGACTCATCAGACCAGGCAACATTTTTCCAGTCTTCATCCGTCCAATTTTGATAAGCTTGTGCAAATTGTAGCCTCTTTTTCATATTTGTAGTGGAGATGAGTGGTACCCGGTGGGGTCTTTTGCTGTTGAAGCCCATCTGCCTCAAGGTCGTGCGTGTTGTGGCTTCACAAATGCTTTGCTGCATACCTCGTTTGTAACGAGTAGTTATTTCAGTCAAAGTTGCTCTTCTATTAGCTTGAATCAATTGGCCCATTCTTCTTTGACCACTAGCATCAACAAGGCATTTTCGCCTACAGGACTGCCCCAAACATTCCTTTTCACACCATTCTTTGTAAACACTAGAAATGGTTGTGCGTGAAAATCCCAGTAACTGAGCAGATTGTGAAATACTCAGACCGGCCAATCTGGCACCAACAACCATGCCACACTCAAAATTGCTTAAATCACCTTTCTTTCCCATTCTGACATTCAGTTTGGAGTTCAGGAGATTGTCTTGACCAGGACCACACCCCTACATGCATTGAAGCAACTGCCATGTGATTGGTTGATTACATAATTGCATTCATGAGAAATTGAACAGGTGTTCCTAATAATCCTTTAGGTGAGTTTAAGCTTGCAATGTTCTTGCTGGCTATTCTTTGGGTTTAAACATTGGTGACTGGCAATGAATTTGTTTTAATTAATGAAGGTTATGACTTATAGCGCATTCGAATGAGCAAATAAGCAGTTGTACAGGTTAAAGTCTGTCGCTATGTATGCGATATAAGAGGCTAAGCTATTTTGTGAATGCACTGAAGTCAATACAGAGGCTTTATAATGTGTGACAATGTTTAAAGACCTTCAGCTTTCATCTTTTTCTCCCTTATTGTTTTTTTCTCTTCATCCCTCTCCACATTTCGCATGCTGCTTTCTGTGCTTTCCTACTGCACTCTTGAAAATGAAGATGCTTCACAATGCTACACATGAACCATTGCCTAAATGACTAAATAAAAAATCCTTAAAATCTGAATAATCTGGGTTCCTTAGATGATTAAATAGTTTGGAAAACGTTGTTCTTCTAAGCACATTTGTCTGAATGTTTAAGGAACCAAAAATGGTTTAGCTATGGCATCGCTGTGAAGAACCTTTTAAGCATCTTTATTTATAAACAGTATACAGTGGAGCTGTTTATTTTGCCCCCGTTCCTTCCTCTTCTGTGAATATAGAGGATTTATACAAGGAATTTCTAATTCCCATCACGAAATGGTGCTTTTTAATAGTCTGTTTTGTATCTGTCAAGGTTTGTTTTGTTGTTCCTGAAAAGGATCTCTGTATACTAGGTCTGTTGGCATCACTTTATGTGGTCTGTGTTTGCGGTTGTTTGGGGCCAAAAGGAGCAGGCATAATGAAGCAGAATGTGGAGGGCGTTTGCTGCTCAGATACTGAAGAACGCCATGAAACAGCCCCATCAGTTCCCGCCACCCGCCGGGCTTTTGAAGCATATCAACTCTGATTCCATTGACGAAATGGAGATGAGCAATTATGCTGGAAATAATACTAGAACATCTGCTCTAGTTTCAATTCGAGGAATCTGCCACCAAATTTCACTCGGGTGGTAAAGTGTGCCACCACCTTTTCTGGTGCAAATCCATTTTTTGATGTTTATTCAGTTTATAGGAGGTTTAAGGAAACAAAAGTATGACTTTGGACTTTCATTAATTTAATATAGTATACTAATGTATGTTTAGATGAACATTCTGTTTTAAATCCAAAATCCCATCAAGGTTTCATCAAGGTTATGAATTTTTAAACATATTTACATTGCTTCATAAATAATTCTTATAACACAGTTGCAAAATATCTTTTAGACATTACTTTCAGCCAATGTTTGACATTTATTACTAACTTTGTTTTCTAACGGTTATGCCACGGTCAGGCTAGACTTTTCGTTCTGTTGACTTCTGTTTATGCGAATATGGCAGACCAAAAATGTAAGCTCATGCAAAAAAGTTTTTGCATTTGTAATTTCGTATGACATGAAGACGTTTGACCAAAAGATGATCGATTAGTCACAGTGTGACCTTTTGAGGTAGAGAAAAACAATCGTATTCTCTACTAAAATAATAAAAGCAAACATAACGGTGTAAACACACCAGTATCAATTATTTGTGAGTAAAAAACAGCATGCTGAACGTCTAGTGCAGTGTTTCCTAACCAGGGGGTCGGGGCCCACAGGAGGCCTCAGCAGATTTCCAAGGGGGCCTCAAGATGACTTAAAACTATTAAGGGAGGGTTCAACGGTATTTCATGCATTCTGACTTATTAACACAGTTTAAGATGCAAAAGCAGTTGGACATGTTACAGAGTATTTCTGTGCCGAATGCACTTTGCCATGGATCGTACAAGTTTCGTTAAGTTTTTTTTCGAATACGTGTCCAGTTGATGTTTCAGGGGTAAGCCACACGTATCACTTTTTTATGGGTACTTTCCCCAGAAAAACAGAACGGGAGAGCGAGAACCGAGGACGCTAAGTCACAGGCATCACTTCACGCGACAGCTTTGTTTTTACATTAAAACTCAACAATGGCACGAAAGAAGAAGTTTGTTTTTGGATGTAAGGAGAAGTAAGCCAGCATTATGGAAACAATGGATATAGTTTGTTTTTCCGGTTTAACGCTGGATTTCATTGAAAAGTCCCAACCGGGTCATGAGTTGCATGCGGTAAGTAAGACTTTTGTGGTATGTTGGAAATAGGCTCGCAAGTGAATATTTTATAAACGGCACAAACATATAGTGAATCATAAGTTATCCAGTCAGTTTTGTATAAAGTGTTGCATGACTCGTGACTCACTCCTCCCACCGTTCGTAACTCCTCCTTCCGAATTTTTATTTATGTTATCTGAAAGAATTGGTAAAGCTGATCTATCTTTTATGAATCTGATTAAACTAAAGACTCTTCGGAGATATGAATGATGTAATACTACTCTATAGGTACTGCAGATTAACATCAGATACGCAGAAACAGCGTGTTTTATGGAAGCTTTAAAAATGGGCAAAACAAGCATTTAAATAAGCTAAAACAAGCAAAAATCAAGATGTTTTTAATTTTTTGGCCACTTTAGTAGCGAATATACATCTGTCTTGTCATTCCAAGTTCTATTTAATTTCATGTGGAAAATATTGAGTGAGTGTTGGGCCTTCAAATATTGTTGGGGGCAACTAGGGGGCCTTGAAGTGAAAAAGGTTGGGAACCACTGAACCACTCAACAAACCATTGTTTTAATTTAATCTACAGTAGCTGCCTGGTCAATGAAACACAAAACCATGTATATTTGTTTACACCATTGTGACCAATCCAGGCAATCAACCAATCATTGTGCAGCAAAGACACTAAAGGGGCGATCACAATAAATTTTTCATTTCATTGACTTCATACGAGTGATTTGCATGCTAATGAATGGAAGATATTTTGTATTCTGCTTGAAACTCAGCATATGTCACACCATGACCTCTCTTTGAAAAGCAAAGATGGCCGAAGCGCTCCTCGCCCTTATTCGCAGCAACGTCCGAAAAAAATTGCATACTTGAAGTCTCTGCTATCATATGTACCTCACTATTGCACACAATGCAAAATATGTGTTCGGAGTAGGGATGCACCGAATCCAGATTTTTTAGGTTCGGCCGAATCCCGAATCCACCGTTTAAGATTCGGCCGAAACCGAATACCGAATCCTACTTGCATCCTTATTCCATTAACACAGTAAAGCACATTAATGAAGTAAACAACGTCCACAGCAGTGTATTTTTCATTTTATTTAATTTTAACTGTACATTATGCCAGGATGACAAGTTGGAAAAACTATTTTGACAATTACCATAAGCCTATGCATAATGAAAGCGATGCGTTGCGACACGCTCGTTTTTCCAATAAGCAAGCAGCTCCGCGCTGAAAACCATATTCAACTTTGAGTGAGAAGCTCCGCTCGTCAATGTCAGTTTTCACACGGCCGTCCAATTACAGTGGAGGAGGGGCGGGACATTACCACAGCAACCAACCGGCTCACAGCTGAAGCATCACACCTACCAAGCGCTCGGCTGAAAAACAGCTGGCATATGGCGTCCTCAAGGCGTTTTCAGCCGTGTTAAAAGGTTTTGGTGTGTCCAGCTCCTAAGGCTCACTGAAAGAAAAAGCTAATCTCCACGTCAGCACCCGATGTGTGTAATCAACGGCCGCGTGACGTCGACCAGCGTAGCGCAAGCCTAGGGTTCGGTTCGGTGGGAAAAAAATCTAGGATTCGGCCGAACCCGAACCCCGTCAAAAAGCCCAGTATTCGTCCGAATCCTGGATTCGGTGCATCCCTAGTTCGGAGTGTCATGTGTGTTGCTCGTGTTTTCAAAATATGTGTTTGTTGCGTCATGTGAACCATGTGTATCACGTGTTTTGTCAAAATAAGTGCCTGCTGCACATGCGTCCAAACGATACGCTCACGTTCACAAAATACACGTAAGACACTCCCTTAATAGTAAACTCTAAATACGCATGAGATTATGTGAGTATCTGAGTAATGTGAGCGTCTCTTTTATCATAAACCCTTTAGACGCGTCTGCAGCAGGCTCTTATTTTGACAAGACACGTGATGCACATAAGATCACTTGAAGCGCAGAACACATATTTTGATATTACGAATCACACATATCGGGCTACATACATGTTGTGATGAACTTTGCATTGTGCGCCTTCGAAAAAAGAAGTCACCGACCGTCACTGCACGACCTATAGGAAAAAATTCGTGCAGAAAACCAAATGGTCTATTGAAATTTTTACTGAATCATTTTTTTTGGTGAACGGTAAGTCACAATCGGGAAAGCCATTGTCCTGGGGTGTGTTTGATTTGGCTTAAAAGGTGGCAGGTATATCAGAGGTTAGACTGATGACCTGTCTCTGTTTGATGTAATACCAGCCAGGGCGAGGGGTGCGTCTCTCCTAGGGTCAGAGAAAGATGAAGAGACCCTGTCAACATGCAGGATCTGCCACAAGCAGCCCAGAGCTGTTTTCTCTCTGTGTGTGTGTTTAATGACCTCAGGGGACATCTTTTGCTGTCCTATCTTTCAGCAAACTGCTGACTGTCTACCCTCCCACAAACATACAGACCTTACTTGAGTCAGATGACAGACTGCATGTTATACCTTCGTATATATCTGTCATATTCTTGCAAAGGTGGTAAGGAAACATACATACATACATACATACATACATACATACATACATACATACATACATACATACATACATACATATATATATATATATATATATATATATTCAGGTAATGATGTTGAATCTTGTCCAACCATGTGCATGTCCTACTTTGATTTTGTTGTGTTGTCATTTTCCCAAAATATACACCATGCATAACATATATTACATACAGACATGCATGCAATTTTAAGTTATGTTTTAAGTCTAGTGGTCCTATCCAGGATGCTTTTTTTGAAGATTGCATTCAGTATAGCATTGCGTTAGCAGCGCAAAAGGTCATGGGTTTGATCCCAGGTAATACACGTGCTGATAAAATGTATAGCTCAAATGTAAGTCACTTCTGCTAAATGCATAAAATGTACATCTAACATGCTACATTATAAACAGCTAGATATCCATTTAAACTCCTGGTTTTCCCAAAGAGTGTTTATGTATTCATTCACATATCTGCATGCTTGACTCATGAGATGATGTTTGAGTCAAGAGATGATTGGAGATTTGAATGAAGTGTTTTGTTTATAACACTCGTACGTGCGCACAGACTCGCGCGTAATGCCGTGCAACATACCTTGCCCTAAACCGTGGCATTTTGTTAAACTATTTGTCACTCACGATTCATGCGTGTCATCACAAAGCACAGATAAATGCAGTGTTTCAATACCGCCCACTCCTTTTCACTGCACTTTTCTTTCTTTTTACTAAAGCCACTGCGGGTCTCATAAGAACTTGTGTTTTTCCCTCAGCTATCGCCTGGCACACTTCAAACGCTCTAATCTCTTTGACCCCCACATGAAAGAACCAGAGCCGGGTCCGGCCCATGGAAATAATGGGCGGGAGAAGAGAAAGCAAGGGTTCTGTGCAAATGTTATATGGTAACGCGGGAGCTAAATGTGAACATCGGGAGCGTGAAGAAAGGCATTAAGCATTCTGTCAGTGGGCTCTGCAGCATCTTACAGACAGAAGCTATGTGATGAAAGTGTTGTGGTTCAGGTCTCTGAGGTCTTATTCCAATTGTGAGTGCCAGTGATTATAGCACAGAAGTGACATAATCCCTTTTGCATGTATATTTTGTGCTGTAATTTTAGACTCGAGTTGTTCAGGTGATATAGGTTTATCTTTGAATTAAAAATTGACTAATGAAAACTTAATTGGCAGTTTTGGAAAGGTGATTAGATTTAATTTGTTACAGGAATAGCTTAGACAAAAATTAAATTCTCACTAAGAGTAAGTTTACTTAACATGTTTACTTTTAACATCTGTTTTTTTCTGTGTCCATGATGCCACCCGTGGGTTTATGAAGCCCAAAGTAGGCGGAGCCTGCCGTCGCCATATTTTCAGTGCATCACTCGCGAATAACCGAAAATTGGTGAAGAGGCAGGGCATGGGTGAACCTAAGGTGGAACCTAACGCTAGTGACAGCATATAATTTAACTCCCCGCCAGCCTTTTTATGAAAATTTGCCCACCAGCATTTTTTGTGATTTTCACAAAAGTTTTACAAAATGCCTTCCAGGAAAATTTTCTTCTAAAAATATATAAACATGCAAATATATCAATTGAAAGAACAGACCCTCTGCTTTCAACAAAAAAAACAAACAAATAAAACGGGGGAAAAAAGTTTCATACACATACACATATAACATATATATATATATATATATATATATATATATATATATATATATATATATATATATATATATATATATATATATATATATGTATATTCGCAAACACATATATTATACATCTATATTTTTTATCTGTTTATAAATCCTTAAATATGGTTATTTTTCTTTAAAAATATTTTATTTTTAGCAAAAATCTGAAATAATTGCATTTTGTGCATTTTTTATTCGAGATCAGATTTATAAAGATTATCAAAACATACACAAGTTAAAATTAGTGAATATTTTTTTTTGCTTCAGTTTTTTAATAAATTGGGTAGGTGGATAATCGCGGTATAACAGATTAACATAAAACCTCATCAGGAACAATTTTTTATGCAAATGTAATTTTTATACATTTTTCTCTGAGATAACTCGAGATAACTCATCATTGGCAGGGAATATGATTGTGCCGATAGACGATAGTATCGCGTATCGACGATCTTCAGCCATATCGCCAATGGCAGGTTTTCATGGCGATAGTCATGACGATAGTTGGCGAATGGTTACTATTATTATTATTATCATCATAGTTTTACATTAACATCCACAATGCATGCTTTTCCTCGCATGAGGGTTTGTGGGCTTCACTTTACGCGGAGGGCTTGTAAAGAGAGAATTCCTTCTTGTACGTACCTGCACTTAATGCGCGTGTCTTGGACTCCTTCTAACACCCACGTCATGACCAGCCGCGCTTCTCTCTGTCTCACGTGCACGCACTCTCACATCTGTCCGAAGTCTAAACATAAACTAAAGTAGTAATCCTTATGTCTTTGTTCAATTTAATGCGTTTCATGCGAGCTGATGCAAACTTTACTTTTTGTTTAAAATATGACCCGCTGCATGGCGCCACTCTCGCGTACGTGCAGAGAGCTGCTCTGTCCAAAGTCAGATCCCTAGGTATTAATCCTGTTTATGATATGCATTTCAAGGAGTTGTAGCAATACATCCCTCGTGTTTAATATATGATTCTGTTTAAAATATGATCACGTTCCGCTGGACCGATGCGTTTCATCTGAGAGCACCACTGCTTGACACGTGTAGCCTTCTGCAACAGCACTAAACAAATGCATTGAATTGTTTGTATGTGCACGCACGTGTGTGTGCGTGCACAGATGCATGTTTTTACAGTTATTAAGTAATCATGGTTAGGGTTTTATTGACCCGCTCGCATTAATGGCATCAGTTTTAAGAAGGTTGCGGTCATGACGGTGTTGCTCTTGTTCTTTTTTGCCAACCCATCAAGTGACTAGTTATAATGAGTAAAAAAATAAAAAATGAGTAAACTACTTTCCCTAGCGGGGAAAGAGTTAAACGGATAACTTACAAATATCACCCCCCCCACACAGTTGTCGCTCGGGCGATCCCTTTTTAAAAAGTACAGCTTTGGACCTAAACCGTTCATATTAGTACCATATTAGTAACTAAAGCTGCATATTGGTACCAAATGTATACATATCTGTACCAAATGGTACATATTAGGACCTTTTTAGAGGGTACTGCCCCAGTGACCCTCTAATAATTTTTTCTAACAGTGTAACACAAAAGCAATGTAAAATAAAGTTTATCAGAATTTTTAAAGATTCATACTTTGTGTTTTCCACACTAAAGCAGCTAAAAGCTTGTAAATAGCATAAAAGAAGATAAATAACCCTAGACTTTTCATTCTTTATATATTTACCAATGATTCCTCCGTCGTGTCCATTTTCATGATCATTTGGAAAAGGAATTACCCACATTTGGTTGTCCCGGGAGTGTTTGTAACTTTGCCGAGGTATTTGTTTATGGTTTGTTATAAAGAGAAACCCTGCTTGGATGAAACCATTAATGGCAATTACCAGAAGAGATTGTAGCTGCATGTGCATATCCGTCTAACGAATGATCTCCCCAGTATCCCTTTAGAAGCCTTAAGCAGAGCACTGATTAGAGATGCCATCGTGCATGCTAGTAAACGGCAACACGTTGTGTTAGGTGAAATTCGAATGATAAAGAGTAGTGGGATGCTGGTTTCGTCTCTCCTGCAGTGCATCTTCTCTCTGCTAGTTTTGCACTGCATTGTTAATGTTGGAGATTTAATTATGAGCTCATCCGTCTCGGGCTTCGCTTTCTTGTGCACCATACTAGCGTCTAATGAGAAAGATCTAACCAAATTAAAGTTTCTCTGTGTGCACTATCATCTGTAACACGTAACTAGACACGAGAAGGCTATGAAGATTGTTGTGAAGAGGCAGGTTCATTAATAAATAATTGGTTTTGGTTTTGCAATAAGTCACAGACGTTTTCTTTTGATAGTACCAGTTCTCGTTTTATATGCAAATGGATTTTTTTGACAGTCGCATTCATGTGTTTGCATTTATCAAAAGCTTATTATTATTTAAGATGAACATTTGTGACAATGGGTCTCATTCGCTAATAATTGCGTACGTTTTTCGTATTTATACGCACACGTGAATATCTCATGAAAAGAATTCACAACACGTGTGTACGCACATGAGTTTGTTCTTATAGTTGTTCTTACCTTAGTGAATTTGGAGTGTTCTACATTAGCGGCCGTGCGCACAAGATTGGTAATTTGCATTAAACACGCCCCAAACCAGCTCCATATAAGGACTTTCCATAGCGTAGTGCTGGTCCACAGAAAATTTTAGGGCTCGAAAAGAAATCCCTGATTATATTTAGTATCGGTAAAGTTCTGTTTTGCTAGCATTTTTTATTTGAGAGGTTTTGCTGTCGCTGGAGGAAGCCAGTGCTGCCCATCAACCGGAATTACATTGAAGAAGTATTGGATGCGTTAACAAATATGACATTCAATTAATATGACAGAGACGGGCATCTGTATCTAAAAATCTAAAAGAGACAGGAGATCAAGTGATTGACGTTTGGACTTCTCATTACATTTATATACATTTACATTAGGTATTAAGCAGACGCTTTTTATATAGAGATTTAAAAAGTGAGAAAGGAAAGCGTGAAGATTTGCCATTACGTGCATCTTCTTTGTGTGGAACAAAAGTAGGCTATAATAATGTATAATATAATGTATATAATAATAATATAGATAATGTATAATAATATATAATACAGAAAATATTATAATATCAAATATAATCATGTAAATTTTATATATCAACATAATTATAAACATTTTAATTATAGCCTAGTATATTAATAGTAAAAGCTTATAATAGTAGCCATATTTGATTGTAGCATACGTGATTATTGCGTACGAGTGGTTTTAGGTTTTCTTGAATTTTTCCGTACATTTAGAAGACATTTTGATACGAAAGTTTTTGTGGAATCACGATTTGTTTGTGAAAACATCCGTACGCACATCTCACGCACAAATTTGTGCGTACGCATGCTTAATGAATGAGACCCGATGTCTGTGAATTAAAGTTACACTACGAAAAAGTTTTGTTGGTTCAACGTAAAACATTTAAATAATAATGTAATGAGCATTTTGTGAAAATATAACATTGACATCTTTAATATTGACTGAGTAAGACCATATCAAATATTGAATCATATTGAAATTAATGATTGAAATCACTTTACATTGTAAAAAAGTTGCTTACCTGGTTGCCTTAAAATTAAGTTAATTCAACCTAAAAAAAGAGTAGTTGACTCAAAAAAAATATTTAAGTTGAATTAACTCATGTTAAGGCAACCTGGTAACAAACTTATTTTACATATATTTTTACAAAATGTTCTTTACATTATGTATTATAATTTATGTAGAAAACAGTAAATTGCTGTAAAATAACTTTAATAGGGTTTTTACTTGCATGTGTCACATTTTATCAGTATGTGCAGGGCTCCAGACTGCCACCAAAATTTGAGAGTGTGCCACTGAATTTTACATCCAGTTGCACATGTGCGCCCAGTAAATTTGACATTTTTTGTGATGTGACACTGAATTTAAAACAGCACATTGTACTTTCTGCATCTATCATCAAAGTATTTCTAAGTAATACAGTGTATTACTTAGAAGAAACGTGAATATTTGGTTAGCATGTTGATTTACGGTATGTGCCCCTAAATTTTTTGGTTGTGCCCCCAAAAATTTTAAGTTGGGGGCCACTGTGCTCCTAGTGAAAAAAGTTAGTCTGGAGCCCTGATGTGTGATTCCTGGGATTCAATCCCAGAACTTTTACACTGCTGGCGCAATGCTCTGCCAATTGACCTAAAAGAACGCTTAGCAATTATGTGTTGTTGTATTGCAATTATACAACAATTGCAAAACACTTAAGACATTATGTGTTGTTGTGTTGAAGTGTTGTTGAATATTTGGGATCTGTTTGTGTCATGCAACATTCTTTAAGCTATTTGAAGGTAACAGGCTTTTGCAAGTTATGCATTTTTATACCCATGACATGAACCTGGGTTTGATTAGATTCATACAATTTTTGCTTAATGTTTGCATGGGTTAATACTGCCAGTCTGACAAAAGCCGCTTTAAATGAATGCAGATAGAGAATGCCCATGCATTGTCAGATTATGTGTGCGTAAATGTGGCTCGATGCGATTTTTTGCATGGTGAAAACAACAACCAGTCGTCTATCACGGTTTATTACCTTGAAAAAGACCTGACAAACGCTTTCAGTGTGGAATAGGTTATACGCTGACATAGTTATTGAATACATTTCACATGGTGGATTTCTGTGGTGGGTTGAAATGAAGAAGAAAAAATCATTACATTATTGGGTAGGCCTGCCATTTTCAATCAGTGGAATCAGATCTACATGTAGGGAATCTGTAGCGCTTGTTGCACCTGGTTAAGGCGTTGTGTAATGTAATAAGGTCCTGGGATAATGATTTTATCTTTGCGTTACTCTCACAAGCAGCTGTTAAAATCTTTCAAGCATGTTTTTTTGTAATGTGCATGTTAAATGAGTAAAGAAAGACTTTATTCCCATCTACACTCGTAAAAGAAGAGTCATAGTGGTTCCATAATGAACATTTTTGAACATCCGAAGATCCTTTGTGTTGCAAAAAAGGTCCATTACATTAAATAAATAGTTTTTTAAAGAATCTGTATTTTAAGGAACCAAAATTGGTTCTGCTATGGGATCATTTTTATGAGTGTTTATATGATCTTCTCCTTCAAAGATCAGCCTTGCACATCGTACCAAATACATCCATTCATCCCAGAGCTCAATCTATACCTGCTTCTCTCCTCACCTTTAAGAGCGCATACTGTGCAATTCTTTCCATTTCACACGCTCAGAGTACCAGAAGAGTAAAGGTGCTGGAAAAAAGGATTTTTCTCCTGTGACGGTTATATTGTTTTCATCGTTTCAGTTGACCTTTTCCATTTCCTCAGTTTTACTGACAACACTGATTCAGGATAGAGACAGAGGACCTGTCTTTATATAGCTGCCATCAATCAAAACAATCGTCTCTGAGGATCGATGCATTTACATCCGTCACGGAACCAAATCGGGTGAACGGGTTCAGTCAGCCAAGAGTCTACAAGTTACTTATGTAGTCGGTGCTGACTTAGAGGCACAGTCATGCTATAAAGTAACTGCTATTTAGTCGCTGACATTTTAAGGTGACAGTAGTCTGCCCTCATAGGAGCATAAAGTCTTTCTTGTGGTACGTTCAAAAGAAGTGTTTGAAACGTCTCTTAGGGGCATTCTGCTGTTTACCTTGTTACGGTTATCTGCCTATGCTTTGCCACGTTTCTGCAACCAATATTTTTTCATTTCTTGTGTGCCTGTGTTGGTTATTGCAAAAATTGAAAAATCTTATTATTATTTATTAATCTTGTCAGTGTTGGAGTAATGCATTACAAGTATTGTGTATTACATAATAATATTACTTTTCTGAAGTAATGAGTAAAGTAACGCATTACTTTATAAATGTACACAGTAATATTTGAGTTACTTTTTAAAAAAAGTAATGCGAGTTACTTTTCAGTTTAATTCATTTGATTTAAAAATAATAATATACTGATTTAAACTAAAAGTAGTCACTTAGAATTACATGACTGCGCGAGAACAGTTTGAGTCAGAAACGGAGATGACAGGCCAGAACTTGACATTTTTGCAATGGAAATATGCAATTTCTAAATGCAGAACTTCCCTGTCATAAAAAACACTTGCAAGGCCTAAAAGCGATCAAACCTCAGCCAAGTAAGAGACAGTAACGCAAAAGTAACACAAGTATTACTTTCCATGAAAAGTAACTAAGTAATGCAATTGTTACTTTTTTGGCAAGTAACTTAAAGGAATAGTCTACTCATTTTCAATATTAAAATATATTATTACCTTAACTAAGAATTGTTGATACATCCCTCTATCATCTGTGTGCGTAATAGCACTTTTGGGAGTACTTCGACTCAGCAACGGTAACACCCTCCCTCTCCCATTATGAGAGGGAGAAGGGGAGCGGACTTTTCAGGCGAGTCGAAGTACTCTCAAAAGTGCTATTACGCCATAAAATATAGTTCCTCTTTTAAATCCGCTTAGAAAAGCGCTATGTTTTATTTTGTACCACCAAACTTGCTCGTATAACTACTCGTCTTAAATAGGAAAAACGTTGATGTGTTTGGTCACTTCTAACTTTATCTCTAAATGGTACCATTGAATGAATGGGGCTAAGCTAAATGCTATTGAAGCGTCGCAGCGCGCTCCAGCGCTTACGTGCACGCACACAGATGATAGAGGGATGTATCAACAATTCTTAGTTAAGGTAATAACATAATTTAATATTGAAAATGAGTAGACTATTCCTTTAATATTTTACTTTTTTTACTTTTAAAAGTAACTTTCCCCAACACTGAATCATATTTAGTAGTAATGCACCAACAGGAAACTACAAATTCTGTTAACTTAAAAAAGTGTTTAAAGTGATTACCGTATTTTTTCAGATTTGGTTGGCTTTACAGTAATAACATCCAGGCTCCAATCGTCTTTAAAATATATTTAAAAATAATCAACATCTATAAAAATAGACATAAGCAAGGTTTAATTTAATTTAAAAAAAATTAAACCATAAGCAATTTATCAAATTTTATGCACATTTTGGGATATCACCAACGTCTCTTTACAGAAAGTCGCACCACTAGGCAGCCATGTTTGCAACGTCTCCACCATTATTTCAGTCATGCAAGACTAAAGTCCTATCTACTTGAATAGGGAAATACAGATATCTCTAAAATTGTGTGCTAAAATTATAATTAAACAACAAATTTCTGATCAAATATTATACTTGACAGTAACTTTGCTATATATTTTCTTTCTTAAATGGATAGTTCACCCAAAAATGAAAATTCTGTCATCATTTGTCTCATCCTCATGTTGTACTAAACCTGTATGAATTTGTTTTTTCTGATGAACACAAAAGAAGATATTTTGATAAATGATGGTAAGCACACAACTGATTGTAACCACTGACTTCCATAGTAGGAAAAACAAATACGATGAATTTAATGGGTAGCGTCAACATCATTTATTACAAAACTTCCTTAATTTTTTTCCTACTATGGAAGTCAATGGTTACGTCAACTGTGTGCTGACTGTTATTTATTAAAGGCGGGGTGCATGATCTCTGAAAGCCAATTTGAAATCACCTAAACAAACACGCCCCTACCCCAATAGAATCTGGACCTTCTTTTGATAGACCCGCCCACACATACGCAACCCAGGCAACTATGTCTGTAAGTAGACATGTCCCTTACTGCTGACTGGCTACAAGTGTGTTTTGGTACTCGGTCTAACTCCCTTTTCCAACGTGTTTTTTCAAAATGATGCAAAATGCATAGAATCAGATTCGAAATCTGTATATTTATGATGTCACAAGTATCTTGTGTGCACGACAAGAAAATGTAATTGTAAAATATAGCATTTTCAGTTTGTATTTTTGGCAGGAATTTTAAGTTGCTGAAATGTTATTGCATTACTCTATGAAATTCTGACCTTTTGCCCTTATTTCTTGACATTTAAAGCCTGCAGTCTTTGGCTGACTTAATTTATGGCCACCCCATCACATTAACCATACATCATCCCTATGATATTTCCAGAAGATAAATTTCTTCATGAAAAGTGAGTGAGACTAATTCACGGCTTGCTCCTTTAGCTCTGCCTGTAAAGGTTAAGTGAGATGTGTCTTTGAGAGTGAGACTTTTTAAAAGCACAGCATATTTTCCCCTGGCAAGAAAAAGGTTGTTTGCTTGTTTGTCCGGTGTAGTTTGTTTATGTATGCGTTAGGGTAAATTGGCTATTCTTGCTCTCACCGAATAACAGATGTGACAGACGGAGTTCATGCTTTTGAACTGATTTAATTGGGCCATTCATCACAGAAGGTTGATTCCTGCCTCTCTCTTTCTTTCTATGCTTTTCACTTGTTTATGTTAGCACCCTCTACTCGCTCTCTCACTCCTGTCTTTGTCTCTTTCTTAATATAGCTATGCAATTATTGGATCATGTGACACTTAGTCAAGGATATCATACAGGCCTAAAATAGAAGACACAACATGAGAGACATTGCATACACATAGTGGTTTTTTTTTTCTTTTGCTACATATTTTGTGTTTCCATACCCTTACAATTTGCAAACATCTTCTTACAATGCACGTTCATTGAAAATGGCATTTAGTCAATGTGAATCTCAAGTGTTATGTGACATAATACAGTGCCCTCAATAAGTATTGTGACAATTATGAGAAAATTGCTCTGTTTGCTGTTAAATATTAATCATTAAAAATGTCATATTTTTACACCTGTTTTAACAATTACCAACTCAACGGAGCAACACGTTTGTATTTTAATTTTTATGTGAGAATTTTAAGACAATTGTATGTGTATGTATGTATTATAGTGTAGTTTGATTCATTGCTTCTGCAGTCTGAGCCTTGAATTGGTGACAGGACACATAAGTCATAAAAGGTTGTCAGAAAAGCATGTAAAGCATGTATGTGTTGAAACATGGTAACATTCTGTACTTTTTCATCCCCAATGCAAACAGAGCAATTTTGTCTTTACTGTCCCAATACTTGGGGGGCTCTGTATGTGCAAATGTGAATGGATTTTGATATCCATCCTAATAGGGTTTGATAACAAAGCATAGTAGCAGATTAGCGTCTACTTCCTCACTGTTTTTTCGTCAGTTTATGTAAAGTTTTGTTGATCAGGCGTTTTCTTGGAGCTGCCTTGGTGACATACAAACTCTTCAAAGCTTTCATTGCATAATATACCAACTAAAAATATCTTGCATTCATTAGGAAAGTCCCCTACGAGATTTATATTTTGATGCCCATAGTGTTCATTTCCGTGCTTTGTAAAAAAAAAGTTGAGAACATGTCAAAAAGGCAACCTGAGGAAGCAAGACTTTTTAGTCTCAATTTTTTAATGTTTAGCCAATTTAAATTTACTGTATTTGTGACACAGTCTGTAAAAACTCAGCTAAAGTCAGCACAATTCAGCAAGTTGTTTTTTTTTTTTACATAAAATCATCCCACATAATGTAAAGAACATTGATTGAAAATATCATCTTGATATCTCTAATTTTGACTTTGTTGAATAAGGTCATGTCAAAGATTGAAATCAGTGATCGAAATAAAATTTTGATGCTCCTAATCTCATTATAGGATTATGAGACTTTAATCTGGATTTTACAGACAGAGTCACGAATTTAAGTAGTCCACCAATCTAAAAATATTAAATTATTTAACTACTTATAATTCATTATAAGTCATTGTAAGGTTTACATTTTAGGCCTTAAAGGAATAGTTCAGCCAAAAATGAAAACTCTGTCATCATTTCCTCACTTTCATGTTGTTACAACCCGCATAAATGTCTTTGTTCTGATGAACACAAATGAAGATATTTTGAGAAATGTTTGTAACCAATCCATTCGTGGACCCCATTTACTTCCATAGTAGGAAAAAAGAATGCTATCAAAGTGAATGGAGTCAACAGTTTGGTTACAAACATTTCTCAAAATATCAGAACAACGAAATTTATACTGGTTTCTAACAACATGAGAGTGAGGAAATGATGACAGAATTTTCATTTTTGGCTGAACCATACCTTTAAAAGGTTATTTGAGGTGCAATGCTTGGGTTATTTTTAATGCATACTATAACACCACTCAAATTTTCTTAAAAATATATATACAAATCTAGTTCTCTTTTGAAACATCACCTTGTCTTTGACCTTTTAAAGATGAAGCTCTTAGGTCTAGTGGAGATGGCGGCTGTGCTACAAGTGTTGTCTCACTCTGGATGGGTTCCTGGCACAGAGATGTTAAAGTAAATGCAACAGTTAACCTTCGTGAGAGAAATCCTGAACCATACGACTACCTGAAAATATGGAGGAGGTAAATACAGCGGGGAAAATAAGTATTTGACACATCAGCATTCTTATCAGTTATTTTATCATATTATTGAAGGCAGGATGAATGGAGAAATGTACTGGGACATTCTGGATAAAAATCTGCTGCTATCTACCAGAAAGCTGAAAATGAAAACACAAGACCAAGGAAACAATGAAGTGGTTTCAAAGAAAGAAAATCAAGTTGCTTGAATGGCCCAGTCAATCACCTGACCTAAATCCCATAGAAAATCTATGGAGAGAACTGAAGTTCATAAGAGGCCAAAGGAAACTTCAAGATTTAAAGACCATTTGTGTGGAAGAATGTGCCAGAATCACTCCTGAGCAATGCAGACGTCTGGTCTCTCCATACAAGAGGCGTCTAGCAGCTGTAATCACCAACATAGGCTTTTCTACAAAGTATTAAGTGTGTTCAATACTTATTCCCTGTGTCATTTCACTATATTTATTATGACTCAACTTGTATACTTAAATGTTCTAATTTCTTTGTATGAATTCAATATTTGGCTTGATGGCTAAATCTGGTGGAAATGTTGTGTCAATAGCCCACTTAGAAATCCCCTTACTGATAAAAATTCTGATGTGTCAAATACTTATTTTCCCTGCTGTACATAGTATAAAGAAAATTTACTATTTTCAAGAATGTAAAATTGAACATTCAACACATTGTGTATCACTGCTTGTAAGACATTTCCTGACATGACTCAATAAAAAAGCATTGAACTATGTCTGTGACTGAACACCAGGTTAGATGACCTTAAACTTCTTATCCTGGTCTGAAAGTGTCACCTGAGATAGATGGAAGATGTCGCTTAATCCTCAGATCACATGACCTATTGTTCATTCTGTGGGGGATACAGGTGGCTTCCCCGAGGGCTACAACATGATACTGTTTGTCTGCTCTGAATAGCCCAAACAAATGTGTCCAAAAGAGATCCACACAAGAATCATTTATTCCAGCGATGTCAAGTACATAAAAACTGTGTATGCTTTTATAGTACAGTCTAAAAAAATGGTGGTAAATAGCACTAAAAGTGGTTCACTGACTCTTGTGTAATTGTATGGAAACCACTTTAAGTGCTATATATTGCACATATTAAGTGGTACTATAGTACGATTATGGGCTTTTTACATCTGACGTGGTGCACCGCTTTCAGGTCCAACCGCTCATCATATGCTTCTACATAGGTGCTATATAGCACTTAAAGTGTTTCCCATACGTTTACCAACCAGTGAACCACTTTTAGTGCTATTCAGCACATGTGGGGATCAAGTTATGAAGTTTACTGAATGCAGAATTGGAACGCTATCGTTCACAAAGTTCTCTGCCTCCTTTGCCCCCTCATTGTTTGATAATTAAATATTCAGACTGATTCAATTATGCTTAAACTGCCAATAGCAGTGTAAACACTCCAGTAAAAAAAAAATAACGCCAAATATCAGCACATTAAAGTGCCACAAATCTTTTTTTATTGTTTAGGATGTAGGTATGACAATATAGTGCTTTTAAGGTTGAATTGTGTCCCGTTGTGTGCTTTTAACTTATAAACCGTCATCACTGAATCATGACCATCGTAATGTACTAAAATAATATAAATGGACACAGAGGTCAGTGCGAGCTAGTCAAGGCCAAACGTCATGCTGTGAAAACTGAAGGAGACATCGAGTCATATCTACAATCTGTTTAAGAGCCAAATGTGAATGTGCACTGCATGGCACTTAAACAACTACATTTCTATTTATTTGTCTGTACTTTAAATGTGTGCGGCTACATCACAGCATCTCCCGCTTGTTTCTGATGTGGCAGTTTCAAGTTTCATCCTTTAGCAAAAGAGCATTTTAAATTGCTATGGGGATGACTGAACATTTTTCCTCCCTTCGTTTCCTAACATCTCAGGGCAGTTTATAAAGATGGAAAGATCAGAGGGAAGAGAGGAGCTGATTAACAGGGAGGTTGACAGCATGTTTGGTATGCAGGAGAGAACAGCTAGAGTAACCTTTTATCAATCGCCTTTCATCCCAACCTGCAACATAAAGCAGCTGGTCAGCAAACATTTCTCTGACTTGTTGCTCCAACAACTAAACCCCCCAAAAATGTATGTTTTACCTAATTCCCCACCAGCATTTAAAAAAACATTTTTAATGATTTTCACAATGTTAAAATTTTCTACTTTAAAAAAAAATAAACATACAATATATCAAAACTTTTATCCTATTTTAATTCGTTCTCATTTTATCACCTCTCAAATATGGGTAGGTTTCTTCAAAAATAACAAATGTAGAGCAAAAGCTGAGATAATTGCATTTTTGTAAAGAATAGAGATCAGGTTCAGAATGATGATCAAAAGACACATTGAGTTTTTACTGTTTTTGGATCAGTGGATGCTTCAGTCTTTTATAAGCTGTGTAAGAGCGCCATCTAGTGTATATTAGCGGAAATATGGATTGCCGTAGAAAGTCGTCATTGGCAGGGAAGCGTTTTCTCTTAATTGACGAGATATCTCGTCACGGGTGGGGAAAGAGTTAATGTCTAGGTTGGCTTTGTTAAAGACAGTATCACTTTTGACTCTCTCAAATACCTACTGTGGGTTCACACCAGCCGCATTTGAGGCGTCAAATTCTCATCTTCTGCGTATAGTTTGCTGCTTGAACATTTTGAGTTTACTCGCTTCATTCACGCGTGAAAGCCTCACGTGAAATTCTAGTCATCGAGACATTCACGTGAAAATTTGCGTCATTGGAGGGGCTTCTGCACTCCGCTCGCTTCCTGTAATCTCATCACTACTAGAGCAAGCTCCTGATTGGTTAACGCAGCGCGTTTTTTCGCCAAAGTTAAATTTTTTTAACTCGAGCGTTTCCCGCGGCAAAACTCAATTCGCGGCATTCGTGCAAACTAGACGTGCGAATGAGGCAGAATCGCGTCTACCATGCTAAACGCCTCATTCGCGCCGCGAGACCTCCAGACGCACGTCAACGCGTCTTAGCATTGACTTAAAGCAACACTAAAGAGTTTTTGCTCTTTGCTCCACCTACAGGTTGAAAGCGGAATTGTCCATTACCACTGTTGTAAATAATTTAGCCTACTGCAGCAAAGCTGACTCTGATTAGATTGTAGGTCTGCCGTAAAGCAAGTTTTTGTAGTTTTCACTCGAACTACAGGACCGTGACCTGACGGTTGGAAACTTCTTTAGTGCGGTTTTGGCCAATGGAGGGCAACAAAGTGAATATGAAAGTGCCGTTCACCCTGTTTCGAGTGGATGAATGACTGAAACTTTTTTGGAAACGTTATTTTAAGGTGAAAACTGCTTTGGTGTTGCTTTAACAATGAAATCACTCGCACTTGACGCCTCTACCGCGGCTGGTCTGAACACAGCATTAGAGTGCTGGTAGACGAGTCATATATAGTAAGAGTATGCAGTGAAGTGCCCTTTTAATAAATGATGAATATCTGGTACTGTTAAAAGGGTTGGAGAAGTTGGGCCTTGAAACGGTCTGGCACATTCGGCTTCTCCGTTCTTCATCTATTGTATTTAAACTCATTCCGACACAGCACATTAGATTAATAGTTCAGGGTTTTTACTCTCTTCGAAGCTCCAACTTCCAGGCTCATATTGATGTGGAACAGACTGTGAAAGTTCACCGGCTTTTCAGTGTGCTGGGGGATATATAAAGAGAGAGGAAAATGAAAGAAAGGGGCATTTAGCATTTCACCCCGAAAGCACTCGAAATTCTCAGCCACTCTTTGAGACGACAGGGAAAAAGTTTTTTTTCTAAATGGGCAGAATTACTTGGGGAACGGCTGATGGGCGGGTCTTTCGGGCGATGAAACGTTGCATAAATAATGCGGGGGGAATCTCTGGGTCCTCTGTTGCCATGGAGACCTTTGTGGCTGACTGAGCCTCTGTTGTGAGCGTGAGGTGCTGAGAAGCTGTGGCTGGCAGAGCGGCCGCGCCTGTAATGAGTTGAGGAATTTTTTTAATGGGAAGGGCTAAGTGGATGGATAGTGGACCGGCTGGGGTTACCATGATCTTCCTGTCTGGTCCGTCTGGCTTGTGGGCAGGTGCAGTTACTGTTCTTGCTCTGGGCTAAAATAGGAGAACGGTGGGATTTGTGCTGGTGAGTTTAAAGTTTTTGACTTTGGCTATTTTGTGCCTTTGCTGGAGTTTGCTTGTAATCTGTATTTTTTCTTTAGGAGGAGCTACAGTATACATTTTGTGTGGTGATACAATATATGTAATAAGAGTGATTTGGAGAACACAAACATACTGTATTGAGACAAATATTAGATGTATTTTGTTGCACATAATGCTGTAATTATTAGGTCTATTAAGTTTATTATATGAGGGGAGCTAGCTAGGAATACAGTAACAGGTAGTCCTTCACTTCGTTTTGGGGTCCTATTAAATCAGCCTGTCTGAGCTGATGTAAGCAATATGGTAGAATATGCTATGCTGTAATGTGTGTATAAACACAGCTGACACATGTAAAAATACAGTATTACACATTAGTATTACCATGTACTTGTAGTATATATTATTAATAGTACTGCCCTTTGTTAATGTAGTTAATGTAGTGTTCTGTAGAATTACTATAAAATTGATAAGCTGTATTAAATACTGTAGTATGTTAACTATGGTATGGTTTAAAACACTACATCTAGGAATCTTGCTACAGTTTACTATAGTAAAAAGTATACTACAGTATTTCTATGTGAGTAGGCATGCCACAAAGATACAGTCACTTTAGCAGTTACAGAATGTTGCTATGCAACAGACAACTATTGGCTACACTCTTTAAAAAAGGTGCTATATGGGTATTCGCGCTGATGCCATAGAATGTCCACTTTTGGTTCTCAAGGACCAGTCAGAGGTTTGTGTTTAAGTGTGTGTGCTGAGCCTTTGTTTCGGAACCTGGTGCATATTCCTCCTTGGTTCGGTTTGTTTATGCATATGTGAACATGGCAATCGCGCTCGGACCCGCACTAAAATGGTCACTCTGAGATCGCATTAGCAAGGTGGTCTTGGTCCACTTGCAAACGAACTCTGGAGCGTTTTGGTATAAGTGTGAAAGCAATATTCAATTCAACAGCAAGGAACCAATTTGAAATGATTCAAGCTTATCCTGCTGGAAGTAGCCATCAGAGGATGGGTACATGGTGGTCATAAAGGAATGGACATGGTCAGAAACAATGCTCAGGTAGGCCGTGGTATTTAAACGATGCCCAATTGGCACTAAGGGGCCTAAAGTGTGCCAAGAAAACATCCCCACATCATTACACCACCACCAGCAGCCTGCACAGTGGTAACAAGACATGATGGATCCATGTTCTCATTCTGTTTACGCCAAATTCTGACTCTACCATCTGAATGTCTCAACAGAAATCGAGACTCATCAGATCAGGCAACATTTTTCCAGTCTTCAACTGTCCAATTCTGGTGAGCTTGTGCAAATCGTAGCATCTTTTTCCTATTTATAGTGGAGATGAGTGCTACTCAATGGGGTCTTCTGCTGTTGTAGCCCATCCGCCTGCGTGTTGTGGCTTCACAAATGCTTTGCTGCATACCTCGGTTGTAACGAGTGGTTATTTCAGTCAAAGTTGCCCTTCTATTAGCTTGAATCAGTCGGCCCAATCTCCTCTGACCTCTAGCATCACCAACAAACAGACTGTCTTATTGCTTTATTAACCATGAACATACCTGAGAGCTCTTTGGTGACAAGTTTTAGTGAGCACATGAGCGGCATTCAAAACTAAAGTGTGCCTTTTTCGTTAAAAATGTTTTTATGTGCTCTTCTTCGCAATAGGTAAGATTGTTGTTATATAACAGCAGTTATCAAAAAGCCACAATAATCTCGCGAAGCTGCTGTCTATCCATCCTTATGGATGACAACTTCGAGCGGAATCCTGGAAATAAACAAATGCACTCTGACCAATTAAAGGAGAGTTTACTCGCATGTGACTTGTATTAACAAAGTTTGGTCCGTTCGGAAATATTGCCTTGGGAATGCGAACTGAACCAAGATGAAATTGCAACCTTGTAACCATTTGACCTCCGGTTTCGGAAAAAGCACTCAATCTATAGGTCTGAAAACAATCCTTTTCTTAAAGGAGACATTTCACAAGACTTTTGTAAGATGTCAAATAAATATTTTGTGTTCCTAGAGTACATACGTGAAGTTTTGGCTAAAAATACCATATAGATGATTTATTATAGCATGTTAAAATTGACACTTTGTAGGTGTTAGCCGTTTTGGGTGTGTCCTTTAAAATGCAATTGAGTTGATCTTTGCACTAAATGGCAGCGCTGTTGTTGGATAGTGCAGATTGAGGGGCGGTATTATCCCTTTCTGACATCACAAGGGGAGTCAAATTTCAATGATCTATTTTTTCACATGCTTGCAGAGAATGGTTTACCAAAACTTAGTTCCTAGGTTGTTCTTTTTCACATTTTCTAGGTTAATTGAAGCACTGGGGACCCAATTGTAGCACTTTAACATGAAAAAAGTGAGATTTTCATGATATGTCCCCTTTAACTTTTTATAGTGTAAAATATGCTGTGTGTGTGTGTGTGTGTGTGTGTGTGTGTGTGTGTGTGTGTGTGTGTGTGTGTGTGTGTGTGTGTGTGTGTGTGTGTGTGTGTGTGTGTGTGTGTGTGTGTGTGTGTGTCTGTGTGTGCGTGCGTGTGTGTGTGTGTACCTGGTAATTATCACGTTGTGGGGACCAATTGTCCCCATAAAGATAGGAATACCAGTGTTCTTGTGACCTTGTGGGGACATTTTGATGTCCCCATGAGGAAACAAGCTTATAAATCAAACAGAATGATGTATCTTGAAAATGTGAAGTAGTAGAAGGGTTTCTGTGATGGTTGGGGTTAGGGAATGGGGTAGGTAAGGGGAATAGAATATACAGTTTGTACAGTATAAAATGCATTACGTCTATGGAATGTCCCCACAAAACATGGAAACCAGAATGTGTGTGTGTGTGAGAGAGATAGTGAGAGAGAGAGAAAGAGGGAGAGAGAGAGAGATTGCATTGGGTTTGTGGTTTGTTGCTGTATTCTGTGGCAGACAGCTGGTTGGTCATGATTGAGTATGGATGAAGAAAGGTGCTTTGGGATTGAAAAGGGATAAAGAGCTGTTTTGGTGTTTAAGAATGGAGACTACCAACATTAAATTCAGTCCACAAATGGCTTTCAGGGCTGGATCAATAAACCCTCCTATTGTACCACCCCAAATGCATCTGGTTACGGATCAGGCCTTCATCGATCCTGCTGACTAGCTGTAATTAAAACAGGTAGGGGTGACGAGAACGCCTGCTGATGAGCGTCTGATCGCTTTCCGAGTTCCTATTTGACTCACATCTCCATCTGTTAAGAGAGGACGATTTCTCAGCACTGATATGAATCGCAGAAATAAAACACTTTGGGATCTCATGAAGCTGTTTTTCTTCTAGGAAAAAAACTTCTGTTTTTGTTTTTGTGTTTGAGGAATCCAAAGGCTTGTAAAGAAGGGAAGCTGTTGGCTGGTGCTGTGCATAATTCGTGTTAGGATGTAGGCTCAAAGCTTGGCGGGCAGCTTGGGGCCGGCGGTCTAAGTGATTGTACTGTATGTGCCGTCCGGTTTTGGAATTGGTGCTGATGGTGCGGTTTCTGTCCCAGCTGGGGCGTTAGCAGTGATTATCACTTTGCAGGGCTGGCCGTAGGTCTGCCTGTTTGATTTATAGCTGGCGAGCACGCCGCTACACATCGGCAAATTCTAAGGAAGTTTCTCTGTGAACCTATAGTTTTATTAAATCAAGTTTTGAAACTTGTTTTAATTAGCATACAGCGTAAACCATCCACTGTGGGAATATTCTTAAAATGCATTGCCAAGCCAGACATCACTATTATTATTGCTCTATTATATTTAAAACGAAGGTCCGCAGGCTATATCCACGGCAAGAGACAGATTGTTACAGAGACTTAGAGTTAAAGTCGCAGAATGTTGGGAAAAATGGAATTGTTATCTGGGATATACACTCACCTAAAGGATTATTAGGAAGTTATAGGAACACCATACTAATACTGTGTTTGACCTCCTTTCGCCTTCAGAACTGCCTTAATTCTACGTTGCATTGGTTCAACAAGGTGCTGAAAGCATTCTTTAGAAATGTTGGCCCATATTGATAGGATAGCATCTTGCAGTTAATAGAGATTTGTGGGATGCACATCCAGGGCACGGAACTCCTATTCCACCGCTTCCCAAAGATGCTCTATTGGGTTGAGATCTGGTGACTGTGGGGGCCATTTTAGTACAGTGAACTCAGTGTCGTGTTCAAGAAACCAATTTAAAATGATTCGAGATTTGTGACATTGTGCATTATCTTGCTGGAAGTAGCCATTAGAGGATGGGTACATAGTGGTCATAAAGGGATGGACATTGTCAGAAACAATGCTCAGGTAGGCCGTGGCATTTAAACGATGCCCAATTGGCACTAAGGGGCCTAAAGTGTGCCAAGAAAACATCCCCCACACCCTTACACCACCACCACCAGCCTGCACAGTGGTTACAAAGCATGCTCCAAATTCTGACTCTACCATCATACAATGTCTCAACAGAAATCAAGACTCATCAGACCAGGTAATATTTTTCCAGTCTTCAACTGTCCAATTTTGGTGAGCTTGTGCAAATTGTAGCCTCTTTTTCCTATTTGTAGTGGAAATGAGTGGTACCTGATGGGGTCTTCTGCTGTTGTAGCCCATCCGCCTCAAGGTTATGCGTGTTGTGGCTTCACAAATGCTTTGCTGCATACCTCTGTTGTAACGAGTGGATATTTCAGTCAAAGTTGCTCTTCTATCAGCTTGAATCAGTCGGCCCATTCTCCTCTGACCTCTAGCATCAACAAGGCATTTTCCTCCACAGGACTGAAATGGTTGTGCGTGAAAATCCCAGTAAGTGAGCAGACCGGCCCGTATGGCGCCAACAACCATGCCAAGCTCAAAATTGCTTAAATCACCTTTTTTTCCCATTCTGACATTCATTTTGGAGTTCAGGAGATTGTCTTGACCAGGACAACACCAAACTCATTTTTGTCTCTTTTGATTGCCAGAATTTATTCTTCTTTGATCATTGGCTGTTTTTAAACAATGGGGCCAGTGTCTAATGGAATAATGCTTTCATCTGCCAATACCGATTATAAGCCGATATATCGGTTTAGGGATGCACCTTTAATGTGAATAATGACATTGAATATTTAAGCTTCAAATAAATGTACTAACGTCTCTTTCTCTCTGTCTGTCTCTCTCTTTCTCAGGAGCTTCAGTTCGAAAGATTAACTCGAGAGCTGGAGGCGGAGCGTCAGATAGTTGCTACTCAATTGGAGCGATGCAAGCTGGGCTCTGAGACAGGTGGCAGCATGAACAGTATCAGGTAATGCTAATGTAGTGTGTGGGTGTGTGCAGTGGCTATCTAATACTTCAACAAGCCTTTCTAATGAGACCAGACTTTCTGAAGCTATGATACGTTCGGTTATGGAAATGCTGACGTTTTAAAATGCAATAGAGCTCATGTTGCTTTCTATCTACGTGTTATGTGAGAGCTGTTGGTATGTGAGAGCCTACTGTGTACATGCAAGAGTGGGTTGGTGTGAGTGGGTTTGCATATCTGCATACATCCTTACCATGCATACATTTGCATGTCATACTGTCACACGAGGGCACCCGGGTCAAGCTAGTTTCCATGTGAGAACAGCAGGTTTCTTCTCATGCCTTAGAGAACCACATAGATTTACCGCATGAGAAAGCCCACCTGAGCCCACCACAAGGACTGCACACACACTTTATGCTTGTCACTGTATAAATTCTTTTAAAAAATGCATGCATTAAATAGCGCTAATGAATTCAAGAGGAAAAGATGGCCTGTGACCGCTTTATTTAAAGAGTAACTGTGTGTCTTTCCTGTAGGCGACCCTTAAGTGATTGTCCAATTAGCTTTCCTTAAACTCAATAGCAATTAACGACATTTAGCTTTTGCTCACATTCCTCACACTTGTTAATTATGTGTTTCTCTAAGTGGTTTGGCTTTCCAGGAGTCTTTGTTAGCTGTGAATAGTTTTTTGGGAGTTTTGGTGAAAGAAACAGGAAAGAGGCCATTTTTCTGAGCGCTTTAACTTGCTTATGTGGGCTAAAATGAAAAACACACACTGAGAAACAAGGAGGATACAGTAAAAGCTGCATGATCGTTTCAATTCCCGAAAGTAAAAGATTTGGGGAAAACATTGATCAGTATCTGGTGAACCAGGGGTGCCTAACCCTGTTCCTGGAGGGCTACCGTCCTGCAGATTTTAGCTCCAACCCCAATCAAACATATAATATTTACAACAGTTACATATTTGTCAGCATGGCACATTCAAAGACACAATAACACTAAATTACATTTAAACCCATTCAATTTTAGTCAACTTAATCTAATGTAGATTTTGTAGAGTAAAATTGAATGTCATATAGTTGACAAAAACTAATTCAAATGACTAAAATATGGCTAAAACTAAATAAAAGTTTTTAAGCCATTTTTAAATTCTGATAATGTTGGGCCATAATGACAGAAGGTAATTTATTTAAGAGGGTGGGACCAGCCATTTCCTCCAGTCTTTAATCGAGTTTGTGGAATCTGAAGGAGGAATTTATCCTTAGAACGAAGGCCCCTTTTAGGAATATAAAGATGGAATTGGCTTGACAAGTACGAGGAAACAAGAATATTTAAGGCTTTATATACAAGTAGCAAGATTTTAAACTCTGATCTTAGAAGGGGTGTAACGTGGTCAAATATTTTTAAGCCCTTTAAGAATTTTGCAGCAGCATTTTGGACTACTTAAAAGCGAGAGATTTGAGACTTTGAGATGCCTAATAAAGGGAGTTGCAGTAATCCAGCCGCGATGTAATAAAGGCATGGATAGAAGCCTCTAAGGAGCACTCAGCAAGAAAAGGTTTAATTTTGGATAGCGATCGAAGGTGAAAAAACTGGAACCATTGACTGAACTTATTTGTTTATCGAAGGTAAAGTTGGACACTTGGGGAGCTGTAGTGGGATAGGTTGGAGATCAGCCCTGGCGTTTGGGGGGCCAAAGACTGATTTCCGTTTTATCAGAATTTAAAAAAGGAAATTAGCTGAGATTTGATCTTATTTAGACTGGGTGTATGGGTGTTTAATGCACATGGGTTTTTCTTAGGGTGTTTTCACACATGTCGGTACGCACCGTGGTGCGATCTCGGAGCGCACCAAATTACATTGTATCATTTTTCAGTTAGTGTGGTTCGCATTCACATATGTTGTTTTTACTGTACTCGAAACGCCACACTGTACACCATGTGACAACGTTCAGCGCTGTCATTGGTCTCTTACAGCGCTTACCCCCATGACCACCCCCCACGTTTCCATGACAACCAGCCTGACAAAAAGAGCGAATTTTTTTTTGGCTAAAAATCCCGTAAATGTCACTATTTGTGTGTGTGGAGGACAGCTATGCATTTATGAAATCATCAGCTCAAACCTCCAGGAAACAGCAAATCTCTGCAACGGACCAAGATTGCCCTGTTTTTTGTTTACCCACAATATAACACCCGGCTCACGTCACTACGGAAGCCCAGTGGCTCAAACATGTGGAGAACTTCCTGTATTTGGTTCGGCCTGAGGTCGAGCACCGTTCACACCACAGATGGGTCTCACCAGAGTTCAGCGACAACCGCTCCGAGACCACCTGTTTAGAGTGGTCTCGGAGCGGCCGTTTAATGCGCACCAGAGTACGGCTTTTGTGTTCACGCTGACCAAACGAACCGTACTCGGACCGAAAGCAGATGCATGTGTGAAAGCACCCTTAGTCACAGACAGGTAGATTTGCAAATCATCTGCATAACAATGAAACGAACAATCATATTTCCAAAAATAGAAATAGGTATAGAAAGAAAAGCATTGGAGATAAAATCGAGCCCTGGGGAACTCCACAGGTTAATTGCCCCAGATAGGAGGTGAAATTACCTATTTTCACAGAGATGTGTGACTGCGGCATTACTCATTTGTTTATAGTAGGACAACCAGATTTTGGAATGCCTCTTAATGACCTCATTGAAAGAGACGTGCAACACACAGCGACAAAGTAACTCTTAGGTGAGGAACATGCTGAAGTAAGGCTTTCCAAATCGAACAAGGTTCGAATCTACAAGAATAAAGTCTGTTTATTGGCCACACCACTTTAGTCCCTTTTTACAGATTCAGGCCTCTGTATAGATCTGAAGAAAGTGGCATGGCGAGAAAGAAATATCTTGTTTAAAATGCCATTGGGAGCTTCAGCTAGAAATAAGCCATAGTTTGTTTACTCCATAATATTGCTACATGCTATTGATGTACTGTAACCGTTTTAATGCGCTATGAGTGAACAATGTCATTGAAAAACGCTTATTCAGACCTGTTTTCTTGCGATGTGGCTTATGTTTGTGGTTTCATTACGGTTGACTGACAAATGTAGGTCTTAATTAGGAATCAGTAGATATTTTTCATGCATGTGTGTATGAGGTAATCTTTGTGCATAACAATTATATAATTATGATAATCGTAACTATCATAGTCTAATTGTATCAGATCCATTGCAGCTATGAGAGGTCCTCATTACAGCTTCAGACATCTTTGTTTGTCTGTTTGTCTCTTCCTTTGGCTGGCATGAGCAAATGAAACTAGTAAGAGGAATGAACCATCACTGTCTCTCTTTACTGCCTCTTTGTTTATATATTAAAAACCATGCTATATCTATGTTATTCATCTCGCATAGCATTCTTACTTGGCTACGCTTATTGTTGGCTCCTTAGACAAAATGTTCTCTCAAGTCTCTTTGGATAAAAGTGTCTGCTAAACAAATGAATGTAAATCTTATATGGTGAAACTCGTGAAATTGTGCAGGTAAAGGTGTATATATATATACAGTTATCAATTTGAATGCATTTATAAAAATGTTGCCATTATTTCTTCAGCTAAGCGCTTTGATTGCTATGATAGTTCTGTTTTGTTTATAGGTAATTTTATGATGCACCTGTTGGTTGTTTTGGCAATTGTCTCACACTACATCTACTGTGATCGGACGGCTAAAAATTGACATTGACACAAAACATGGCTGTAAGCCACAGCTGGCCTCAGGAAAAACAATTTGGTGGACACGGCCTAAAGCTTAACATATACTACCAGGGTTTCCCACAGAAAATATGTTAGTTAAGGTAGTAGGGTTGGGCGGAGGGGCGGGGCCTGGGCTGTGGCAATCAAAGCATACGTGGGGCATATACGTGTCATGATGAAAATGAAAATATTTTTATAAAAAAAAAAACACAAAAATAAAACCTAATTTTGAAGAAACTATGACAGAAAACGGACACATACTAGATTATTAATGAATTAAATGTTTTAACAGATACCTCTAACAGGAATAGCTGCGTGATGAAGTGAAACTAAAGGGTTAATAAACACAAACTGAAGCAGATGTTGTAGAACGTCTGCCGAACGATGATAGATAGCGCGAAGATTGTAAAAACTGATTATTTTCCATACACGCTTCTGGCTATTCTCCAGACAGTGACGGACCATGTCATTTCAGCCGTGTGCCGCGCGTGCCCACTCGCGTTGTGAAGCGTGTCCGCGCTATTCTCTGAGATGCACTTGACGGCCTTTTGTGCAGTCAAATTTTTTTTGGAAGACCTAGTTAAGGCAGTAGGGTTTCCCAACTTAGGCGGGCCGCCCGAACTGCAAAGTGCTATGGGAACCATTGACTACTGATCAAAAGATTGGAATCCCTTGACTGAAATGTCTACCATGAGCTTGAAAATCTTTTAATCTTTTTAATCTCATGTTGTTATAAAACGTGTATTAATTAATTTTGTTGTTCTGCTGAACACAGAAAGATATTCGTAATCAAACTTGTTGAGCACAATTTAGACATTGAGTGCGTTTACATGCACAGTCTTACGGCGATTATGCTTAATAAAGTGATAACACATGTGGTCATGTAAATGCGTAAAACGGTTTTCTTTAATCGGGGAAAGCCCATAAACGGCGTAAGCAAAAACCGATCGGCACAGGTCGTTTTTTGCTCATTAAGCCGATTTCGCGTGGCATGTAAACACCTTAACCGGCTTTCTCACGGTTTTGTCCATGTGCGCATGTCTCCGCCGGGTGTGCCTCATAAGCCTTGAAAAGTGAAGCCTCTGGCTCTTTGACCGCCCCCTGGTGTCTGGCTGCAGTACAAGTCATAAACCCCGCCCTCTCCATTCAAACGAATGGGACTCTGCTCTAAATAAAAAACTTATTTACACTTCCTATAAAAGTTTCCGAAAAATGGTTTTGGTCCTTTGGAGTAGTTGTTATCACGCTGATATATGTTCAAGTGTTCATTATTGTGGTAAGTTTCATTTTAGCTAGTAATTTAATGCTATAGAAACGGGGCGTGTCGTTATGATTGGCGTGGTTGAATTGGTCGCGCGATCGTTTGGGTGGAAGTTTGATACCGCGGCTCCACCTCTGGCTCCACGGACGATTCCTTCTGTGCATGCCTTGGCCACAAACTGACGTTTTTACGTAACATGGCGGCGACCTTGGTCGGACATTTTTGGCTTCAATTCATTACAATGGTGGGAGGCAACGTCGCGTCGTCCATCTTTTTTACAGTCTATGGTCTCCGCGTATGAAAGATAAACGTCACACACGGAAGTAAGCGCAAAGTAACGCATAAAAGTCTCCGCTCGACTAAAGCAGTTGGCAGAGAAACTGTTAAAATAGAAGCTCATGTTACATTTACAGGTTCTGCAGACACGAGAAGAGATACAACAGTACAGCTTAAGACAGATATGCCGTCGACTTTTTGAACGACTATTGTGTACTATAGGTGGTGACGTCACTGCCTGCCAGAAAACTGATAATTCTTCAAGTCCCATGTAAACGCAGTTGTCTGCATAGGCGGCTTATTGATTTGCATGTAAAAGCATGAAAACAGTTTTCTATAATAAGCAGATTTTTGATAGTTATCCGCTTATGCTGTGCATGTAAACGTACTCAATGTTGCTTCTGTTTCCTGATTAATTACAAATGTATACAGGTTTGTAACAATGTGAAGTTGAGTAAAGGGTGACAGAAGTTTATTTTTTGGGTGAACTATCCCTTTAATGTTCTTGACAGGTTTGATGAGGTTTACCCTGTATGTATGTTGAATAAATTCAATCATTACAATAAACCGTAACTGTGATTACAAGTATTCATGTGTTATAATAAATCATTTGGAATACATTTATAATTTTTGTAATTGTTTCATTTCATTGGATATATATGTGTGTGTGAATTTCTACCATCTGTTTCATATTGTTGGGTTTAAGAGATGTTGAGAGTCTGTGTCTGATAGAAATGACTCATCAACCTGACAGTTTGGATGTCTGAACAGACTGGAGATGCTATTACAGTAGACTGGCCTTGACTGTCGAGTTGATTTAAAGACTCGCCTTACTGGGCGCCTCTGTCAGGAACGTACTCACATAGGCCCATTCCCACAAAGAAAAAATAAGGTTTACTTTACAGATTATGGTAGTGTAAAACCCAGGCAGTTTCTGTGACTTTATGTAGGTTATGAATTAAGCTGGAGATTGTATCCTAGTGGAAAAACATAGCATGCTTGTGAAGTTTCTTACGAAGCATAAAAAAATGATAAGCTGGAATTTGTAACTTGGTGGAAATACCCACCATGCTCGTGCGGTTTCTCACAAAGCATAAAACATGTAAATGAGACATACTAATTTTCGTCTCGATGCTAAAAACACTAACACGTTCTTTGTGTCTAATTGCAAAATTTGTGTCTAATTTCAGTCTCGTGGCTGAAAACTGTTTTTGCATGTTTTCTTTAGTGACACACAGAGAGTTATGTAAACAGTGGTGTGTATAATGTGTGTTAGCATAGTTATAATCCCATGTCTGTTGCTCTCAAGACTTACGGTAGTAAATCCAGTCAACCTCTGAGTCTTTTTCACGGCTGTCTGACACTCTGCCCTATAATGTTCTTATACAAACACTCATACAATACAAACAGATATTTACATATTATGCTTGTACATATCAAGCTTTATAAACAAGCTCATATGTTTTTATGATCTTATAACTGTGTTTCAGGTTAAAACATAAACTTAACATTCAGCACGTCATAACTTTCTCTTTCCTATTTAGTAGGTTGGAAATATTCTGACTGAGTCTCTATTTTTTTTAAGAAGACATTGCTAATATTTGACAGGCGATTTTTTTTAATGTTGGTAACTTAGAAATAACCCTTAGCAAAGATAACATATATTAAAGGAAAACATATATCAATATTTTACTATGTTCGCACCTCAACTTAGACGAATTAATACATACCTATCTTTATTCAATGCGTGGACTTAATCTTTGTACAGTGCGTCGTGAATGTGTTAGCATTTAGCCTAGCCCCATTCATTCCTTAGGATCCAAACAGGGATGAATTTAGAAGCCACCAAACCCTTCCATGTTTTCCCTATTTAAAAACTGTTACATAAGTAGTTACATGAGTAACTATGGTGGCACAAAACAAAACTTAAAAATGAGAACTATATTGTAGCACGTTGACCTCGGGTGCAGTAATATTGACCGAAGTTTGAGCAAGAGGGGAATTAGTCAGAAGGGATGCTGCTTAAAAATTCGTCACATTTTATTTTGTGCCACCATATTTACTTATGTAACAGTCTTTAAATAGGCAAAACATGGAAGTGTTTGGTGGCTTCTAAATTCATAGCTGTTTGGATCCTAATGAATGAATGGGGCTAGGCTAAATGCTAACACATTCACAATGCGCTGTACAAAGATTAAAAGTGCACGCATTGAAAAAAGATGGCATGTATTAATTTATCTAAGTTGAGGTAAGAACATAGTAAAATATTGAAAAAGAGTGGTGTTTTCCTTTAAAGTCCCAATGAAATCTGAATCGTCAATTCTTATTTTTTATGTAATATTGCCTTGTTTATATTACACAATTCATCCATGTAAGTCATTATTTCTTAAAAAAAATTATGTGCCCTCATTCTGTGATGATGTCAGCTAGACGGCTTGGGCGGGAGCATTTGTTAACTCCGCCCCTCCACTTTTCTATATTTATTCAAAGCACAGTGGAAAACACAAGCCACACCCACTATTTTCCTTACATAATATTAGCGTTTCACTCAGAAATGCATCACAACACAAAAGAAAAGTCAATTGGGACTTTTAGAAAATACATTTTTATGGTAGCTTTGCATTTAGGCATTTGCCAGTAAGTGGACTACCTAGATAACATTGTGAAATTTTTTATCATACATACAGTTATTGTGGGTAGATAAAGTGGATGTCAATTATGTGTTGTTATGTTTTATATTATTTTTTAGGTCAGCTAGATACAAAATTATAGCCTTTTCTGAGATGTTTTGCATTTGAATAAAGAATTACAATTTAGTCTAAAAGTGTTTTTGTTTGCTGTCGGTCCTGTCTTGTCTCACCTATAGGTGACCAAACAGTGTCCTTACACCTCAAAACAATTTGTACATGATGTGCTATAGATGGAGAAAAGCACGTTTTTCCACTCTCAATCTAACTTCCTCTATCTCTCTTCTGTCAGTGCTTGGGGAAAAGCAGGGGATGTTTAGTAAAAGGTCATCTCTGAATAACATGTCTGACTATCTGTGCTGTATGTGGCTATTCCCCCAAAGGTCTCAGCTCTAAGGCTTTGTTTGTGAGTGCATTTACATTTCTTAACTAAAATGTCTTTCCCTCACTGCGTTCCAGGCTAGCGACAAAAAGTGAAATTGTGTGTTTTAAAGGTTAAGTGTTAAAGTTGTTGTTTTGTGCCAACAACAACATCGGCCTAACCAGTTGCATGAGTTTGAAAAGCGATGGTCTGTTTATCCAACACAATTTTATGGCAATTTGTACAGTATGTATTTTTATGAAGTGCCTAATACAGATGAATTTGGACAACCAAATGTATACATTTTTTGAATGATTTGCTTTTGTACCATGATGTTTCGTTTAGGGATGGGGTTTTGGAATGATATTTTTTTCTAATAATCATACATTTTTGTATAATTCACATTGTACGAATTCATATGAATTAGTCAATATGTAAAATACGTAAGAATTCCCATGAGATCAGGTTGTTTATCTGACCAGTGGCAGTTCGAAGGAGTTTTATAAAAGTTATGTAGCAGCAATCATTATTGTCACATGCATTTTCAAAAGTACATTGCATTTAAAGTATATACAGTATTTTGTCATGCGTGTTCCCTGGGAATCGAACCCACAACTTGTTGCACTGCTAACGCAGTTTATTACACTTGATGGTAATAGTCACAGGGTTCCCATGGGTCCTTGAAATCCTTGAAAGTTTATGAATCTGGGGGGAAAATTCAAGGCCCTTTTAAGTTTTTGAAAATATACATACATAGATACAGGTAATGTAAAGTGCTTGAATTTATTTTATGCAAGAAGTTTTCTGGAAAAAAAATCCATATAATTCGCTGTGTAGTTTAGGATAATATCATACAATTCTAGACTTTTTAAGCACACGTGCTAAACTGTTTGCTTTAAATGCTTTTATCTTCTGTATGCGAATGTTGATTCATACCAAAATGCTTTTTTGCATAGTTGTGTTCGACACATGAAAACGTCTCGGATTACGTATGTAACTGTTGTTCCCTGAGAAGGGAACGAGATGCTGCGTATCGCTTGCCATACTTCCTGCTTCCGTGGAACGCCGTCAATATTTCAGATAGCGATATACTTTCTGGCTCCCGCGTCACCATGTCTTTGTCGTTAAGCCTCACCATTGGTTGAATTTGATATACACATTCAGACGCACTTACCCCTGGAAGCATCCCCAAAGTGTCGCCGCAGTGACGCAGCGCGAGTTCCATCGAAAGGGAACTGTAACAATGTATCTTAAAAGTTAACACGATGTAACCTTGCTCTCACTTGAAATGTGTCCCAACATTTAGTCTTTGAATTTTTGGGTATTGGACATGGAAAGTCCTTGAAAGGTCCTTGAATTTGAAGTTAACTATGGTGTGGGAACCCTGTGGTCAGTTGTTCCCGAGAAGCATCTTTAACCACTTGTTCACTTTTGTGTGTTACACACATTTGTGCACTTGGCCTCTTTCTTGTTGAACATCTGCTATTTCAGTCAGATCTGCTCTGTGTGCTCTGGCAAACTGCGTCAGTTTTCTTTTCTCTAAACGTAGACTTTGGTAACCTACAGAGAGAATATTAAGTCAAAGCTGTTTCACACTATTTCTACCAGTGCTTTTCTATTCTTTGCCATAATTTTAAACCGAGACTTCAGCTCTTTTGGTTCTGAAGGCAACGTGGTATTATTTAAATACACTGGACAATAGGTTGCCAGTCAGGTGCTCCAGCGCAACAATGTACAGTGGTGAATTGGTTCGCCTGAAAGCATGACTGTCTAGTCGGCTTTGGCAGAAGTTCTCCACACGTCTTTCACAGTACATATACAGCAAAGCTTGTGCAGGTAGATGATTTGGCCACAAACAAGTGGAAAAATGTGAACACAGTTTCATAAATGTGGTTTCATACAGCAGATGTGAAGATAAGCTCACTTCAGCACCCGTGTGTAGTGATATTGATTTGACGTGTGTGTGTCTTTGCTAATAAACCAGCATTCAATAGTAGAAACGTCTCATAGGGGGTTCAGTCTTTTAGCTCAACTGTAGGTATGTGTCGTCGTTCAGAGTTTAACCAAAGTCTATCATTGGATTTCATATTCACTGAGAAACAGCGATCATAAGGACGTTTTGAAAGTTGTCTTTATAATGACATCATAAGCCTCTTAGTGCCTGTGAACATAAGGGACCAAGATGATTGGGAGGATTACTCACTTATACTTCAAGAAAGGCATTGTGAAGAAAATGACATCATCAAAGCTGTGTCAGTATGACCGAGTGCGGATACGCCAAAGCGTTGATTTTCAATTACACTTCAATTATGCCTCGACAAAAGACGCACAATGACAGGGTAGCTGAAGGAACTGAGCGCTCAACATCTCTGTAGACATACTTTTGGCATGTTATCATGCCCTGCGTTTTAATGCTTCATCTGAAACTATATAACTTATTTTTATAATTATACTTCATATTGAGGTACTACAAGAAATATTTGTGTTTAACTATATAAAATTGCTTATGTTAACTGTAATGAACATTTACTATAAATTTGTATAATTTATTAGCAGAAAATGTAAACCCAGACAACAGACGACTCTGCACTGAATCAGGGCCGAAGTCAGCGGATCCGGTGCAGATCCGGTGCGGTCGTCTGCTGTCTGGGTATTAACTGTACTTGGATTTTGGGAATGACTTTTCTTATTCTGCGTTCACACCAGCCGTGTTAGAGGCGTTAAGTGTGAGTGAAGGTAAAGTCAATGCAATCTTGCGGCGCGAATGAGGCGTTTAGCACGGCGCGGTAGACGCTGAATCTGCCTTATTCGCATCTTAATTTGAATAATTCGCAAATTGAGCGTTGCTGCAGGAAATGCGCAAGTTAAAAAATCTGAATTTTGGCTGAAAATCGCTCCGCATTAACCAATCAGGAGCTTGCCCTAGTAGTGACGTGATTACGGGTTGCAGAAGCTACTCCTATGACGCGAATTTCCGCGTGAATGTATTGAATAACTAGAATTTCACGCGTCTTTCACGCACGAATGAAGCGAGGAAACTTCAAATGTTTAAGCGTCTAACTACGTGCGAATAGCGCGTTTTTGCCGCCTCTACCGCGTTTGATGTGAATCCAGCATTAAGGATGTCAACACCACTGTGTCTCTCCAAAATGTCCAAATGTTGTCAATCGAATCAAATGTAACGCACTGTAAGGTTCAGAGGCTTATTTGGTTTTTACTGCACCTGCTGCTATTTTATTACCTGGGCTAAACAAACAAGTGCTGATGAGTTGAAAAGGTTAACACTAACATGCAAATTACACAAAAATTGCTATAATTGATTTGAGAAAGAGAAGTGATCTTGACCTCTAAATTAAAGCTGCATTGTGTTTTAAACACAATCATTTGCATGTGATAAGAGCAAAAAAAAACTAATAGATGGTTTGGTTTAAAACGCTTAGAGGAAGTAGGGCTAGCGTAATGAATGACTTTCATTACTTTGCAGTTTTCAGCTTTCTTTCTTTAGGGGATCAGCAGGCACATTGGTCAAAGGCAGAGGTGTCTGGCACATGCAAGCACTCACTGAACCATAAGGTCGGTCACGGGGGTACATGTCAGCATTTGTAAAAGCCCACCGTGGTCAGCGGTTTCTCTGCTAGGACACATTCTGTAGCTAATGAGAAAGACCTAGACTGTGTGTCATTTAATCTCATCCTTCCCGAACCGCCCATCAAAAATGCTCAACTACCTTTTTTGGTGACTTTCACATGATATCACCTCACAAGTTTGTGGTTGCAATGCCGCTTTAAAGTAAATACATAATAATGCAGACCACATAGAAACAGAACCTTTTAAAATATATGGAATATATAAATATTTCAGGACAAATATGACAATTAAACACATTCAAAATCCACATTTTTGGTACAGCGAAATTAGACTTATGAGGTGTCATGAAACATTTTGATAAAAAAAGTAAATGCAAAGTAAGGAGCCAGTCACACCAAAAGCGCTTTAAACGCTTGCAATCGCAAGGCGCGACGCACTGCCTTTTTTAAAAAAGAACAGTGCGACACCGACGCGCCTTTTTATATTACTAAACAACCACCGAGTCAGCTGTCTTGTCAATCAAATATTGAAGCGTGAGCACTCTGCTGTTAACTGTCATATTAGCAGAAACTTTAAAAAGAGGGCGCTTGCTCTGACCTTGTTTGAGGATGAGAGGTGCACAAACACGCAGGAGAGAGTGAGCGAGTGGAGTCCGGTTCTTCAAAGCAACTGTAAACTTCCCTCACCACAACGTAAGGCCCGCATCTCCCCTCATTCGAGTGGACAATGGAAAGACTCGAATGACGTCGGGCGCTTCTCCGCCCTCAGCGCTCCTTCAAAAGCACGTGCTGCGGCTGGCGGCAAAAAAACGCAAGGCGCTCAGCGCGCATAAACATCGCGCAAACGCACCCTGCCCATAGAATATCATTCAAATAAGGCGCCTGCAACTGCCATAAACGCTTTTGGTGTGACTGGCACCTAAGAGTATCAAAATAAGAAGCATACAGTTACAAACATCTCTTCACGTACTATTTTGCACATGATTTCAATTTTCAAATGACATCATACAAACAAATTTTGTTGTTTTTTCTACATTTAAGGGGAAAAGTTTCATTACCGCAATGTGTCCATGACTGCATTTGGGTTCTTTGACATGAAAATATTTATAATTAAAAAATCTAAAAAATAAAAAGCTTCAGTGTATGTTATACTGTAAACATTTACAGTAAAGAAACATGTGGTATTTGGTGATCATTGGTAAATATAGAGTGTCGAGACAATAATAAGGTATATAAATGTGTCCAAGAAAAATTTTCTCATCCTCCGCAACAATTTTTAATCATTGTTTAAGGCCTCAAGGAACTAACATTTTCAAAAAAAAAAAATAGTTGGAAGGGACATAATTGACTGTGATACTCAAGATGACTACCAGGTAAGCAGTTCTTATTTTTCTCTCCAGATAAAAGTAGAATTTTGTTTGTCATAGTACCTAGACAACTTACAACTTTTTAGTTCTCATTACCGAAACATGAGTTTCTAAATGCATATATTTAATGTAATATCATGTTGCGGTAATGATAAATTTTATAATGATAATCTAAAAAATTTAAATAATTCTATAGAAAAATATTTTTTTAAATCCTCTAAAAATAATGGTTATAGTAAGTTCAAACCTTAATCTTACATGTGCAAAAAAAAATAATTTGGCTTCAAGGACTTTTTTAAAAAATCTGATGCTGGACACCTTCTAAGTCTGGATATCGTGAGAATCACCCATGATGCAAATGAAAAAAATATACTGTATACTGGAGGTATACTATACATTATACTATACACCTATATACTGTAGGTGTGCTCTTGAAAGAGTAAAAAACATATTTTTTACTAAACGATTATAAATCATTTACTTTTGTATCTTTAAGTTTAGGACAATGAGCTAACATGAGATATCAGTCATATCAATATGTAAATATTTGGCCACGCTAACTGGGAGCAAGCAGTGCATATACACTTGAGAAATGACCCTAAAGTGCTTCCATCTGCATTTGATCCATTGTTTCATATGTACTATTATGCATCAGAGTTTATATAAAATCGTAAGTTAATAAAAACCTCATAATCCTATTGAACAGTCATGTTGGATGGGTTTATTTGGGTCCAGCTCTGGACTTCACTACTCTATTAGTGCTTCTATTTACCCATCCTGTCTGAGCTGATCCCTGTACAGTCTTGAGCTTCATCATCTAATCAGTTGTCAATCTGCTTACACACACACACACACACACACACACACACACACACACACACACACACACACACACACACACACACACACAATCTGATCCACATACTGTATTGTAAATGCAGACTTGTTATGGTGGCGAACCACAGATTGATTCACAAGCTGCATCACCCGCACATACATTCTTTGTACCATTGGGTCAAGTTATGTCTGGTTAGCGTTGCTCATTTAAATGCTTTAATTACAAAATACATGTGTTTCCGCATTGAAGGCTATTTAAAAGAAACTGGCAAGCAACATAACAATGATATATAGATTTCATTAGCGTTGTATTGTATCATATAATCCATGAATCGTAGCATATGAGCCTCATTATTCTGGGGGCTCTTAACCACATGAAATTAAGCCTGGGTTTTTATTTTTACCTTGCAAATTTACACCTCATGGACTGGTATAGTAGTGAAAGCTGTTGCCATGAGCCGATCGGTGTCATCACTTTTCAACAGCTTCAGTAATTGCACACGTGACATTTATGGATCAGGTGAAGTGTGTGTTACTGTAGCGATATGTCTTATAATTAGAAAAGTCACTCCTGTCTTACTATCATCTTGGCAGTGATGCAGTGTCTCTGTGTATGTATGTGTGTCTTGAATTTATACAGTATATATGAGTTTCGAGGTAATTCAAATAGTTAAATAGTTTTTGGCTGAACGATTTCGGTTAGAAGCACCATGTTTAAAATGATATTTTAATAGATTTGTTGATCGAACCGTTTTGCTCTTGTGATAATTTATTAAAGGATGTAATGAGAAATTGAATTGCCCTTGGTCTTTTAAGTTATAAGGTGGTGTAAAACATATGACCCATAAGAGGGAACTGACCACCCCACTCCAGCATAAACACTTATTCTGTGTTCTGCAATTTGGCCTGCTGGTTTCCAGTAAGGTAATGAAAAATACTGAATGCTACTATAATTCATAATCAACAAAAAAGACATTTTAAGCATATTAAAAAGTCATATCATATTTTCTTCCCTTAAGGTCTATTTAAAATAAAGGTAATAAATACAAAATGATGATTAACCTTGTAAATAGACCTTAGGGGAAAATAAACTAAAATATGACACTTTAAAGATGACATCTAATGAAAATCTGACTTTTTTCATGTTTAAGTGCTATAATTGGGTCCCCCGTGCTTCTATCAACTTGGAACATGTGAAAAAGATCAACCCAGTAACTTAGTTTTGATTAACCATTCTCTGCAAGCATGTAAAAAAATAGGTAATTGAAATTTGGTTCCCCTTATGATTTCAGAAGGGGATAATACCGCCCCTTAATCTGCACTATCCAACCACGCCACTGCCATTTACTGCAGAGATAAACTCATTTGCATTTTAAGGACACTCCCAAAAATGGCACATTTTTGCTCACACCTACAAAGTGGCAATTTTAACATGCTATAATAAATTATCTATATGGTATTTTGAACTAAATCTTCACATATATACTCTGGGGACACCAAAGATTTATTTGACATCTTAAAAAAGTCTTAAGTGTAATGTCCCTTTAAAGTGACTTGCTAAAAAATACAACTTTCTAATTTTTGACAATTACCACGGGCATAACATAATTAGCCGGGGATATTTTAGGGTTCAGCACACGTGAGTCGCACTGAGTGACTTTTCTAGTGCACTTTATTCCATAAGCTATTACAGGGGTGATTATGGGACCAATTTGATAACTGCGGACCCTTTCACCGAATGCAGTTTAATGGTTGAGAGAGACTAAAAGTCTGATATCCTCCGTAATAATAGTGGCCTTTTTGACTTTTTCTCTCATTAGTAACTTTTCTCTTCTGGGGTTGCTGATCTTGTTCTCAGTGATGTTTGAAAGATCATCATTTAACCACGTTTCTACTCAGTGAACGAAGAGCGATGAAATTTTTACTTTTGTACCTTTTTTTGTAAGTGCAGACGTGATGTATAAAGAATGGTAGAGAGGAATGATGTAATGATCAAAAAGTCATATCAGCATGTTATTTTAAAGAGTTTTTGTTGTCTTGATATAGTTTTTTTTAGTGTACTAGAGTAGGTTTTCATGGTTGATTGTCAATTTTTTTAAACATTTTTTTAAACATTTTTTAACATCATTGTTCTGCTTTCCTTCTCAGTCTGTCTTAAAAGCTCTGTTACTTCTGGACTCTATGAAACTAAGCGCTCTGATTGGTCAAGCTTGCCTTGTCTGTTGTCTCTCGCTTAGAGCGTGTATCAGAAATACACCGGGTACACTGTACCCAGCAAGCAATAGCCATCATTTCACTGTTTAGGTTAACTAGACCAGAAAATAATGTCTATAATCTCACTCTTATGACGTTCCAAACTTGTAAGACCTCCGTTCATCTTAAGATGTTTTAGATTTATTCCGAAAGCTTGCTGACCCTTCATTGAAAATCTATGCACAGTTTACTGTCTATCACCAGAAAGGCAATAAAAACATCATCAAAGTAGTCCATGTGGCATCAGTGGGTCAGTTAGAATGTGTTGAAGCATCGAAAATACATTTTGGTCCAAAAATAACAAAAATTACGATTTTATTCAGCATTGTCTTCTCATCCGTGTCTGTTGTGAAGCGCATGCGCGAGACTAAAGTCACGTGACTGCAGTGACGTGGCTGACGTGTTATCTGGTGCGCCCCAGCTTTTTTTGTGCGCCCGAGCTTCGTTTAGAGTCTGAGGGAGACGCACGCTGTAAGTTTGAAAAAAAAAACACACTTTGCAAACATGTCTAAGGATAACACGTCATCCGCGTCACTACAGTCACGTGACTTTAGTCTCGCGCATGTCCTTCACAACAGACACGGAAGAGAAGACAATACTGAATAAAGTCGTTATTTTTGGACCAAAACTTATTTTCGATGCTTCACACATATTCTAACTGACCCACTGATGTCACATGGACTACTTTGATGATGTTTTTATTACCTTTCTGCACATGAACAGTATACCATTACTAGATTTTTAATGGAGGGTTAGAAAGCTCTCGGACCAAATACAAAACATCCCAAACCGTGTTCCGAAGATGAACGGAGGTCTTAGGAGTTTGGAACGACATGAGGGAACGTCATTAATGAATTCACTTTCATTTCTTGGTGAACTATCCCTTTAATGCAAGAATGCACTTATTTAATGACAGACCAAAGTAAGGTATGCGTGAAATTTATTTCTACATTTAATCTTTTGGTTATGCTGGCATGAGATAGCACTGTATTGATTCATAAGGTACTATAGGTTCAATGACAGATCATACAGTATGACAGAATGTCTTCATCCATTGCTGTCGAAGAATAAAAATTTCTATTCACTGAAAATCTATTCAGGTCATATTGCGAGTTCACAGTCAGCAAATTCAGTATTTGCAGTAAAAGAAACACTTTTACTCTCAGACGCTTGTGTAGTCTCCAGCAGCCGTCATCTGCCAAAGATTCTGCAAGCAGGAAATGTGATTACAGTTTTGGTTACAGGCCAGAAGGGAATGGAGACAGAAAGAATGAGTGTCTGTGTGTAAATTTTGATAGTATGGCCCAGCTCTCCTTTTGTCGGGGAGGACATCACAGTACGGTCCGGATGCGGTAGTTGCCCTGCTGACCCGCCCACCTACCCATGCCGCTTCCTTCCCAGCTGAGCCGAGCGATCGTCTATGGCACGCACGTTGGGATACGCTCGATCCTATAAGAAAAGCAAATGCTTATCTTGTACAAACAGTAGATAGTGGCAGAGTCCAGAGAAGGCCAGTCTTGATACAAAAAAGCAAGACACAGTGTCCCTGAAAGTGGGTGCTTGTGCTTTGTAACTCTGGGAAGACGTTAGGCTGATGCGAGCGATTCAGTTGCACCACTGTCCATTATGTTGTAGACAAATTTTCTGCTACAAACACAACACCGATTTTCTCTAAGAAACCAATATGTACCTTTAAGGAACTTATATAAACCCTTTAGGTACACAAGTATACCTTTTGAAATGGTATGACCCCAGTGACAGCTTTTGTACCTTTTTCTGAGATTATCGAGTTTTTTAAATGCTCCAAAAGCATCCATCAAACATACAAAGCAATCCATGCAAATCCAGTGGGTTAGAAAGGCTTTAAAGCCTTCTCTCACACGCTTGAACATTTGAGTTTACTCGCTTCATTCGCATGTGAAAGCCGCGCTTGAAATTCTAGTCATTCGAGACAATCACACGGAAATTCACGTCATGGGAGGGGCTTCTGCGACTCCGCCGAGACTCCGCTTGCTTCCTGTAATCGCGTCACTACTACAGCAAGGTCCTGATTGGTTAACGCGACGCGGAAATCCGCCGAAGTTCAGATTTTTCAACTCGCGTTTTTCCTGCAGCAATGCTCAATTCACGCGGAACGCGCCATCTGCGCCGCAGGATGCTTAATCACATCTTTGCATTGACTTCACATGTAAATCACTTGCGCTTGGCGCCTCTACTGCGTCTGGTGTAAACCCTGCATTACACTGAAGCATGGGCTACTATTTACCGTAAAAACAAGATTATTTTTTGATATGGGTGAGCCAACAAGCTTTTGGAAACACCCCAAATCCACTAGTAACCATATACTGTAGCAACACACTGGCAAGCACTTATTCAACCAACTTGGCACTGTGGCAAGCACAATGTACTGTTTTGCATGTAAAAGTTGTTATGAGTGCTATTGGGCGGGAGAGTACAAGGAGATTTTCTAATAGCTTTGTGCATAGATTCCTCTGTTATGAGTGTACATCTGCAGGAGTATACATCATCACCTCCTTAATGAAGACCATAGTCCAGCTGTTTGTTTGCTTTCTTGCGTTTCATCTAGGAAATGTTCTGGACTAAAGGGAACACATGAATGTGAAAACACGTCCAACGGTGATTCTCTGTGAAAAACAAAAAATTAAATGCTTACCAAAACCGTAGTCTGCAATGCCAGACAGTTTGGAAGCAAAGTGATGGATGACATAAGAGGATGCTGTCATAGTAAGTGATTGATGTTGTAATGAGAGGAGTGGGAAGTGCTGATGTTGAATATGTGTTATTGACAGATGTTATTAAGGGGGATGAGAAGATATATTGGGGGGGGGGGCTGGGCAAATGTAACTCTGCTTTAGGATGAGTAGTTGAGGTGGTAATCTTATTTTACCACCTTTGTGTTTTTCTCACTTTTTCATGACACAGTTCCACTCAGTTAGCGAATGCTGTGAAATTCAGATCAGAATCTGTGCCAAGTCAAGCAGATAGTGATCCAAGACAAACAAGCCTACCAGAAGCAATTAAACCGTTTTTTAATTAGCTAAAAACTCTTTTTTTACACATATTAAAACAGCAATGTGAAGGGTTAAAAGACAAGTTCGGTATTTTACACTTAAAGCCCTGTTTTCAGATTGTTTATGGTGAAATAGAACGGTTGTGACTGAAATTTCGACATATGCGGCTGCCCCGAGAATTTTCAGGTGTTTGTGTTTCACCTCCCACCTCTATAATGGGTTTATAGGTGCACTGGAACAATCCTTTCTAAAATGCATTAAACTTTCGTTTACAAAGACGTGAAACTCACCGAGTGGTCAGTGGTGTTCACTGATATGTTTTAGCATTCATTGTAAACTTATGGACCTATTTTTCCAAACGCCTCACACCGTACATTCTTCCGCTGAGAGCTTGAATAATAGACACTCCAGCCCAGTTGGTGGCGCTAATCCGCCTTTGCCAATTGCAAGAATAGAAACCAAGTTCCCGGCGCGGAGTAATACCGTACCTCACAGCACATCTAATACAAGTCAATGAGTTGGCAAAAACTACAATAAAACCTGTTGGAATGCATATTTTGCAGCGATTTTTGTATGAGCATACCAGTGAACACCCCTGACCACTCGGTGAGTTTCACGTCTTTGTAAACGAAAATTATGTTTTTTGATGAGAACATTTCAGGATTTTTCTCATTTAATGGACTTTAATGGACCCCAATATTTATTCGTTTTAATGCAGTTTAAAATCGCAGTTTCAAAGGACTCTAAACGATCCCCAACGAGGCATAAGGGTCTTATCTAGCGAAATGATTGTAATTTTTGAAAAGAAAAATAAAAAATATGCACTTTTAAACCACAACTTCTCTTCTTCCTCCGGCTGTGTGATGAGCCATGTCACGTGTTACATATATGAAACGCACATTTGCAGTTCATTTTAAACAATAAACTATCACAAAGACATTAATTCGTGTAATTTTACATACAACAATGTCGGAGCGGTCCTCTTTCTCCACACTTGTAAACACTGGGGCGTAGTTTCGCATACCTTATCCGTGACATCTTGACGTGATGACGTATTGCGTGAGGTCACGCTTGCGCGTCACAGGACCGGAGATAGACGAAAAGTTGTGGTTAAAAAGTGCATATTTATGACAATCACACCATTTGTACTATTTTCAATCGCTTTTGTGCCATTTTTCTGAGAGTGTCCAATAGTGAGGCTTGTTGAAGACGTTTCAGATGGGCAAAAAATATCCTAGACAAGAATATCAGAGACCTGGACCAGTAAGCAGTCACCCGAAGCAAGTGTGTTTGAACCACCTCTATCTTGCCCAAACACTTTTTAGTAAAAGAAGTCACAGCGGAGACTGAAAGCCACCATGAGGGTCTCAATTCAACTTCCTCCATACATCTGGAGGTTTTTCAAGCTCCGCGGGCTTTTGAACCCCGCTCAAGGTGTGAGTGTGTCTGTCTCCTGCCCTTGCCTGATCGAAGGCTTGTCAAGAAGCCTGTGAAAACACCATGAAAGACATGAAATGCGCTGGGCTCTGTTCCTTTTTGGTTACTCAGCCAAGGAACCCTGCCTTTGTTCTGCGCTGCTTTTGATTTGTATACAATCTCTCTACTGCAGTCTCAGTACAAAAAAATAAGAGATATTGCTATACATGGATTTCGAGCATTGCCAATGGCCCTTCCCTCATGCCCGCTTGTGCTCATTTACTTATTTTACTCTCCATCTTTTCCCTCAGCTCTTGGTTGTCGCCTAGGTGATGGTTCACCTGGTGGCCTTATGCTTATCTTCGTGAGAACAGTTCTGTGGTGACGAAAGAGATTTTTTCTTTTTTTATCCCTTCCTCATTTTACTTACTGTCTCCCTGGTTTTTTCTCTCATTTAAGCCTTTGGATCTTAGCTGTCTGTCTGTCCCGAGTGGATAAGGGCTGTGTAGAAAGGGCCAGTCACTGTTGCTGAATTTTGCATAGCAATCGATGCTTCATAAAGTTTTGATTGTGCCTTCATGAATTAGATTTGCCTGTAAATGGTGCTTTGTGATGCTTGGGGAGAAAATAAATTTTTTTGGCACATCAGGATAGCTAAGTTTGATGTTGGCAGCCACTGCCTAATTTTTCTGGAACTTTTATTTTGGTAATCATTTGAGGTTACATGAGAAGAAACTTAATAAAAACTTTGCATGAAGTCCACAAAAAAATTTAGACTACTTTATAAAAAAGCTAAATTACATTCTGCAAGTGAAGTCCGCTAATGCCCGAATCATGAAGGATTAATGACTTTGTTTGTGCTAGGGGGCACGAGTAACTCAAAGACTCGGAGTGGAAATTATCTTAAAGGAAGAGATGAACTTCAGAGAGGTCACCGAGCGCTTGGCTAATAACACAGCCGGAAGCATCTGCGCAGGTTTAGCTGCACTGCGTGTGCACCCGTGAGTCCTGTGGACATGAAAAATAAGTGATTAATGGAGGCGACCGAGGCCTACGGTGCTCGTGAGTTAATTAAAAACTCGGCGGTGCTGCACTCTGTCCATCCGAAGTCACGTCATTTTTCCTGAGCCAAACTGTGAGGCGGGATCTTTATTGATGGTCGTGTAAGACTTTGCTCCATTTCTTTTTAAATGACACACATCTTGTTTTTATTTATGTGTTTGTTTATTGAGAATACACGATTGTTGTGCAATCTTCTTGATGTATCAGTCTGGAATGTTGGTAATTAAAAAGAATTTTAGATAATCGATTAAATAGATACTGGAGTACGTTTATTCTGTAGAGTAGTGGTACATTTAAAATGTTATGACTTCGTTAATCATGGGTTTACAGCAAGGGGCAACCTTCCGATCTCTCTGATGAAGCCAAACTGCAATTCATCGACTGGCCGCTAGAGGCAGGCTCCAAAAGGGAGTCAATTCCCATAGACCTCCATGTTAAAGTGCCCATCTTATGACTGCTTTTCCACAAGTTAAATAGGTGTATGAGTTCCATAAAACATGTTTCAAAAGTTGTTTGCTCGAAATAGCTTGTAGGAAAAGATTGTTACCCATCTCTAGTAGCTTCTGTTTCAGTGCATTTCAGATTGTGTTGTTTTGAGGTGGTCATTACATATTTATGAGCTGCTGCTCCTTTGGCCACGCCCACTACTAACGTCACGTGCGCGTGCTCAGTGGAATCGTGAGCAGTACAGACCATACTGTGTTATTATTTTTATATATTATTATTAACGGTTTATGTTTCCAACAGACAAATCAAGCAAAAAAGTATCACTAATAAGTACATTCCAGGAGAAGAAACTCATGACACACAATGATTCCAGAGTAAATAGTAATGTAGCAGTCTCAACAATACACTCGTTTTCCCTGGACAATGCTAACATATTCCCGTTATAAAACATTTTCAAACGCATTATTTTCGCAAATGACAGAAATTAAGACCCGGCGGGGGGTGTATACTGCTTGTGGACCACATGCTAATTGCTAGAAGCTACCGGGAGGTCCGGACCGTATTTTGGGAAAGTGATAAGAGACTCGGGGGTACGTTAGCCTCGTCGGAAAAGCCAGGTCGTTAAGGCCCGGTCTCGGTTAGTTTGGCAAAGCACTATTACTTAGTTCATGTTGAATTGTAAAAAAGCAGTTACATTTTTTTAAACTTTCGAAACCACGCTGCAAACTATCTAGCCTGCAAAAAATATCTATATAGCCTGCTGTCTACAAACAATAATATTAACATTACTATACATTTAAAAGGTATAATTTACGGAATTAGCATCAATGTGGTCTCTGTTTTGAGATAGCATCATTAATGTAGTATTTTGTGACAGAAGATGACAACATGCAAAATATAAAGGTGACTTCTTACCTTTTGTGTTGATATAACGATCGCGAATCGAATCCAGTCTGTTTTAGATGTGTGAATAATCCATGAAAACCGTCTAGAATACATCCAATGACCATTTTTGTCCACAAATGCGTATAATCCGTGAAATATAGATATATAGTCTGTTGTTTACATCAGATTTCGCATGAACGTCTTGTAATAGAAAATAATATCGCCTACAATCTGAGGACTATTTACGTCATAACAAACTGTATATGAGATTACACTTTAGGTTCCAATAAACAATAAAACTTTTTTTTTAAAGTAGGCGGGAGTATAATCCATAATATCCAAATAACACTGTTATTTCCGTGAGCAATGATAACAGTATAGAGGAAATCAGCGAAAGTGACTGCTTTTTGCTCTCTAGTTACCTGGTGGGTGGAGACCTGCGAGTGGGGTGGTGGGCGGGAAAATTCAAACTGAAACGGCTAGTTACGTCAAAACGGAGCTGAGTTTGATACTGCGCAATCTGAGGCTCAAGGCAGAGGACATTCAGAAACCTGTATCTCACTCAAAACAGCATGGATGGGTTTTTGTCCAAGTTTGTATGCGTGTGGAAGCATCAGAGACACAAATTGAGTGAATTTTTCATAATATGGGCACTTTACAATGACCAACTTTACAGTAGAAAATAATATGTTTACAGCCTGGTACAAAAAGTGTTTTTGGTCTGTGTAGCTAATTTTGCCCTTCATGACAACTGTGAGGGGGGTGAATTTTTTTGTAACTCATCCGTTTAAAGATATTAAGCCTTAAAGTTCTGCATAATTAAGGGTGCGGCGGTTGAACAGCCGCTGCCGTCACTAGAGTCGAGCTAGGCGGGCGTGGTTTCAGCAACCACCTCAGCTTCACCCACATCCCGCCTCTTCAACCATTTTCGGATATCTGCGGTGACCCGTGGCCAAGATGGTGACTGGAGGCAACGCCTACTTTAAGCTTCAAAACGATCTTCAGAAACCTATGGGTGACGTCACGGACACTACGTCCATCTTTTTTATAGTCTATGGTTAACAGCTGTCATTGTTGTCCTCCACTATGACATTGCATTTTTGACTTTATAGCTTTTGACAAAGACATTTTCTTCTCACATACATTCAGATATTGAATAAAAAAGAATATAACACAAATAATAATACTACAGATAACAATTACAAGCTACGATAGCACATAACGGCAATGCAGGTCATGTGACATTCAACATATACCGCATTGATAAAAGGTGTAAAGCATTCAGAATCAAAACTGAATGGAAGTCCCACGCTTTAATTTGCATGGTTTTGTATGGCCTATAAAGTGCACAATAATTGATTTTTAGATTTTGATTGACAGGCTAAAATTATGAAGACAAGCTGTCATTCCCTTTGTGAAAAGAAACTTGCAAGTGTGATTTTACAAGGATCTTGAATAGCAAATGCACTTATATGAGATCCTCCATAAATGCTACAATAGCAAATAAACACTTGTGGGATGTTTTGCTTGCAAAAGCAGTTTTCTGCTATTTTTTGCTCTGTTGGTACAGTATTTGTTTTTGCTCTGCTGTTTTGGGGTCCATGAGGACGGAGTAAACGCTGAGTTTCCACCCTGTGGTCTTCCATTGGCTTAAATAATATGGATGTTTATATGTTCTCTCTCTCTCTCTCTCTCTCTCTCTCTCTCTCTCTCTCTCTCTCTCTCCTTATCCTGGGATTGTAAACATATTAAAAAAGTAAAATATTTTTAATAAAATTATTAGTGGAGCATGTCATGCATCTTTATTTGAGCTCAAAGCATATTGAATCATACAGCCACAATCTAGCAACTACCTAGTGGAGAACCGAATCCAAGTTTGGAAAAATTGTTTGGAAGTTTGGAAAAACAAGGCCATAGAAGAACTATTTTCCCCACCAGGATTTTACTTTATTGATCTGTAAAACATTTTTTTGATTCACACAAGTTTCTTTGTAGTGTATGAAGCATCTTTGGAATATAAAATATATACAATTGTAAGAAAAAAATGGTTCTTTTGAAAAACTATGACTGAAAATTGGTTCTTCAATGGCATCTCTTTGTAGACCCTTTGAAGGTTTAAGAGTGTAATGATCGTCAATTGAAATGTTTACCCAGTGGCATAGAGAATCGTCTTTTTATTTGTATTATTTGATGCCATTATATAGCAATAATGATTACTATATGTGAACGTCTGCTTTATCGGCATAGCTATTGGAGTTCAGACCAGATGAGAGGCTGTATTTTGAATATTTTTTTATCTTTTTTGGCTACTGTTGTGTAAATGTGTCGCTGCTTGCAGCTCTTTGAGGTTTTCACCCTTGCTGTGTTTGTTTGTGCACTGTTAAAGGAAAAGGCCTGAAGCATCATCTTTACACAAAGTTTCAGTATTTTATAAGTATAACCAGAACTGTACGTAACAAACAGCCCAAACATTTATTTTTTTATTATTATATTTTAAATTTTGCAGGAAAACGTGACCCACACAATAATTCCTCAGTTTGTTATTCAAAAGACGGAGATAGGAAAGAAACTTCTGGAATCTTACTGCCTGAGGGAATCAACACCGGGTTAACATACATGTTGCCACTTCTTTTTGATTAGCTGATTAGTCGTATAGTGCATTAAAAGTATAATTTTTATCAGTATGTGTGTTCCCTAGGTTCGAACCCACAACCTTTTGCACTGCTTAAACAATGAGAGCTGTACAGGAACACTGAACTATATTGGAGCACTTTTGATGATCTCCGATAAGCATACCAGCATGAATTTCCAGGTAATCTGCTGGTTTGATACTGTCTAGCTGGTGTACCAGCATAGCCATGCTTGTCACCGATAAAACTTAGCTGAGCAACACATGTGTGGCAGATCTTTCTTTTGTTGCTGCATTAAAACATTCAGAGGATGGGTTGTTTGTGGTTAAGTAGCAGCCTGCCATGGAGATCATAATACCAGCATCCGAAACCATCTACGTGTATGCTGGTCTTTTCATCTCCCCGGCTCTCCCTGATCTAAAAACAGTAATGCGTCTCTTATGTTATGCAGTATCTTTCTGCATTATGTACAACCCCCATTCCCTTGCGTGAGACTCGACAGATCAGTCTGATCGTGGTTATTCGATTGTTATTTGAGGGTCATTTTGGGTGGTTCTTATAAGGACTGTGAAGATAATTGAGTTTGATATCAAATATTACAGACATATTTTACCAGAGGATGATAGAGGAAGGTACCGTGTTTGATTTAATACTTCTCCAGATGAAGCAGATGAAGATGAGATTAGAAAAGGAAAAACTGAAGGGTCAGAGTCGAACCGTTAGTCTCAATAAATCAATTAAAAACTCCAATCCTCATTTTCTCACTGTGTGGCAATAATCATGGTTTTATTATTTACTGGATTTAGTTCTTACATCAAACATTTTGAATGTAATTGTCTAAAATAGCTGTTTGGGTAATAATAACAGTTCTCTAATTGAACAAAATCAATCTTTTAAAGTGACATTCCGCTTTTTTGAAAATATGCTCATTTTGCAGCTCCCCTGGAGTGAAACATTTGATTCTTGCCATTTTGGAGTCCATTCTGCTGATCGCCGGGTCTGGCGCTTACACTTTTGGCATGGCTTGGCGTGATCCATTGAATCTAATTAGACTAGGCAGATATGGCTAACTATACTCTCATTCTGGCGTAATAATCAAGGACTTTGCTGATGTAACATGCCTGCAGCAGGCGTAGTGATATTACGCACTGCCGAAAATAATCCCCTTGGTTACTTTCAATAGCAGTGGACTATTTTCGGGCAGTGTGTAATATCACTACGCCTCCTGCAGCCATGTTACAGCAGCGAAGTCCTTGATTATTACGCCAGAATGAGAGTATAGTTCCTAGCCATATCTGCCTACAAAATCGCAACTTTTAATTTTCCGTCGGCCTTAGGACACGATGTAACTACAGAAGAGTCAAGTTTTAAATAGGAAAAATATCGAAACTCTTTGGTCATTTTTTAGTGCGATGCTAATGGTCTTATCAGATTCAATGAATTGTGCTAAGCTATGCTAAAAGTGCTAGCGCCAGACCCGGAGATCAGCTGAATAGATTCCAAAACGGTAAAAATTAAATGTTTTACTCTGGGGGTCTGGAAAATGAGCATATTAAAAAAAAATGGAATGTCCCTTTAAGCAGAGCAAATACAGAAGTTTCTAGCTGTATATAAAATTTATTTCAAAACATTTCAACGTATAATCAATACAGCGATGCGTAGAACAGGGCATTATACAGTATTCACACAAGCAGATGAGAGTTAAGCTCCATTGAAATCTACACTTGATCTTAACAGTGCACAGTTTAGTGCTGGTCATTCGAGAGTGCACACATGGCATTTTGTTACATCCACAGCAGTGAAAATAGGCAAGTGTTGTGAAGCTGCTACAGTATATTTATATGCTGCAGCTTTCACTTGATAGTCTCATAACACAAAACTGTGGTGTAACCATCATACAAATATGAAATACATATACCATGCGAAAACACAGTGGTGCTTTATAAACCCCATACTTTTCAGGGCAGAAAAGCACTCATACGTTGCACACATTCAAGCTGCGGGATGACTGGATGTATTTGTGTTTCTACACTCGCAGTAAAGTGAACCGGAGGGGAATTGTACCAATCCATTTTCAACACATTCTGCATTCCCACTGCTGAAAGGATTAAACAGGAGCTCCTGGTGGGGACGCAGCAGGGGTAGATGAAGGACATGCACTCATGCAGAGAGAGAGAGAGAGAGAGAGAGTTGGGTTGCGCTGGAGGGTTCTGGCTAGTCATTGACAACCATGCTGGTTTTAAAATTTTAGATACTAGCTTAGATTTTGGGGCGTGTAAATCTTTTTATAATGTACATAAATATGTATTTATATTTGTTCCATGTACAGTGCAAAAATTTACAATTAAATTTATGCATTTGGCAGACGCTTTTATTTAAAGCGACTTATAGCGCATCACAAGGTATACATTTTCTATCAGCATGTGTGTGTTCGCTATCACAATTCTCTACCACTTTTGCACGAAGTATGCTAGTCATAAAAAGTTATATAATATGAAAAATATATTTAGGGAAATGTAAAATAGTAAATTTTTTACAGGTGCTTTGAGAGTTTTGAATCTTACTGTACACTGCTGACGTGATGTTTTCAGTCATTTTATGTGTCTGCAAAGTACATTTAATAAGGCTTCGGGCTTCAGCTGAATGCCAGTTTTAACTCTCAATGGATTCTTTTACACCAGTTTATTCTTGCATTGGTCCTCATTATTGTAGTTTAGTTGTGGTATAACAGACGTTCATTATTTCACTCATTACATTATTTCTTGGCTCATTGCAGGAAATTGTTGTCGTCAACATAGCACAATTGTAATACGCACTCCAGATTTCCTGCTGAGCGTTCAGATTTGACACACAGACCACGGCCACTGCGGGCATATTCGGGAGAGTTGAATAGATCAGCACAAACTGTAAGTTTGAACCGTAGATCAAAATAAATGACCAAGGGTCGTCTTCTTTTGCTTTCTGGTTTGGCGAAACCTAGCTGCAAGTTTCGTGACACAAGGCTTTTTTATTTTTGTATGACTTTATTCTGATGAGTTGATGCATGCAAATCTCCTCTTTTAAGTGTCTTATCTCAATAGGGTTGTTACACATCCGTGATTTTGGAAGACGTCAGTAATTCATCAATGAAACATTTTGAGATTAGTTTAATAAGTAGTTGGTGATGTTACTTTCTAAAGAAACCCTACCTACCTGTATGTATTCTTCTATCCTTCTACTCTGTAAAAAATTACTTGTTGCACATTAACAATTTTAATTTTAACTTTCTTGACTGGTGAGGAAAATTTATAGAAACTTCCAACTAGTCAAAAAAGTTGAAACGACTTATTAATTCAAGTTGTTTAAACATTTAAAGGAATAGTTCATCCAAAAATGAAAATTCTGTCATCATTTACTCCTCATGTTGTTTTAAACGTGTATGAATTTCATTTTTTTTTGATGAACACAAAAAAGATATTTTGAGAAATGGTACTGTAAACACACAGCATTTAGTGTGCATTGACTTCCATATAGTAGGAATAAAAAAATATGATGGAATTTAATGGGTACTTTCAACTGTGTGGTTTCCATCATTTATCAAAATATTTTCTTCATCATTTATCAAAATACTTCCAAAATATTTTTCCTACTATAGAAGTCAATAGACACTATATGGTGTTTGTTTACCATCATTTCTCAAAATATATTCTTTTGTGTTCTTCAGAAAAAAGAAATTCACACAGGTTTAGAAGAACATGAGGATGAGTAAATGATGACAGAATTTTCATTTTTGGGTGAACTATCCCTTTAAGTGCAACAAGGAATTTTTACAGTGTAGAGCGATAAATACAAACAATCAAGATGGCAAAATCATCAAGCAGTTTTGTTTAGATGGACGAACAGCCAAATCGCGTTGCAGTGGAAATTGTTGTTGTGTAAACGGGCCTTAAAAACACACACATTTTGCCAGGATGAGGCAGGCTTCGGTTACGACCTCAGACAAGACTACTTGTGAATTTAATCATATTTGCAAGCGAATAGAAAAAGACTAACCAGTATTCCCTCGGCAGCAACAAGCGACGACAGAGGAGCCCGGTGCCAAAATCTGTCCGCAGCGGGCGAAGGAAATATCAAAACACAGCTACATTGTACATGTAAAAGTACATTCTCTCATATATTAGGCTGTCAGCACTAAACTGTCATAAGCAGTATTTTATTTAAGCAGTACAGTATTTTTCCTCTTGCGATAAGACATTCCAAACATCATGTTGACTGATGTTGGTAGGTTTACTGATATCACATCCATCGCAATAGGCATTATTTTTAACCAAAGGAGATATAAGAGTATTATTCAAACAAGGAAAGCCTCTTATACTTACAGGATAGGAGCGGCAGCGGAGCGACTTGTAGGAGCGGCAACATATAGGTGTTTCCTGGAGGGATAGTAATGGTACATTATTTTAAATCAAAAGATATGTAGGAGTGTTATCCAGACATTATTGGCAAGGAAAGTCTTTTATACTTAGAAGCAGACACGTATTGAGGTGTTTCTGGGAGGTTTTAGTAGATACCGCGTCATCTTCAAATAATGATTATAAAACGGCTCGTTCTGGTTCTTCATTCTGATTGGTTGAAACGCGTTCTAAGCCGTGATAAAATACCCTGGTAAACCCACGGTTCAGACCGCATCACAAGTATCACTGCGCCACTGTTGCTGCGTACTGATTTATGAAAATAAACACCACAGTCTTTAATCATTTTTTTTCTACCTTTGCACAATTATGGCGATATCCAGTTAATATATGTCAATAAATAAAACATTTCGTCAATATAGAGAAAACGTTCTCGTTCTCTGAGGTATTTTTTGTCTTATTGATATTTCCGCCATTATCCACTAGATGGCAATCTTACCCAACTTAAACACTGAGGCATTCACTCGACACAACAGCGTTGTGGTGGATTTAGCGTGACGTATAAGTTTTGATCAGGCTCTGAATCTGATCTCTTACTAAGTTCTTCACAAAAATGGAATCATCTCCGCTTTTAGCTGAAAATTTGAGAGGTGATAACTGATAAGAGAACAAATGAAGGTAGGATGAAACGTTTTTTTGATGTTGTTGGAAAGCGGATGGACTGTTCTTTCATTTGATATTTTATGTTTATTTAAAGAAGATAATTTTTCTGTAAGGCATTAAACTAAAACTGGGTGGCAACTTAAAAAAAAAACGCTGACGGGGAAAGAGTTAAGAATGCTTCCAAGCATATTTGATCATCACTTCAACAGTTGCACGATATAAATGTTTATGTATATTTTAGATGAATGTTGATATATATAAATAAACACTACAGTCTTTAATCATATTTTCATTGTGTCTTTGCTGCGTCTGTGTTGTTTGTGAACTGCGCTCTGTTGCAGCCACACTTGATTCTGAGGAACTACTTTGTTTGGCGTAAGAGTAATATTTGAAGAGCTCTTTTCCAAAACGCGATAAACGCCATTTAAAAAAAAAATGAGTTTGTCATGTCATTTGGCTGTGTACTGAACCTATTCACTGCTCCATGAACGTTTCATGCCAAATCACCACATTTCCTTGTTAAAATGTAGGTACAAGATGCCGTTCTTTTCCAAAACGCGATAAGCGCAGAGTCTATTTTTAGCCTAAACGCGATTTATCCTCTCGACCAATCAGAACTCGATGAGCGTTCGACACAATCCAATGGCGGCGCTCTGAACAGATGTTTGTTTATGTTCATTCATTACTCAAAATGAGGATTAATGTCATGTTAATACATCACCCGAAGAAGGTACCCGTTTGCAAGGTGATCTTCATCAAAGTGTTTGGTATGTACAACTTTCGTTTCAGAACTGGCTCGTTTAATACCGTTTTGTACGTTCGCGATAAAGTTTTTTTTCCTGCGAAGAAGCCTGCTAACGTAACATGAAAACTACTGAATAGTTCGATAGCCTGCTGATAGACAGACTGGCGTTTGATACATTGATCAATGTCGTGCAAAAGTACAAAATGTGGCTAGTGAACAATGCAGGGACATCTGTAAAGTTGTGCTGGATTGGACATTATGAGCGCATTGTTACATGGTATGTCATTGAGAACAGAACGAGGGGAGCTCGCTGTGTGTGCGTGTGAGGTTAATACAAACTGTGTGTAGACGAGAGAGAGAGAGAGAGAGAGAGAGAGAGAGATATGAAATATATTAAGCAAAAGAGGTTCCTAACGCCCTGCTAAGGAGAAAACTGAAATGGTGGAAGGAGTAATAGCAAGTTAGTTATGTGTAATCTGTTTATTTCATACTGGCTCCAATGTATATCACAATCTGAATAATTTAAGAGTCCCTGAGTATATGGTGGATGTTGTCTTATTTGTTTTTTTGTTTGTTTTTTAAAGAAAAAACATCAATTTATTGAAAAAAATATGGATTTATAGCGTTTTGAAAAAAAATAAAATTATCTTTGAATTTATAATCAACAATATTGTTGTTTGATTTAATAATTATTATTCAACATGTTCAGATTGAGCAAAAAAAACAATTATAACAGAATAAATTGAATATTCACAAAATGTGTGGGTCTAGGTAAAAAATTTACTTTTTCTGAAAACTATTGAAATGGATTTATAGCGTTTTGGAAAAGAGCTCTTCATATGTACTAATATAATTACAACTTATTTGTGTTTTATTTTGTGAAACCCTGCTATGCATATGATGTAACGTTTTATAAACGCTTCGCGTCGTGCCTAACAACGCCCCTTAGCTGTTATAAAATGCACTGGTAACCCACTGCTTCTTGGGGTTTATTGCTTTATTTTTTGACTTATTGGATTTTGTCACTTACCTGGAAATTCCCCTGCCGTTTTGCGAAATACACCTCTTTCGAATTGCCTAAAAAAACCACCTCATGTGAGCGTAAAAACTTTTTTGCGATATATAGGATACCATTGGCCATATATTTAATTCGCAATGTCAATTTGTGCAATTTGAAGGGTAATAAAAACGCAGCTACTGTTGTGCTCCATTTTTGACCAAAAAATGGGCAAATTGAGCGAAGAGTCAAAACTGAATGAAAGTCCCACGCTTTCATTTGCATGTTTATTGTATGGCCAATACAGTGCACACAATTTGATTTTTAGGTTTTGATTGACAGGGTAAAATTATGAAGACAAGCTGTCATTCCTTTTGTGAATAGGGAATACAGTACAGTTGATTGAGTAGCGTGAAGCGTGCATGAAACAACAGACGCTTAGTGATGTATCGCACATCTAAAATCTCTTTCTTTCTCTCTCTCCATTCTCTCTTACTGTTCCTCCCTCCTTTGCTTGTGTTATGATGCGCACAACACAAAATTATGCATTGTCAAATCTACTTCACCTCATGACTGTATCTGCTGGTGACGTCCAAAAGAAAATAACAATCACAAATAAGACCTCTTTAAAGGTCCTGTTCTTTCTGTGTTTTTAAAGCTTTGATTGTGTTTACAGTGCGCAAAATAACACGTATTCATGTTTCACATGTAAAAAACAAACGTGTTATTTTTCACACAATTTACTTATTTGTATAGCGTTGTTTTCACTGTCCTAAACGGGCTGATGTCTTCCTTGTTCTATGAAGTCCTTCCTTCAGAAATACGTATCGAGTTCTGATTGTGTAGTTTTTTAGTGTGTTGTAATTCGATAGCAGCTTAGCTTGCCGTTAGCTTTGCTGGCGACTGACGTATTCCTGTGGGCGGAGTTTAGTCAAAAAACTGTTCTAATGACGTCATTAAAGCAGGAAATAGAGGGCTGTAGTATAAACCATCCATTCGCTGTAGGCTTTGAAAGGCGAATTCTGTTAAAAAAATATACCGCCTGGCAGTGACCTTTGAGCTTTATCATTTTACAGGTATTATTTATGCTATTATAGCAACATTACACACTAACTAGGGTTTTAAAAATGGGATCAGAAATAACGTGACCTTTAATACTTACCATAGAGAATAGTCAAATTAATGCAAACACTAGACTGTTTAACAGCTCTTCAGTCTGCTTGTGTAGTGAAGATGCTATTGACTGTTTAATTTACTAATTTCGCTGTCGATCCCCTGACCATGCGAGAAGAGGCATTCTTCTGATTGATCCTACAATGTAAAATGTCCATTGATTTCTCTCAGAAATAGCTAGGTAATACCTCGGCCTGGTTATAAATCACCCTGCCTACCTATTTTCATGACCATTTGTTCGATATGATAAACCCCAACCAGCATCACGGCATGTTTAATTGGGCGTTCGGGGGTCATGGCGAAGGATATTTCACCAAGACAGCAGCCGAGCAGCCGTTTTAATTTTTATTGTATTTAAGAGGGTCATTCCGGCAGACGTTTAAGACTTGTATATACGTGCATCAATATAAAATACGAGTGCCGTTGTTTCTCCATAGAGAAACGACAGCATGCTTGTCTTTATGGGCTTAGAGGCTGATTATAAGTGATCTGCCCTGGATGGCCATGCGAGAGAGCTAGAAGCCTTTGAGTAAACATCATTACTGCCTGCCTACCCATAAACTTGCTTTTACATTTCAGACTGCACAGTGGGCTTATTTACTATGAGCGCGTTGATGGGCAGAGCCGTTGTCCTAATGGTGTTGTTTATTTGAATGAGAGAAAGGAGAGATTAATGACATGCTTTGTGAGCATAGCAGGCCATTTGTCCAAACACCATCCTGGCTGTCTTTGGTACTGGAGTGTGAGACTTATGGATCGCCAAAATGGAAAGGCAATTTCAATAGGGGCAAAACTTTCATCTTTTCTTCATTTTCAACACGAACGGTGGCTTTTCGAAATTTATTACGTTTATCATAGACAATATTAGCAGGCATTGACCATTTACACTGAATTTGTTTTTGCTTTATTAGTCTGTTTGGGCAGAATGATTCAAGTTAATACTTCACACACAACATGAAATCAAAATTGATCCCATTTGCTTTCTGTCCCTGGTCTTATTGTGCTCAATTCATTGGTGCACTTTTTTTTTAAAGCGTTTGTTTTCAGTCTTTCGTCAAATGTAATGACTTTCTCTGCCTTTGAGGCAAGCCTCATTATTACCTTTTTCAAATCCCTCAACCCTGAGAATTAAACTTCAGTGTATAACTCTGAACAACTTGTTGTGGAGGGCTGTACAAAAACAATGAACCAATTAAAAACCATCTTATAGATTTACATTGTCAGAATTTGCATACTCCATTTTCAGAACCCATATGAGAAATCATGGTAAACTTTTTGAGCTTGACAATACTGTTTGGTGTGCACAAGTTCCTCTCTTTTTGTAAAATGTATTGATCCATTAAATGAACACTCCACTTTTTTGAAAATATGCTCATTTTACAACTTCCCTAGAGGTAAACATTTTATTTTTACCTTTTTGGAATCCATTCAGCTGATCTCCGGGTCTGGTGGTACCACTTTTAGCATAGCTTAGCATAATCCATTGAATCTGATTAGACCATTAGCATTGCGCTAAAAATATAAATATTAAGCAGCGCCTGAAAGTAGTCCCCTTAGTACCTTAAAATGGCTGGATACTATTTTCGGGCACTGCGTAATATCATTGCGCCTCCTGCAGCCATGGTACGGCAGCAAAGTCCTTGATTATTACGCCAAAAAGACAGTATAGTTCCTAGACATATCTGCCTTGAAAATAGCAACTTTTAATTTTTCGTCGGTCTTAGTACACGATGTAACTACAGAAGATTCAAGTTTTAAATAGGAAAAATATTGAAACTCGATTATTTTTTTCGCGATGCTAATGGTCTAATCAAATTCAATGGATTATGCTAAGCTATGCTAAAAGTGCTAGCGCCAGACCCGGAGATCAGCTGAATAGATTCCAAAACGGTAAAAATCAAATGTTTAACTCTATAGGACCTGAAAAATGAGCATATTTTCAAAAAAAGTTAAGTGTCCCTTTAACAATTATCCAATCAAACCTTGATGGATAAATCAACCTATTTTCTACCTTTTTTCTACCTTAAGTTTTCAAAAATGTCACATTACTGCAGTTAAATGTGTTTTAAATGCTGTGTCATATTGTTGGAAGCTATGATGGCTTATTTTCCAATGATACCAAAGTATTGTTTTCCAAAAAAAAACAAGCTGTCTGAAGAGCGTAACACAGCTGATGTCACATAGTCCTGTCACTAATTTCTCATTTCACTCTCTGCCACTCTCCACACCTTTATTCTTCACAGCTGTCTCTATCAGGGTTACAATGGATTTGATCTTAATGTAGGTGAGATGTGATGTCACAGGGTGACTTTGGGAATCTCCTTTAACTGGGACTGACATGACCGGTGACCAACCTACCTGCAAGTCTTTGCTGTTAGCCTGGGCTGAGACTGAGGAGCTCAGACACAATGTCCCGGATAGTTTACAGTCAGTGATCACGTCACTTCAGATCAGCCTCTCTCACTTAAAACCACCTCCACTTACACACTGTCCCTTGAGCTAAGACATTGAGGGCACTGCTGCTTCAGAATTAAACACTATGATGATGCTGTACATAAAAGGTTTAAACGTTTTAGCCCATGCAATGGGCTAAACATTTACATATGATTTATGCATTTGGCAGATGTTGTCTGGGAGTGTTCACCCAATTGGTAGAGATTCTGATTCTAAGAGAACTCACATACTGATAAAATGTTAACCCTTGTACTGGAAGTCGTTTTGGGTATTAGCATCTATGTATACAGTTCCAGGTAAAATTGTGTCCTACAGTAACTTTGTTCCTTGCCACATTTTCATCCCTTGCCACCTTTGGTTTGCTTACTAGGTGGTTTTTGCATAACAACACTAAAATGTCCTCTGTACGTTGGCTCTTCAACAGTGCACACTGGAAAAAGAGCTGAATGTATTACAGTCAAACTAGTCGGTCACATAAAAGTTACTTTTACTCTACATTTGGCACATGGCGAGCATTGGACCCCATCACCAACTAAAGTAGACAAACATACACATTTACATAGACACAGATATTTCTATTAAAATATTTTTTCACACATTTGCGCACACACAAACACCCTCCTACAGCTACTGTATAAGTAATTGCCAGGCAGCCAGCTTGTGAGGACTGCCCTACATTAAACCAAGCCTTTCTATAGGGATCCATTAAATCAAACACTACCCTCCAGCTGCTGTATAACAATAAGATCGACTCCCAAAACCCCAACTCCAACCTCTTCTGAAACATCAGAGGCGGTGTGTGTATTTCTGAAGTCACTACAGTATATGCATGCCCTTGTGCCACCGGGTGCCGTGTCTCATAACATTGTCAACCAGTGGCAGTAGGCTTTCCTGCAGTTAAAGGACTTTCATACTCACACAGTCTCTTGCAGCTAGCTCTAGGACTATTGTTTGGCTCGTTGTCTCTCTCTCTCTCTCTCTCTCTCTCCCTGTCTCTATGATCTGAAATAGAAATTGCTAGCAAGAGAATTGCACTAATGATGTAGTAAATAGAAATAAATTATTCTACAGTCATGTGGGCATGTGCACCCATTAGCAACAGGAATCAAAGTTTGAGTTCAGAAGTTACAGTAGCATCATCCTTTGAAATAAGCAACATGTAGGTGGAGGAAAATATGCCCTGATGTATGAGGGTGTGGGATTGTTTTCAATACTGCAATGGCTTTACTGGGATTGCCTATGTGTTTGGTGGGAGCAGGTTGGAGGATGCCGTCATAACCAAATGTCCTCTTAAATATAGCATCACCTGAAGAAGGGCTTTGCGATATTGACTAAAATTCATATCTCTGTAGATTTGGAATGAATGGCGATATGCAATAAATATCAGTATTTTCTAGATGTGGAATAAATACAAATCAAAGACTTGTGTGACCTGTCACAATCACCATTACTGTAAGAGATATTAAATCAAATCCTAACCCTTATCAGCTTTTTTAAAGCTTACACACGCTGTTTCTGCATTTCTGATGTTAATCTGGAGTACCTATAGAGTAGTATGACATCCTTTATATCTCTGAAGAGTCTAAAGTTTAATCAGATTTATAAAAGAAAGATTAGCTTCACTGAATCTTTCCGATAACGTACAAAAAAATAAAGGAGGAGTTACTACCGCGGGTGGAGCGAGTACGAGCCATGCAACACTATACAACACTTATAACTTATGATTCACTACATGTTCGTGTCATTTATATATGCACGCGCATATTTACAACATAAGACAGAAGTTTTACTTACCGCATGAACTCGTGACCCGGTTGGGAAAATCCAGTGCATCAAACACACACGCAAAACTCTGCTGCTACCCCGGATAATAGACTATATCCATTGTTTTCATAAGGATTTCTTCTCCTTACATCCAAAAACACACTTCTTCTTTCGTGCCATTGTTGAGTTTTGAAATTAAACAAAGCTGTGTTGCGTGATAAGATGTTTGCAAGTGCTAGCGTCTCCCGCTGATTGACGGGTGGGCGGGGTTTTCTGGGGGAAGTGCCCATATAAAGAAGTGATACGTATAGAAAACCCCTAATACATCAGTTGGACCTGTAATAGAAAAAAAAACTTTCCGAAACTTTTACGAACCCTGGTGAAGTGCATTCGGTATAGAAATACTCTGTAACACGCCCAACTGCTTTTTTGACACTTTGCCTACGTTTAGCATGAGGAAACAACTCTATAACTGTGTTAATAAGTCAGAATGCTTGAAATACCATTGAAACCCCCTCCCCATTTAAAGCTTCAAAAAGAACAACTATCCATCAAAAAGTAATCCATACAGTTATCGAAATAAATTATAATTCATTTCAAACTGAGAAAAACACACACAAATAAATATCAAATCCAATAAATAATTGAAATAGATGGGACATTAAATCAACTAGTGATAGTACTGTATGCGGATTAAGATGCAGGGTTAACATTTATCGGTGGCCATATAAGCACATTTGTGAACACTTTGTACCACCCGCCCATTTGATTTAAAATGAATGATAATATTGTCATTAGTGATCAAGTGAGGTAAGTATGATATTAAGGTTATATTATAAAAGAATGTTCTTTAAATTATGTAGGATGATTATGTAGAATACAGTTAATCACAAAAATGGGTTTTCAAAGAATGGGTCACGTATGTTTTGCATTCAAGCCTCAGGGTGCTTCATACGTTCTGCATTTACAAATAACTACATTCTCTGCCACGCAATAGAATAAGTGTTTTACCTGTGATAAGACATCTGTTCAGCTGCTAGGAGCAATGAAGGAATGGATGATAATAGTTTTAGACTCTACAGGTCAAGTTAATCAAATGTGCCCCGGCTTCTAAGACATATTCACTGACAAACAGAAAACAAGCTTTTCAGGAAATAAATTCAAGATATTTATCATATTTTTATATTTATAGTGACATTTACACCCCTGTACCATCGAGCAGTGTGATGTCATAAATAATTTATTTTATGTATGTATATAACGGCAATAATGAACTGTAATAGGTGTAAAGTCATAAAATGAATGGATTTCAACAAAGGTAATTGCGCCCCTGTCGCCTATGGTATAGTATGAGTCAGGGCAGCTGCACAATACACACACATTGGCAGTACATCTGTGTTATTGCATGTTAGATTTTGATGGAGTCCTAACATTAACATAATTTTTCATGTTTGGATGTAAGAAGGCTGCGAAGGAGTCAACCATGACTGACTTGCATCTCCAGAACATCTAGAGTACATCCCCTCCAAAGTTAGGGATACAAATGTGACCCAGTTTAAACCTATAAAATAACAGCCTCATGCAAAGCATTCTGGGAACAAGAAATCCTCATCAAACTTTTTCTGTTTTTTTCTTCAGATTTTGCTTCCCAGAAATCTTTGGAAGAGGCGTTATTTTAGTTTTATTCTGTAAAGATAAAGACTTGTTAATGTTTAATGTTCATTTAAAGGGACGGCATTTTAAAAAAATGCTCATTTTCCAGCTCCCCTCTCTGTTAGACATTTTATTTTAACCATTTTGGAATCCACTCAGTCGATCTCCGGGTCTGGCGGTACCACTTTTAGCATAGCTTAGCATAATCCATTGAATCTGATTAGACCATTAGCATTGCACAAAAAATAACCAAAGATTTTTGATATTTTTCCTACTTAAAACTTGACTCTTCTGTAGTTACATTCTGTACTAAGACTTACGGAAAATTGGGAACTCTTATTCTGGCTTAATAATCATGTAAATATCATGGCTCAATGATATTACGCAGGGCCCGAAAATAGTCCTCTTGGTAATTTTCAATAGCAGGGGACTATTTTTGGGCACTGCGTCATATCATTATACTAAGCTATGCTAAAAGTGGTACCACCAGACCCGGAGATCGGCTGAATGGATTCCAAAACTGTAAAAATCTATTTTTTAACTCTAAATATGAGCCTATTTTCCAAAAAAGGGGACTGTCCCTTTAACTTAAAACAAACTGTTGCCAGTCAAGAGCAAAAATTTAAATCTACAGTAAGTTACTGGCAAACAGCTGCATAACTACAGCTATTTTTTTTACAGTGAAGCCCAAAGAGCTTGTTTCATAGTGTGAACATGCCAGTAATACTACAATTTCTAAAGATTTTTTTTATAAGGGTGGTTTCCCAGACAGGGATTATTTTAAGCCAGGACTAGACCTTAGTTTAATTAGGAAGTATAACTAGTTTTAACAAACATGTCTACATTTGCATTGTATTTTATGGCAAAACTAAGGGCATTGATGTATTTTAAGATATGTCAGTGCAAGTTGTTTTCTGTTTGGACAGCTCTCAGTCCAGGAAACCGCCTCACAGAGTTTCATTGTTTGATTTAGCATTGGCTGTCTTTTGTTGGGTGACCTTAAACCAAATGAAATGTAAATCTGATATGAAGTTTACTTAAAAAGTTGCTTCTTGTAACTCTGGCTGCAGACCTCCCACATACTGCAGATATCTTGAAATATGCATATAACTTTAGTTTGGTGAGATTGTTTTCTGCTTGTTTCATCCAGCGATCTTCTCTCTTTGATACCACTGCTTTTAGGGGAACAAAGTGCAGTATGGCAGGCTGATTTTAATTGCTTGTAAAGGGGGCAGACATTTCAGACTTGTCATTATTGCTTTAATCTGATGTTTCTCCTGCGATGCCTGTGTGACAGATCTGGGTTATGTAAAGGGTCTCAGCATTTGTTAAATACATACTGTACTCCCTTTTGACCGTTTGAAGTATTGCTTTACCCAGGATTTTGCACATTTTATACAGTGACATTTAAGAAAGCCTTTATTAAAGAAATATATAAAGTAATAAAGGTGGATAATTGTCAGGGTTTAGGACTGATGAACCCAAGAGCAATGATGAGGGGTTAAACAAAAGACTTTTATTACACTTAGACAAAACAAAAGCCCACGCCTTTACATCAACAAGATATAAAGATAAACAGAGACTAACACAAAACTAGACTACAACTTGACGATTAACATGACTTGATTTCTAGACTGGAGAACATACGACAAGCACGCACATGATGGTACAAAATGATCCTGCACAGGGCTAAAGAAACAATGACATTAAATAAGAAAACCAAACCAGATAACGAGGAGGGAACAGGTGATGGGAATAAACTAATGATTAACAATAAGCAGGAAAATGAGGGGGTGGGAACAAGAGATGATACACCGAAGGCACATGACCCGATACACAAGGCCATGAACCTCCACATAGAACATGGGACTGCCAGAACCCTGCCATCATGACAAGACAAATATAAGACAAGACTCTTTGGCAGGATCCTGAATGATAATAAAGTTTTATTAGTGACAATTGTATGTTTTCACAGTCCACATTGTGCGAATTCCCAAGTCATGTGACAGAATTAGCCTTTGATTGTAAATTAATAAAAACCATATGAAATTTGATTTCATATGCAATCATCATGCAGGGTTTCAGGACTTTTCTATGTAGTTATGGTAAAGCATATGAGTGACATGCGGGCTACACCCTTATTAGTAGCATGAAGTATTGTATGGAAACTAAGGCAAAATAAGAAGATATGTGGAACATGTGTTTGAACTTTTTGGGACTTTGTTTGGTCACAAATAGCATGCAGAAATCACCTAAAAAATAATCATTGGCTGTTTTTGTTTTTGTCCAGTGTTTCACAACCAGGGGGTCGGGGCCTACAGGGGTGCCTTAGCAGATTTCGAATTGAATTTGAAGTGAATATACATCTGTCTAGTCATTCCAAGCTCTAGTTAACTTTATTTGGAAAAAAATGAGTGAACGGGGGGCCTTCAAATATTGTTAGGGGTTCTTGAAGTGAAAAAAGGTTGGGAACCACTGCCCTACACCATGTTGCCATCAAATAAAACTATTGCCATGTCTGCTGTAAACAAAAGCTTGCAATGCTTGATCCGCCTCTAGTGTCATCTGATTGGTCCACTGGTTTTATAAACGCAGCGTTTACATGTGATATGCTGCAAAAGATAAAGCTCAACAGTAAAACACATCTATCCAGTGCATGCTTACAGTACATAATAAAACAATAAAAAGTGCAGTGGAATGGAAAAATGTGTCTTTTCAATATTCTTAATTCGTTATCATTAGCTTTTTGGTGCACTGTAAAAACACGGTGCGTATTATCATTTATAAACTGAAGGCTTGGAGTATGACAACATATCTCTTACCTACTTTATGTTCATTATTGCATTCCTAAAACCTAGTGTGACCACTTCTTTATTGTCTTTTCTAAGTGACCACAACTAATTATAAAGTAAAAGTTAACTAATCCTACCAAAACTAAAGCCCTTTTCACATTGAATGTAAAACGTTACGTAATGTTACACCTATAGAAACAAATCCCTATAGAGCCATTCGATCAATGTGTCAGTATTTTCCTCCTTCGCCATGGCATGCAGATGGCCATCCAGTGAGATTTGAGCATAAGACTAGAAAAGCCATACAGTATAAGGTCGGCAAACCTCGCATTTTATAGGTATGCCCTTTCGACAAAGCTTATTCAGTTCCACTTATCTAAAGTGTACAGTTCTGGGTACAGAGACCCTTAACCATTTCTGTAGATGTAAAGCGAGACTTTATATGGCTGTTTTTTATTCCTCCTCCTACTGTGTGCCCCGCTCAGTTGAACTGGCAGCAAAAGGCAATTAAAGTTGTCTGCTTTGCGTTAAAGGCGGCATCTCATTTTAATGAAGCATTCTGGAACAAATCCACTAAAGCTTATTCCCACAAAGTCATGAATAAGAGGTTCGCATCTTATTCAAGAGCTCCGAATGAGCAGTCCAAGATGTTCGGCAAGCCACCAAGTGCACTGAATGACTGAGCTTAACTAAAGATAAAAAAATTTTTACAAGGCCACATCAAGATTACACATCCTTTTGCACACTAAGGATGTTGTTGTAATGGAGGTTAATATACCATTTGATACTCTCTAATATGCATAACCAATGGTAACTGCATCTTGCTGTAATTGTTATTGATTTAACTGTGCCGTTTTACTGCGGTTGATACTGTTATATCCATTTAAAGTTAATGGTATCTCATCTGTCATTCGGACCGTGTGTGCTTTATTAGATTTCATCTCGAAATGTATGTTTTCGCAAGGAACGCCTGTTGTTTGGGGAATTACAAAACAAGTGAACATCTACGCTTGGATGACTCTGTATCTGAGCAGTACTAAATCAGCAATTTAACTTTGAGAAAGGAATGACGCGTTTGCGTCAAGAGGGTGCAGAACGTTTCGAGAGACATCTAAAATGAATTAAAATCCTGTAATTCTTGTTGAACACACACACTGCAGTCAGTCAGATGATAAATGCAGAGAGACACTACAGAGACTCAACCACACACATTATTTACAGGGAGAGAATGAAACAAACAGCATTCATAATAAACTATGCCCGTCATTCAAGCATTCACATTTAGCAAGTCTCAACGTCCCATAATGCACCTCCCCAGCCCCGTTCTGACATCACAGCATGCGTTGGTTTGGTTTCTGGCCATGTGCTTGCCTGAGCCTGCCAATAGGTTGCAATTAAAAGCCTTGTCACGGGTCTGCAGGCTTCTCTATCATGCCGGAGGTTCTGGCGGCCTCGCCGACAGCCGTTTGGCTCCGGAGCATCTATCTGAACAGAAGGTGTCTGACAGCGTTTCAAGCCTAAATCTGCTAGGCCTCTGAGTTTGTTGCGTTAAAGCCTTCAGAAATTGAAACCAGAGGCTTGAATGGCATAATACATGGAAGTGGTTTGTCGGTGTGATGAAGTGTGTTTGAGAGACAGGTTATTAGTGCCGCTCGCTAAGGTAAATGGCTCTTTTACTGAACATCCCTACTGAAAAATCCAGCTAAAACCAGCATAAGCTGGTTTTAGCTGGTTTAAGGTGGTTTACGCTGGTCCTCCCAGCCTGACAAAGCTGGTCATGCTGGTGGGCCAGCTGGTATTCCAGCCTGACAAGCTAAGTCCAGCTAGACCAGCTTAAAATGTGACCAAAACACAGCTAGACCAGCTTGCTACACCAGCAAAACCAGCTTCCTACACCAACAAAACCACCTAAAACCAAGCTGGGGACCAGCTAAAACCAGCTAAAACCAGCTCACCAGCGTATGCTGGTCTTAGCTGGATTTTTCAGTGGGGATGCAACTCTGCCTGCACTGTTTATGCTACATGCACGGCATGTTACATTTTTAAAAATAAAACATGCGGCTTATTGAGAAGAAGTTTGTTGTAATTGTTTTTCTATTTCTCTCTCTTTTTTAGCAATCACAGATATATACACAAATGAGACATAAAAAGATGAAAAAGAAAAATAATAATAATAATTAATATAATACTGGTACAGAGATAGTTTAATCCATAATTGTATGAGTTGTAATAGTAATTATTATTAATTAAATTTATGTGTGTTGTTTGGTGAAGAGATTAAAACTACATTAACTAATGAAATATTAGTATACAGCATCAATACGATTTTCAGTATAAACTATTATTACAGCAGGCAGAACAATAGTCATATTTTGAAGGGTAATATTCACTATAATGAGCATTTAAGCATGTCCTATTAAAACTAAGTTGGACATTTTGGTTGAGTAATTTCAAAATATTGCGCCATACACAGCTTCTAGACTAACTGAAGTTGTTGGTAGACTTAATGCAGAAAACATCATATCCTTTTTGGTCCTGCACCAAACCAACCCATTCTCACCAAAAAGCGTACAAATGACACGCAGTGTGATTATCGTGCAATAGATACGCCAAATTCCGATTTTGCGTGCATATGATACGCCAGTCCTTCTCATTCACTTATATGGCGAATCGTTTCGTGTCGTTTTATTTATTGTTTTCTCATTTGTTTTCTGTTTTTTTACCATTGTCGCTTGGGTTTAGGGTTAGAACAACTTTTTGTTATATAAAAATGACATCCTAACCCAAACCCCATCTCTAACCCCAACTCCAAGCAACCATGGCTTAAATATAGACAAAAACATGGAGAAACCTAGCCTGGGTGCCAGCCGATCTTAGCCCCGCCCACCACAATTTGAAAAACGGGAAGATCGGATTCTGACTAGAATTGAGTATGACAACGTCAGGCTAGGAGAAACCTGTATATTAAATAATCTGCTTAAAAAATCTGAAATCTAACCCTAAACCCAAGCGAAAATGGTTTAAAAAACAGAAAACAAATGAGAAAATAATAAATAAAACGTCACGAAACGATTCGCCATATAAGTGAATAGGAAGGACTGGCGTATCATATGCACGCAAAATCGGAATTTGGCGTATCTATTGCACGATAATCACACTGCGTGTCATTTGTACGCATCTTGGTGAGTATGGGTAGACCAAACGACCCTTCGGCACACACCCCAATCACATCTTTGATCTGCCTCGTTCAAATTCTCATGTTTAGATGTACTGTAGTTTCGATATTGTGGTCTGCTGTAAAATAGGTGACTTTGTATGGAGGTGTGGAGTTGTTATTATTCTGATAGACAGTAATGCACAAAGCTGCTGTGACATTTATTTTGTCATGTTTGACATTCTGTATCTAATTTGTCTTGGTGGGAAGTGGCTGTCGGAAGATAAATTACCTACATTTAGGGTTTGGGTTGATTCGATACCAGCATGCCAATCTTCAAAATACATCATGGACTTGATACCACAGCAATACAGTCACATATTTAAAGTCCCCTTGAAATTAAAATTTAAAAGATTCCATTTAGTATAAATAGTTTAGGCTTAAGGATATATAGAAACTGGTATGGTCCAAAATTCTGACAAAATTATCATTCTGAAGATATAAGCATTCAAAGCTTACAGTTTGGCACAAAAAAGGTCTAGATTTTTTATGACATCACCCTACTTCAGCTTCTAATCAGATTTTGTGTCCAATCAAATGCACTCTAGACACTGATGCGTCCAGCCACGACAATTATTATCAAGAAGTAAAGTAAGCAATTAGGGCTGGGACAACCCAAAAAATACGTTGACGCATAATATGCGCGTCAATTCATCAGGCCCAAAATGGCTGAGCCGGAGAGTAGTAGCAACGCGAATTGCTCCTCGCAAGTGTGAGCAGTGCGTAAGCGGCGCTTTTTTTATTGAATGTTTGTATTGTTTTTTATTATGCATTATAACAAGTTTTAAACTTTGTTTGGTGATGTGTTAAGGGGGTCGCACACCAAACGCGCAGCTCAGTGCCGCTCAGCGCTGCGCAGTGTGCGTCGAGTCTCGTCTAGGATAACTCGGAGGTATCGTCAACCGGAAGTGCACATTAAATAGCACGAGCTTAGTCAGATAGCGTCTACTTCAAATGCAAAATATACGTTAGCAGCCAATGTTAATTGTTAATGATTTGGAACAAATATGATGTTATTTAATGTTAAACTACTAGTGGCGCTCTTTGGCGCGTCAGGGATTTAAGCAACTTCCTGAGTCGTAGCTGGGCGCAGCAGACAGGCGCCACCTGTTGGTGCCGGTGTGCGTATATAAAACAATGTGTTAGATTTTTTTTAGAATGGCTGCGCGTCCAGTGTGCGACTCCCTTAAGTCTGTAACTGGATTACTTTAGTGCTGCCTCACGATTAGTCGCGACTAATCGTTTGCAGAATTCAAGTTTTTGTTTACATAATATATGTTGGTGTACTGTGTATAATAATTATGTATAAATTCAAACACACACATGCATGTATATATTTAAGAAATATTTGCATGTGTATATAAAGTTTAATATTTTTATATAATTTATATTATATATAAATATATATAAATATAAATATTTATTATATAAATATATATTTTTCTTTAAATTATACATGCATGTGTATGTATTTATTTATACATAATTATTATACATAGTACACCAACATATATTATGTAAACAAAAACTTTTATTCTGCAAACGATTAGTCGCGACTAATCGTGAGGCAGCACTAGATTACTTGTAATGCTGCTCATCTTGGCCAGGTCACTCCTATGAATGAGATTTTTAATCTCTGTGAATTTCTACCTGGTTAAATAAAGGTTACATTTTAAAAAATGATTGCGGTAATGGCCAGCAGCAGGCTTTATTTACCTTATGTTTATTTACCGTATGCGAAACTACTGCTCCAGTGTTTACAAGTGTGGAGAAAGAGTACCATCATTGTTGTATGTGGAATGATAATATTTAATGTGTGCATTTCACATATGTTTACGGCTAGTGCAAGATGATGGTTTAAGAGAAATTTTTATTTTTGGCAAAAATTACCATTGTTTTGAAAGATGAGACTTGTTTAGAGCCCTTTGAAGCTGCATTGAAACTGAAAACTTTTGAGGTCCACTGAAGTCCACTATTAGGAGAAAAATCATAGAATGGTTTCCTCAAAAGAAAAAAAAGTATATCTTTTGACTGAAGAAAAAGACATAAACTTCTTGGATGACATGGAGGTGAGTAAATTATCAGGAAGTCATACCACTAGGCAGCCATGTTTGCAATGCCTTTGTGCAGTTACTTCAGTCATACAAGACGGCCGTATCCACCTAAATGGGGAAAGACAGATATCTTTAAAATTACATTCTAAACTCACAATTAAACAAATATTTATGAGCAACAATTAAACCAGACTGTAACTGAGCATAATGTTTGTTTCTTAAAGGGATAGTGCACCCAAAAATCTGTCATCATTTACTCACTCTCATGTTGTAACAAACCAGCTTAAATGTCTTTGTTCTGATGAACACAAAGGAAGATATTTTGAAAAATGTTTGTTACCAAACCGTTCGTGGACCCCGTTTGCTTCCATAGTATTTTTTTCCTATGGAAGTGAATGGGGTCCACGAATGGTTTGGTTACAAAAACATATATAATTTTTGCGGGTTTGTAACAACATGAGGTTGAGTAAATGATGACAGAATTTTCATTTTTGGGTGAACTATCCCTTTAATCTCAAATTGCATTAAAACACCTTTCTTTAAGGTTACTTCAGCTACTGCGCATCCACACAGGTTGAAAAGCACCTCACATGACTCTATATAGAGCCCCTACCCAAGAGAATAGTCTTTCATTATTGGTTGATGATTGGTTCTTTTATCGGAAGGCGGGACTTACATTGCCATGTCCCCTATTCATAGTAATAGCAGTGCATCTTGTTAAATCCAGTATATTTTGTATTGCATGCACTACAGATAGTGTTAAAGGCTGGGATAACATTCAGTTTTTTTAGTATCTATAATTTTTTTAATGTATTTTGGTACCTTGTACTGAAGTACTCATACTAGTTACATCTTGACTGTTTTATGTTTTCTCCTAAACGTTTACAAATAACAAGATAAAAGTGAATATGTGCTTCTGTTAAAGCACATATTTGACACTCCCAGCCAGAGTTTGATTTCTGACTGCACACAGTTTGTATCAGTTCCCCCTGCGTCTGATTATATAAGTAGCTTTTGATTATTAGAACCATTTCACATTCAAACAAGTCAACATTTTCATTATTCTGGCTCTAGACTCATGCATTATTTAAAGTGAGATGTCTGTATAAACTCGCAGCTGAAAAGATCCTTTTGTCAGCCGAGAATTTCCTCTCCCATCTTCAGCTTTGGTTCATTAGAGGTAATGTTTCCCAAAGCACCTTTGCTCTAAATGTTCCCAACATTGCACCGTTGGTAAACAGGTTTATAAAACCTGTGTGTAATGTCAGATTTGTAATACGGGATTCTTAAAGAATAAAGTTATATATGCCGTTTTCTATAGCCTCATTTATTTGCATAATTATGTATACCTGTCAAATGAGAACGAGAGGACTTTATTACAAAATATATTGATAGTGATATTTAGTTTGACATCATCTGCCCAGTCTCACTGTGTCTCTATGTGTTTTAAAGCAGTAGTGATTGAATTCATCCTAGCTGACTTTGATATATAGGCAACATATTGGAGTATTTCAGCTATGTCTTCTTTTGTGACCTTGTCAGTTTCTCTACATTCTGGAGTGACCCGGACTTCTTCCTGGCTGTTTATAGTTTATAGCTTGGTCTTCTCAGTCCTTGAACAAGGACACACACTAGAAATATCTGCCGTCACGCCAATGTCACTACAAGTCAATTACTTTCTTCTTATTTTATATTCTCAACGCCTGATATTTAATGCAGCTCAAGGATAGATTGAATAAGTGACTGACAGTGGTGGTCAAGGGAAGAGTTTCTCATTGGAGGTATATCATTTTGCCAGTAAATACACATGAACACACACAGACCAGTGTTGGGAAGTAACTAAAAGCAGATTTTGTCAAAGTGATCTCTGATAAAATGCTGTACGCACAGCCTATTCAATAACTAAAAGCACTCTTTTAAAGTGTGCCTTTCAGCAGTATCACAGTGTAGTATTCATTCCAAAAAAATTGGATTCTTCGTTCATTCGGATGATTCAAACAGGAAAAAAGAGTCACCTGTATTGATTTGGGGTAAAATATTAAATGTAAATTTTGTGTTCTCCAACACACGATTCCCATGAAGCCACGCCACATCTCCATCACTCAAAGCTGATGAATAGATTTTTTGTTGCAGGAAACATTCAAGTCCACAGCTACACCGTTTTCAGTTTGTCAGACTGCTGCTGCAGAGCATCATGGGTAATGCCATGCTATCCTCTGAAGGGTTCGATACAGTAGATGGGCAGTCAACCACAAAGGTGCTGATTTTAGCCAAACCCCCCTCCCCACGGCTTGCTTCCTCTTTCCATCCTCCGACAAAGTCAGGCTCCGGCAACATTGATCATGAGCTGGGAAATCCAATATTATGTGCAAGACCCACCAAAGCGTTTACGTGCATTTATATTATTTTTCAAGCTAAATAGGAAATCTTTATAATGATGATAGTCTGAAGGGTGCAGAGCATTACCCTGTTTAACCTTTAATCCCAAACTGAGAGTGCATGATACAAATTTACATTTGTGTGAAGCGACACCCTCGACTCAACGCCCGCTGTTGTTTCCTGCGAGTTGCTGTATGTGATGCTTGTTGTAATGATGAGCCATCTTTGAGTTGTTGGAGGCCATGCAATTATTCACTTACATCTCATTTTTACTGTAGATGGAAAAGCATCAAAGCTTTCCGCTGTTCTGTTCATGTGGTGATTTTACAGTGAATTTGCCCTGTATGTATCACAGACTGCATATCTTATGTCTGTACAGTCCGTGTATATGAGGTCTGGTCTTGGGTTCAACTTTAGTTAAAACTTTGTTCTTTTTCTTTTTTGCAGTTCAGCCGATGATCAGTATCGCTGGAATACTCAAGGTAAATCATTTTTAATGTTTTGTTTTTTTGCTGTCAGGCAATTGTGTTTTTTGAATAATGCGTTTATAACTACAGTAGGTAAATCACAAGCAATCGTGAGCTTAGGTAAGATATGCTGCAACATGCAGTAACATTGCATCATATTTATGAATATCAGGTCTAGATCTAGATAGAAAAATCAACAGTTTCTAAAATGACTCATTAAACAGTATTTATTTTTTTATTTAAATTTTACCGTTATTGTTATTCGTATTGTATGTAAGAATAAAGCATTTTAAATGAAGATGGGGTGTATTTTTACATTATATTATATTTAAAGTCTGTGTAAAGTATGATATTAAATTTATTCTTAGTTTTTGACACCACAGACAATGTGATATTAACCACTCAGCCAAATTTGAATGATTAAAAAACCCACTAAGTAAAAAAATATGATTTCTTGGAAAAACAGGCAGGATTGTCTGCTCTCAAATGCTGGGGGCGTGCCCACCTTTGGCACTGAAACCACGCCCACTTGTGGGAAAGCTGCCATCTTTCTCAACATTCAAATGTTGGTATAACCTGAATGAATGCCCACAATTGTGTTGGGGCGGGGCCATGGTTGGTGGCTCCAGTTAGAGGTCTTCACGGGTCCACTTAGATCCGAAAACCCAAGGTCCGACCCGAGAACCGATCGGGTTCGGGTCTAAAAGTTTCACATGTGCCTCGGACACGGGTCGGGTACAATAATAGTGGCATCGGGTCTCGGGTAATTTAAAAATGAATGTGTTTTTTCTGAACGGACCCGAGAAGACCCGAACTCTCTCGCCTGTGTGCGTCAATGTCCTTTTCAAACCTCTCATCTGTTTGCCAAGAGCGCAATTATAAATGTACATTTTAGCGGTTACGTTGGTGTCGTCGTCAGATAACAAAGTAAAACGAATGGAGCAGCTCGCCAAATTGGTTGCAAGGCCACCGGAGTTTCTTTCTGTCTGACTGCTGCGCGTGGGTCTGCAGAATGCACACACGTCAGTGCCGTTTACATTCGGTTCCAGTCGGGTTAAAAAAAAAATTTCACTAGTTCGGGTCGGACTCGGGTCTAATTTTCTCGGGTGTGTCTCGGGTCTTTCTTTAAAAAACTTTTATTTATGCACGTCGGGTTCGGGTATGAAGTGATTCGGGTCATTTCGGGTCGGGTACATTTCTTTAGACCCGAGAAGACCTCTAGCTCCAGTACGTCATCGAGTCACCGTTTTAGCCCCACCAAAATAATCTTGAAGACAGAACTATGGATAAACTGTTTTATGGAGTAATTCCACATTTCAGTACTGCATAGTTCACAGTCTTTGTAACGTGTTTCAGCGATACATTTCGAACATTTATAATGTGTTTAGAAACAATTCTCAGAAATTACTTTTCACAGACTTTGAGACATAATGTGCATATGCTTGACCTTATGCATAACATGCAGAAAGTAAAGAATAGAAATAAAGTGACAGCTTCTATTATCTGTTTATCTACAAATTTGAATTCAAAGGCAACGTTTAGTAACTAGGGTTGGGTATTGCTATCAATTTGGGATTTTTTTCTTATTAACTATTGATATTTCATTAAAAATGTTCGTTTTGTAGAATTCATATTTAAATATACAGCGGGGAAAACAAGTATTTGACACATCCGCATTTTTAATTTCAATTTTATTATGACTCAACTTGTATACTTAAATGTTCTGATTTTTTGTATGAATTCAATATTTGGCTTGATGGCTACATGGAAAATGTTGTGTCAATAGCCCACTTAGAAATCCCCTTACTAATAAAAATGCTGACGTGTCAAATGCGTACATGCTGGTAGCTGAAACCCCTTCCACTATAACACTGAACTATATCACTGAAATACCTATTTGTCTTGAAAGATGGCAACATCTAAGAGGCGAAGCACAGTTAGTATTTACATCCTCTGTTCACATAAAAAATATTCAGGGATTTCCTGAATTGATATTGTTTCGTTAAACTGAAGATCGATTAAAATTGTGTGGTGATTTAGTTAAAGGAGACATATCATGAAAATCTGAGTTTTTCCATGTTTAAGTGCTATAATTGGGTCCCCAGTGCTTCTATCAACCTAGAAAATGTGAAAAATGTCAACCCAGTAACTTAGTTTTGGTAAACCATTCTTTGCAAGCATGTGGAAAAAATAGCTCATTGAAATTTGGCTCCCATTGTGATTTCAGAAGGGGATAGTGCCACCCCTTAATCTGCACTATCCAACCACAGCACTGCCCTTTAGTGCAGAGATCACCTTACTCGCATTTAAAGGACACACCCAAAAACGGCACATTTTAGCTCACGCCTTCAAGAAGAAATTTTAACATGCAATAATAAATGATCTATGTGGTATTTTGAGCTAAAACTTCACATACATACTCTGGGAACATCAACGTCTTGTTAATATCTTAAAAAAAAGTTTTGTGAAATGTCCGCTTTAAGAGGTTAATCTTTGTGTTTGGGAGCTTGTGTAACTCATTATCCCTTGGCAAAACACCACACTGGCCCAGGAACAGTTGATAGACACGTCAAACAAAGAACAAGCAGCAGGGTAGCTAACCAGGTCATGCAATAGTTCAATCTTAGTCTGTTTGGTTGCCCAGTCAGCAGGTGATACAGGTCAGAGCTCAAGTGAGGCGATAGAGGCTTTGGGAAGTACCTGTGGTGTCAGTGACTAAGCATGATTAACATAATACACTGTTTGTTTCACAGACGGACAGAAAGACATTGAGGAGGAACTGAATACGGGTCTGGAATTAGTGGATTCGTGTATTCGCTCCCTGCAGGAGTCAGGAATCTTGGATCATCAGGAATACAACACAGCTGATAGTGAGTTTTCTAATTCAACATTGTTGTAGGGCATTGCTTCACATTGTTATATTGTTCATTAAAGAAACACGCTAAATCCGATGTGCGATCAGTTATATTTAGTGTTGCTATGGGTACCGGCCATTATTAGGAAATTTTTTAATGCTGAGTGCTGCAATAACCAATCAGAATCAAGTTTTCCAGAGAGCCATATAATAATATTTGCTAGGGAGAACTGAATATTAAAAATGCATGAAGTCAATGCTTAGTTTTAAACAGAGCATCATGGAGTTGTGGGTGGCTAGTTATTGCAGTAATATAGTAAAAATGCTATTGCTTGTTGTCTCTCAACATTATTACAGAAAACATCATTTCTTTCATTCATTTTTTACACATAACACTTAACAGTTTGATCTCATTGTTATTTAAAATTACATTTAATTGGATTGCAGTAGTAAAATTGCATGAACGGTGGTGCTTGTGCAAACTGGAGAAATAATATGCTACAATAATTGTGATTGTATCTCCTTGACACATAGAAAAACAGAAGTCTTTGTCACATCTACACTTGTAAAAAAGCAAAGAGAACATTTCATCTCACTTTGTACTCACATTTTCAACATAAATGGGAACATCTGTCTATATTATTGTCCTTTGCATTGCTTTTACTGTCAGTGCTGATGATAATGAAATTGGTATTTTTGTGCATCACACCTAAAATATTTTATTTAGGGAATGGTAATAGCCTTTATTTTTGTCATTCGTGAAACTGCTGTACATCTGGCTAATGCCATGTTAAATAATGACAGAATTTAGCAGGATAGAAAGTTCTGTGTCAGAACAAGTTTGTATTAAGCATATACTGGGCCCTATCTTGCACCCAGCGCCATTGACTTTGTCAGTGACGCATGTATCATTCGTATTTTGCACCGGCGCACAGTGGGTTTTTCCCTTTGCAGACGCACGTCGGCAAACTAGGGAATGAACTTGCGCTCCCTGGGCGGTTCAGCGCAAAAAAGGAGGCGTGTTCCGGCGCAAACCATCCCTGATGCTATTTTGCAGTTTCAAAAAACAATTGCGCCACTGACCAGAAAAAAATAGTCTAAAGTCAGTGCCGCGTTGCGTGTTGTTCATTATGCTATTTTAAGGGCGCATGCTTGACCATAATGTACACCGCGCGCACACTGTGCTTATCTAATCTACCCAGATGCAACAGTTATTTTTGCAAATCATAAATTGTTACAATAAAAAATAATAACACATGAGATAAGGGAAATCATAGTGGTGAGCATTGTGGTGATAGTTTTTATTTATTGTGTGGCTGCGTTAAAAAATTCTCATGCAAATAACGATTAAAATATTTTCATAAGTTTGTTTTGTGGCTGTATAACGTTTATTTTATGTAAATAATAATTAAAATGTTTTCATAATAAACCTTAATGTATATGAACTTGATTTGTAAGTGTACTTTGGGGTTGGAAGTTGCTTTCGTTTCTTGGGTCCGATTTCAAAGCCCCCAAACCCTTTCAGCGGTGAGGGTGGACGCAGTGATGTCCTCTGCTGGCGTCAGGTCATGTGTAGAGGCAGATCCACCTCCCGTTACACGGCGTGCCCGATTTATGTATACCCTTAAATACATTCTAAAAAGTGCTGGGTTATTTTTAAAGCAACATTGGGTCAAAAGGGGATGAACCCAACCTCTTGGGTTGAATTAACCCAGAAAATGTTTAGATTTGACCCAACATTGGGTTAAAAATGGAGTGTAGTGCACTATTTGAGGGGACAATCATTTTGTGATGGTGTCAAAAATTATAGTGGACAAAACCTTGGGTTAAAAGGACAAGGATGAAAGTGTAAGGGGGGATATAACAGGATGACAGAATTTTGTTTGAATAATATGCAATTCAGATTTTATATTAAATAATAATAAAATATTAAATGAACACTCCCCTTTTTTAAAAAATAGGCTTATTTTTCAGCTCCCCTAGAGTTAAACAATTGAGTTCTACCGTTTTGTAATCCATTCAGCTGATCTCCGGGTCTGGCGGTACCACTTTTAGCATAGCTTAGCACAATCTATTGAATTTGATTAGACCATTAGCATTAGCACTAGGGGAGCTGGAAAATTAGCATATTTAAAAAAAAAGTGGAGTGTCCCTTTGAAGATGACACCGTAACTTAGTTAATCTTGTTATTTTCTTTCTTTTTTTGGCTAGTAGAAGTTCTGAATTGCCGGTGACTTAAAAAATTAGTAGCCAAATTGGCTAGTGAGTAAAAAAGTTCATTTCAAATCCTAATTGTGGATACATAAATGGTGAAGCTGATTGGCTGGTTCTTGTCACTGACGTGCATATAAAAAGAGACTTGAGCACCTGTATCAGTATATTGAGGATATATTACACAACTGAAAACCATCTAATCCTTGCATTTAATTGATCTTTATCTGAGCTCAAATAAGTTATTGACGTATGTTCATTCTGTCAAGGTTAGTGATAGGAAAAAAACACAGCTTTTGCGATCCAATTTCAGCTTTTATGTCAAAATCACCAAAACAGATAAAGTTCTACTGAATGTACATGTCCATACCACAGCCATACATACCAGTGCATGAATTATGGATTGAAAGTATGTTTACTATAGCTGGTTGAAATTACAGTACACTCTCAGAAATAAAGGTACAAAAGTTGTCACTGGGACAGTACCCTTTCAAAAAGGTACACCTTTGTACCCAAAGAGTGCATATTAGTACTTTGAACTGCCAAAATGTACCTTTAAAGGTACATATTTGTACCTAAATGGTACATATTAGGACCTTTTTTAAAGGGTACTGCCCCAGTGACAGCTTCGTACCTTTATTTTTGACAGTGTAGGAAAAGAGTAGCTTTCAATAATTCATCTGAGAGGGACTCGGGATAGAGCTTTCTGAAAATGTCTAACGTGGATGTGCTTTTACATATTAGCTGACAGGTAACAAACATTGACCCCCTGACCCAAATACTATTTTTATTTACATTTATGCCTTTGCAGACGCTCTTTTATCCAAAGCACCTTACAGTGCATTACAAGGTATGCATTTTTATCACTATGTGGGTTTGAACCCATTAACTTCTGCGCTGCTATACAAGAGCATCTTCAAATGAAGCTTATCCGTGAGTCATTCACGACATGTCTGTGATCTAAACATCTTAGATGCAAGAATAAGATTGATGTCTTTATGTTATCACTGTAAGTCAAAGTCCCTTTTGATTCCAATTAGCACTTTCAAAAGAAAGAGCTGAAACTATTCATAGATTTCATCTAACTATTATTTCTATGTCCTTCTCTTTATTGTAGCCCACTATGTCAATGCAGTATGGCGATGCTGCTCTGTATAGCCTGGCGAAAAGAACATGAAAAATAGCTCTATAAAATATTTCATCCTGTGGAGATAAAGCCCAGGTCATTGACCTACCCAGCGTACCCAACATGGAGGTGGTACTCCCGGTGATATTTTATACATGTCTAACACTCCCATAACGGGACTGTGTATCTCTAGTACATGTACATCATAGCCTGTAGCTAAACTTGGGTTGCGGGTTCGATTCCCTGGGACGTAATGATGAAAGATATAGCTTGTAAGTTGCTTGGATGAAAGCATCTACCAAATGCATAAATGTAAAATGTTTTTCCAGCTCCTGCCAGCTGAAGCTTTTCTGTATTTACCCACTTTAAATGAGCTTTCCCTCCATTGTCCAGTTTATGTAATATAATTCTCTTTGGAAATGGCTTAATCTGAAGGAGGCGGGAAATGGGCCCATAAACCTCTCCAGGAGGAAACTTTACAGCCTTGTTGACTGAGACATGGGCAAAGACGAGCGTTACTGTAAGCACCTCGCCACAGAGGCTTTTAAAACCTGGGAAAACATTGGTATTTGGAGCAGAGCCATAACTACAGTTCACAGGGCCTGGTGGGAAATGTACATGGGTGGCCTATACTAGAGAGGATCTTCCTTGTAGTGGGGTCCAGATCATCGCCCTTTAACAAGCCCTGATTTGGAAAACTATACATCGGGGAGGTTGCAGTATTTAATGTTAGTTTCAGCAATCGTACATGTGTTAATATGTAATAATATCTTTGAATAAAGTAAATATGAGAGAACTGTGGCTGTGTCCCAATTCAAAGGCTGCGACCTTCTAAGGACGTATTTTAAGACTGATTGCGTCACAGCAGCGCGACTTGAGGCTGGTAAGGACGTCCCAATTCAAAGGATCCTTAGAATGAAGCCTCAAAATGCGTCCTAATTTCTCCGCGATGTTAAGGATAGAACGAATGGATCCTTAACAGCCGAGGATATACCAAGATTCATTGCGCGCCTGCAACGGCGGCTGGATATTATAAAATAAACAATTAAAACCTTCATTAAATAAAAGTGTATATTTATCAAAAAAAAAAAATTGTTACTGTTTTAGTATTATAAGTTATGTTTTGTGTTAATATTATTATTTTTATGATGCATATATTTCTAAGGTTGATTAATTTATTTAATATACTGTTGAATAGTTTAATCTACATCAACGTGTCATATTTTCTAAACTAAATTAATATTTGTCTGATTTCATATTTATTTTATTAAGTCAGAAACGTTTCCGCTATGTCCTGCTGACAGGCGCAGCAGGTGACGCCAGTAATGGGTCGTCCGAAGGTTAAACCGTCTCATTTCAGTTCTCTTCGCGAACTTCTGAGGCTGCCACCTTGAAAGACCGAGTGCTCATCTTTAAGGTCCCATGCTTATAAGGTCGCAGCCATTGAATTGGGACACAGCTCATGTCTGGCTTGACTAAAGGGGGTCGCACACCGGACGCGCAGCTCAGCCCCGCGCTGTGTCGAGTCACGCCTAGGAGGGTTCGTACACCGGAAGTGCACATTAAATAGCGCGAGCTTAGTCAGATAGTGTTTACTTCAAAATGTACGTTAGTAGTCAATGTTAATCGCTAAAGATTTGGGACAAACATGATGTTATTAAATTTTAAACTATGTGAGTGGAGATCAGAGATTTGAGCAACTTCCTGAGTCAAAGCCGGGCGCCGCGGATAGGCGCCACCTTTCGGCGCCGGTGGGCGTATACTCATAAAAAACAATGTGTTCGATTTTTTTAGAACGGTGCGCGCTGAGCTGCGTGTCCGGTGTGCGACCCCCTTAAGAATGAGAAATGATGGGGATGGGGGTTAAATTGCACAAAATTTTCCTCAGATTAGATTAAACTCATTGGCGGCTCGTGACTGCTCTCCTGAGGGGTGCATATTGAAAATATGTGTTTGAAGTGTCATGTGTGTTGCTCATGTTTTCAAAAAATGGGTTTGTTGCATCATGTGAACCATGTGCATCACGTGTTTTGTCAAAATAAGTGCCTGCTGCACACGCGTCAAAACCATTTATGATAAAAGAGATGCTCACGTTCACAAAATACACGCAAGACACTCCCTTAGTTAACAGTTAAACTCTGATTACGCATGAGATTATACGAGGATCTGGCAAACGCGAGCGTCTCTTTTATCATAAACCCTTTAGACGCCTCTGGAGCAGGCACTTATTTTGACAAGACACGTGATGCACACAGGATCTCTCAATGCGCAGAACACATATTTTGAAATGACGAACCACACACATGACGGGCTACATACATGTTGTGACGAACTTCGCATCGTGCACCCTCGAAAAAAAAAGTTATCGCCGCCACTGGATTAAACAATCAAAATGTGAGGTGTATAGTACAAAATGAAGCACTTAACTTTATTTGGCAAACCACAGAGTAGCCTATTAAGTTTTATCTGAATAGACAACACATGCGAAGATAAACAAAAGCTCACAGGTAATAAAGAAAACATTTACTACAATTTTATCTTTTATTATCAGTTGTTGATTCTCTTTTGTGATAATATTTTCTATTCATTATGTTATGTCTTTATAGACTTTGCACATGTTTTGTGTGTACTATTTTGCCAAGCCTCTTTGAATTCTTCTCAAAGCCGAGCTTCAGTTTATACTCTAAACACAATGATGCAACATGCATACAAAATTTTCAATCCATTTTTAATAAAACATTTGAATAAAGAGTAAAATATGTAAATTTTTCAAAGTGGAACATCACTTTTGGCCACAACCATATTCAGATGCATAAAAGAGAGTGTAGTAACGCCAAAGATATGAATGCACCACGTTTTAATGTCTGTCTTTCGGGATCAGGCATGCTTTTAATAGGGGGACATACCTCCCCTCATAGTTGGTACTCTGAATATCAGTGAATTTTAAAATTATGATTTCCAGGAAAACCATGGGAGTTGCTAAAATCTTATACAGATTTCTTGCTTAAATGCTTAGATCTAAAAATGTTATGCATCTTTGAGTGCAATCCCCATAAAATTAGCTTTAAAAATCCTTATCCAGTCATTGCAGTAGAAAGTAGAAAAATCATGGAAATGTATCAGTCAAAAGGTGTGGGAGTACTGATACTGTTTTCAGCGTATATTGAAAACCCATATGACTAAATCACTTATCATCAGGCACATTTTTGATTATCTTTTATAGCGTTTCATGACGTAGTTTCCACCATGTAACCTTGATGCCAGCGTGCAGGGGGATCCACAGCATGGTTAAGCTTCAGGCTAACAACAGCTGCATTGCATCCTCTGTGTCTGCACAGGGTTTTTCAGATCAATGAAAACAAAAATGAGTGCAGCAGGCTATTATGGACTCGAATAATGCACCAATTTTCTTATCTCTCCAGACCAGCTTGATGGATCTGTCTGATACAGGAGCCATAGATTATTGTGTAGTGCAGGGAGCACAGACAACATCCTCCTCCTGAGAAACCCGAGACACTTTAAGTCAAGCTGTTTTTAAAGGGACAGTGTGTTTTGTGGTGAGGATAGAGACAATCAGTGTTTTTCGCAGTCATTTCGATGGGAAGTTAATCTCTGATGTAGACTGATAGTCTTGCTGAAGGCTACGTCGGGCTGATAGCGTTTTAACAAACTATGAATTGTTGATACAATCTCATTTGTTGTCAGGTTGGCCCTAAGCCTTTTTCCAAAATGCCAAACACCACTGCTGATTACCTTTTATAATCTGGTTAAGAGTTTTGAGGGGTTAACAATTTGGTTATTAGACCTATATACATTATATAAATAACTTGTATGTATTCGGCATAGTTAAAGGGACATTTCACAAGACATTTTTAAAATGCACTTTGGTTTTCACAGAGATACCCCATAGATAATTTATTATATCATGTTAAAATTGTCACTTTGTAGGTGTGAGCAAAAATGTGCCATCTTTGGGTGTGTCTTTTTAAATGCAAATGAGCTGATCTCTGCACTAAGTGGCAGTGCTGTGGTTGGATAGTGCAGATTAAGGGACAGTATTATCCCTTTCTGACATCACAAGGGGAGCCAAATTTCAATGAGCTATTTTTTCACATGCTGGCAGAGAATGGTTTACCAAAACTAAGTTACTGGGTTGATCTTTATCACATTTTCTAGGTTGATAGAAGCACTGGGGACCCAATTATAGCACTTAAACTTTATGCAAATGATGAATGACTTTCTGTCACGACTAACAATGAAAACGAAGCAGTGGAGTTCACGTCATCCGTTTCTCGTCAGTTACTGGAGTGGATGTTACTCCTTTGTTTAAGACAACCAGATTAAGAAACGCCCCCTAACGACCTCATTGAAAGAGACATGCGACACACAGCGACAAATCGCTTATGCTGCGTTCACACCCGCCACGTTTGAGGCGTCAAAATCGCGTCTACCGCACCTAGTTTGCTGCTTGAACAGTTTGAATGCATTTGCGCGTCTAGTGCTAAGTAGACGCATGGAAAAAGCAAGCATTTGATGCGCGTCAGAGGCGAAATCCCCTTCTTGTGGGAGGGGCAAGTGCTGTGCGGTTGTCTGTTTGCAAGATGGCTGATGTTGATTGTGCATTCATCGAGAGAGTTACCGGTTTGTATTTGGTCACCTTACTATTGGGGGAAAATAGTTTTAAAAAACAGTGGGAATGCCGCGGATCGATAAACGTCACGTGACTCAAAATTGAAATTTGTATGTACAACTTACCAAGTTGCCCAATGTCCTCACTGACACTCTTCCAAGGGAGGTCCTTTTTATTCCTGTCTCTATAGAAATAAGATCTTGTGTCGTATAGCTCCGGGTGACTGCTCACCAACAATATCAAGGGTTCCTTCATGTTGAATGAGTGACTCCGGGCGGGACTGCCGCCACAGCAGCAAGCAGCCTCCTGATTGGTTAACGCGGCGTGAAACTCCGCCAAAGTTCAAATTTTTCAACTCGCTGTCAGCCGTAAATTCGAGTCAAACGCAAAATGCACAAAAGGCACCATTTGCACGTACCACGCCAGACGCTCAATTCGCGTCATTCGAGGGAACTAGATGCGCAAATGAGGCGTAATCGCGTCTACCGCGTCAAGCTAAACGCCTCATTCGCAGCGCGAGACCATCGCGTCTTCACGTTGACTTAACATTGAAATCAATCACGCTTGACGCCTCTTCCGCGCCCGGGGTAAACGCAGCATTATAATGTGAATGTACCTTAAGGCCTAGTCCTGGAGTTATCTAAACCCAGTCCGGGAAACAGCCCCTATATCTCATAATCTATGAGTTTAAGAGCATCAAAGTAGTGGTTTTCCTTACATTAATTTTAATCTTTGACCTTACTAAGTTAATATTAAAGATATCAAGATAGCTGGGTTTTCATAGACTAAAAACACATAAATCGATTATAAAAAAAAATATGTATGATAAACATAAAAAACTTTCAAACCAGATGACCTTATTAACCAACTAGTCAGTTGTTAAACAAGCATCATACCCCATCCCTAACATTCCTAATTTTTCTGCGGATTTCTTTCCCTTCCTTTTCTTGCTTTTGGGTTTCCTGTTATTTTAATCCTCGTCTTTTGCGCTATCTTTTGCTCCCTTCTTCCTTCCCTCTCTATTCCACTCCTCCCCTTCTAATAAATTATGTATGCCATTTCTGCCAGGCTGAGGGCTGCATCACTGCCTTGCTGAAAATTGCTCGCTCACTCTCTCTTTCTCTCTCTCTCTCTCTCTCTCTCTCTCACTCACTCTCTCTGTCTCTCTCGCTCTCACGCTTTGCACGCAGGACCGAGTCTGCTTTCTCAGAGCTCACTGCAGCTCGGCTCAAACCCAGAGGGCTGCCTCCAGTATTCCTCCAGCCACCATAGTAACCAGACTCTGGCCCTGAGCGACTGCTTGACCACATCAAAACCTCCGCCTCCTCAGCCTCCTCCACGCTCCAGCGGTCAGCCCGGAGGAGCCGTGCACAGCTACAACCAGGTGATGCTTTCCATCTCCTCTTTAATTCACAGTGCATTCCCTCTTCCGTTACAAATGTGTCTCTCTCTGCTTTTATGATCTTTGTTTTCACTTAACGGCTCTATTCTGCGCTGGAAGTCTCTCGTGCTTCTGCATCAGGGCTGCTGTGGCGCTTGCCTTTGCTTTTTTGGGACTAGCACAGAATGACTCTAGGGCTGGATGCTGCCTAAAAGCGTTTGTGTCACTTGATTAAAGTTAAATCGAAGTGCTGTAGTCAGGTTAGCATACCGGTAACCGTCAGTGCTGCATCATATCGAGTGGATGCGTTTCGAACTTTGTCATTATCTGGGGAGTTAAATCGTATGTGTTTACGAGTCTGTAATTAACACAAATCCTACAGGGCTGTGTTTTCCACCAATTTCCTTAAATGAATCTCGAGCACCTGCTACAAGCTAGAAACTTTCAGTGAAAAGGTACGGTTGCGTTCACAGGATAAACATCTCATTTTGCATGGTGATTTTTACAGCGTATGCTAATTAACTGGATGTTTACCGCATACAAACGGCAGAAGTACTCCCGGAGTGTTACAGTAGATCTCAATAAAGCTGACGTTTGCAAATCCTGATTTTTGCTCACACAGAGAGACTCTCTCTCTTTTCAGTCCCTGCCTCCTCGTCCATCCTTTGACACTTTTAATGAACACACAGGCCTCTGTTTTGGGCACAGAGGAGCGCTTTAAATGAAAGATGCCCAGCGTCCTTGCCCTCCCAGGTCAATTTTCTGCACATTTTTCTTAAGATTTGAAATTAATGCAGCTTCTGAGCACATAAAGAAGGGAGAACATGCAACTTTTTCATACTGAAAGCAAATAATGCATTGTGTTTCCAACCCCTCCCTCTTGAGACTGTCGGCTTGCTGCTGTGAAGGGTAATCTGAAGAGGGCTTGTCTGCTTCACCATAGGTTTATGTAACACAACCCACCAGTTAGGTGCTTTTATGTAGATATTTATAACGCCATAAACCTCTTGTTCCCTAAATAATTCAACCACACCAGGAACCTGCAACGATCTTTTCAAGTAGAGATTCTTTTCTCTCAGTACTGGAATGCAGTTTTAACTTCTAAGAGAGAGAGAGAGAGAGAGAGAGAGAGAGAGAGAGAGAGAGAGAGAGAGAGAGAGAGAGAGTGAGTGAGTGAGGGATAGATGGATGGAGATTTGGCAGAGACCTGATGAGATAATTGCATCACACTTCAGTACAACATGATATCAAGCTACAGTATAACACATTTTTGAAATCTTCACATTCCCATCTTGACAGTTTTTTGAAGTCCTCCGTCTGTTATGTCTCATTCATTAAAGTCTAATTAATACTAAAAAAAGTACAATTTAGTTTTTTTATACTAGTATGGTGGTTCTCAACTGGTAGGTCCCCATTTAAAATTGGTTGTAGGTCTGTTCTGCTAGTGTCAGCGATAATAAAACCAATTCTACTATTTAATCAAATGTAAATAAATAACCACATACTTGTCTGTGGTTAGGATAACAAAGAAAATATTGATCAGGGGCCGTATTCACAAAGAATTTTATCTTACCACTAAGAGTACTCTTAAATCGCACTAAAATATTTTAGCTAGGAGTTGTCTCTTAAAAGTTATTCACAACGCCTTTCAGACCTACTTTTAGTAAGGAAAAATGATAACTCCTAAACTAAGAGTGAGTCTTCGTTGCTACGGATGACGTCAATTCTCATGCACGAGCTGCCTCGCAATGACCACGGTGATTGGTTGTTAGATGACAGGCTGTCATGCGGAACATAACACAGACGCACCAAATCATGGAATTACAGCATCGAAATATGTCTGTGTCCAACACAAAATAATAATAGTAATGTCATCGAAATGCATATATAAAAGAAAAGTCGTGAATGAAATTAAATTAAATCAAGGTAGCTAATACCCAAATGAAAACCGACAATTGCCTAATAATAAAAAATGACATTGCATTAACACTTGCTTGATTAATTTACATCCTATTAGACTAAATAGACTACTTAAAGCAAGGAAATGTTGCCCATATTGAAGAAGCCTAATGTAATAAATAAATGACGGTGGATTATGAACTCGCCAAAACGGAAAAGAAAGCCCAACTAGACGCAGGATCAGCTACTGCTGCTGTCCCAGTTAGTGCTGGAAAAAAGAAACATAATAAAATGGAAATTCGGCACTGAGATATCACTAAGCGCGAGACGTGGAAGACAGTGATACGCGGGCAAACAACCGGCACCCGACCAACGTTTTCAACTAACCCGCTCGCATCTCGGACCGAAAAAAAAAAAATATATATATATAGGCTATATACCCGACCCGCTCGCATTTGTTTTAAGTAGTAATTGTTTAAAATAGTTAACTGGCATTTTTATTTCAAACGACCCGACCGACCGCGACCCGAATATCATAAAAACTATTTTTGGATGACTCGTAACCGCAGGCACCCGCTCATTTCGGATCAACCCGCGCATGGGGAGAGGATTTGTTTGCAGATCAATGCAGCATTCCCGCTTATATCGCGGACCCCGGACGACTGCGAGAGGCGGTGCGGTGGTATGCATTACAATCGCAGTCAAGGGTTGAAATTGCAGCCTTTAAACGGGCAAGCATGGCAACAGGTTGGCGTACAATATAAATATATAATATCATTATTGTTTTATGTAATTCTAAAAACTTCCTGCTTGTCATGAATGTGATGAATTATGAAACAATGTCATAAACAATATGCTTGTGCTTTTAAGTGTAGGCAATGCTTTTGAGTTGGTGAAACTGTCCATGTATGTGTTAATCAGCACCTAAGTCATTTTACGATCCTTTGTGAATAGGTCTTAGTGAGTTAGGAGTCCTCTCGACTTCTTTTAAGCTGTCCCAGACTTAGGTGCTACTTTTACGGCTAAAATGCTTCATGAATTACTTTTAGTGAAAAAAAATAGGAGTCCTAAAGTTAGTAGTGACACGCCCATTATTTTTAGGAGTTGCTCCTAAATTCGCCAGTTAAGAGATACTTTTAGCCTTAAAATTCTTTGTGAATACGGCCCCTGTTGGTTAATTATTGAGATCGCACAAAGCCAATGAAAATCAGGACACATTTTGATACATATTTGTCCGTATCAAACAGTACAAACAGTATTGTCCGTCACTTACCTCAAATATGACCCATATCAGTGTTTACTAATGCCGATTTTCCATTGCATAGTACCCCACGGTTTGGTTTGGTTTAGGTTAGGTCGGGTCAGCTTAGTTTTCAGGCCTTTTCCACTGGGTGCAGTACGTAGTATCCGATACTTTTTTTAGTACCACCTCGGTTGGGGTTCCAAGCGACCCTAGCTGATATCAAAACGTGACGCGAAAACACTGTAGATCAGTGGTTCTCAAACTTTTTCTGCGTGTGGTATACGGTGCATTCCTTCGCCCCCCCCCAAAGAAAATTTATGACGAAAACATATTAAATTATACAAAGTAGTGATGTTGGTTAGTAGCCTTATTTTTTTTGTTTAATTACACAAAATTTATGATAAATTAATGTATTTTATAAAGTCATACAGCTGGGGCTCCCCTGGCACTGTCTCGCGTCCCCCCTGGGGGCCCCGGACCCCAGTTTGAGAACCACTGCTGTAGATCACTGATTGGTCTGAGAGAATCGTCACTACCAGCCTCACTGGTATAATGTAAAAGATTAGCTTAACTTTCATGCTAGCTTGCGCTTTCTCGGGTAAACCTGTTGTCATCTGTGCTTTGCTATAAGTTCCCAGGTGAAAAAGTAGTACACTTCCATAGTGTACTTAAAGTGCTTTATTTTCGCACACTAATTTTGTACTTAATATACTAAAAATCGATCTTCTTAAGATGTTATTAAGATCATCTAAGTGTACTTCACTGTGCTATTTTGAGACACCATGAATATGAACTAAAATTCACTTTTAACATACTATCTCTGTATTAAAAAATGTATTAAGTTAACACTTGTATTAAACTTGAACTCAACTTTCATACAAAGATGGGTTCAAGTTTACTACAAGTGGTACCTAAATACAAACATTTTAAAGCATAAAAACATTTTAAAGCAACACTATGTAGTTTTTTTACCTTTAAATAATGTCTCTAAAATTATTTCAGTGATAGAACAACTTTTAACTGGACAAATTGTACTGTTGCTGCAACCTGAGCAGCCTCCTAGCTGCTACGAGCACACCTTGAAAGTGGTGGTGGAGGGTAGAGCACACAGCCCCGCCCCTCCCCCTGCCTGCAGAAGAGTGTCTGATACCAGGCACTGTTGCGCTTTTCAACCACATGGGGGAGCTGTAAGTCATTTTTACATCGAAACTACATAGTGTTGCTTTAAGCACATTTTATATATTTAGGGTGTCTCAAAATAGCAAAGTGAAGTACATTTAGATGATCTTAAGAACAAGAAGTACTAAAGATTAATTTTTAGTAAATTAAGTACAAAATTAGTGTGCGAAATTAAAGCACTTTAAGTACACTATGGAAGTGTACTACTTTTTCTCCTGGGTTCCCAAACTCCCTTTTAGCGATGAAAAACATCCACAGGTTGTGAATCAAGAACAGTTTGTGACAGCACAGTCGCGATGCAAACGTCCGCATATATGCTTAAATGCAACCTCGACGGACGCCACGGGTCGGGTGTTTGTACAGAAACTGTCATGTGAGACAGAGGGAGTGATAAACGTGATGTGCAAACATCTATTTGTGGTGGTCAATTTAAATTTTTTGGCGGACTGAGAAATAAATGAATGTATGGCAATGTACAATGACGCTCTCACTTGTATGACGTCACAGCAGTAGGCAGCACAAATATAACGACACGCCTTTAATCCCTCCCACTTTGAAGTGTTGGAAAAGCTAACCAGGCTAAAGTGAAGTGAGCTGACACGACCTGACCCAAACCAAACCGTGGGGTACTATGCAATGGAAAAGCGCCATAACATAGTACATTTTAGATAGCAAACCACCGAAACTTGCATTTTAATGCGTTGTGGGGTTTACTCTGCACAGTAATCTCAGATTCCTATAGGTCAGTTGGTATAGTTTTGAATTAGCAGTTTAAATATCTTAGGGAGATTTGGCAACTACACATCAGTTGCCAAATCTCCCTTCACACAGCGGTGATCCATGATCTCCATCTTCCCTTGTCTTCAAAAACAAAAACATTTGTTATTTTTGATGAGGTATTTGTTCCAGAGTTCAGTTTAGCCAATAGCCAGACCATTGAAGGTCATGTTTTTCCTGATTCCACTTTTCAAACTTTAATTAGTGTGTAATGTTGCTGTTAGAGCATAAATAATACCTGCAAAATGATAAAGCTCAAAGTTCACTGCCAGGCAATATATTTTCTTTAATAGAATTCGCCTTTCAATGCCTACAGCGAACGGCTGGTTTGGACTACAGCCCTCTACTTCCTGCTTTAAAGAAGTCATTATAAGAGTGTTTGGCTAAACTCCGCCCACATGAATACGTCAGTCGCCAGCTTTGGCTCAAACGGCTCTGCTATGCTAAGCTGCTGTCGAATCACAACTCACCAAAAAACGACACAATCAGAATTTGTTACGTATTTCTGAAGGAGGGACATCATAGAACAAGGAAGACATCAGCCTGTTTTTAGGACAGTGAAAACAGCGCTATAGAGATAGGTAAATAGAGGTATGCACGTGACGTCACCTTCGGCGAAAGTGACTGCGGTTACGCCCACTGAGTGGCAAGAGACAGACCAGCAGCATTTGTGTACAGTGTAAAATCAGCGAAAACACGAGGAAAACGCGTCTAAATGGGAAAACCTGCTGTGCGATAGACTGTACTAACAGACTTAACAAGAATTCGGAGCTATCGTTTTACAGACTGCCAAAAAACACAGAAAGGAGAAGTAAATAGATCATCCATGCCAACGTCTACTGACCACAGGTGGGTTGACAAGTTGCTAGGGTCACTATCAAGCAGAGGTGGACACTACTTAATTATTTTACTTTCTACTTAAAAGTCTTTGGAAAACGTACATTCCAAAGCATACTATCATAATTTTTACTCTATTACATTTCATGAATACAAGTTTTTGTTTTACATTAAATATTTAACTACATTAACGTACTTTTACTCAAGTACTTTTACACAATTTTTATGTAATTATGTATTAAATAAATTTTAATATGCTATATTAAAGAATACACAGTATGATTCTATGCTTTAGAATGTAGTGAATTAAAATGTTTCCCAATAAAAACATCCTAATAAAGCACAGACGCTTGGAAAATTTAACTAATGTAACTAATGTAACTAAGTATTGTCCACCTCTGCTATCAAGTCCAACTAAACTCAATTTAATCTGATAATAGTCAGTTTTACTGGCATTTCCGCAGCAGCCGCTATGAAAACCAGCCATTTTGTTGAATGTTTGCCACTCAACAGGGCGTGCTCCTGCATGGTCATGTGGAAAAGTGATGTCAATGCATACCCTCTATTGTGTGAAAAATAATGCGTTTTTTATACGTTACATGAACACATGTTATATTGCACACTGTAAACACAATCAAAGCTTCAAAAACACAGGAAGAACGGGACCTTTAAACATGCAGAGACCGGAAGTTAAGTTCCTTTCAGGTGCGTAACCCCATTGTGTCCTACGTGTGTTCTATAGGGTGCTTTAAGGAACAGTATGTAGGATTGTGGCCAAAACTGGTATTGCAATCACAAAACTTGTGGCTAAAACTGGTACTGCAGTCACACAACTGGTGGCCAATACACAAAATGACAACATAAACATCAGTTGAGGGCTGCAACTCTACTTTTTAAATGACAATATCTTGGCCAGACCACTGTTGACAGTGAGATAAGTATTTGAAATGAAAATTATTTCTTAATGTCTAGTATATTAATTATATTAATAATTAATTGATATAAATTTCTTACATACTGTTCCTTTAACTAAACATAACTATAGGTCCCAATAATCTGCTTGCACAAATGACCTATAGAGTAGTTTTTGAATAACATGCTCAAGTTATTTAGCATATTGCTGGCTATATAGTGCATAAAAATATTGAATATAAATAATGCAATTCATTGTTTTTTTTTTCTTTACTTTTATACAATGAACTAAATCTGTTATCAGCTTGAAAACAGAAGTTGAGAACCAAAGGATACCCTATAATTTAACATTACGAATTTAACAAGACTTCTGTTGATCCTGGAACATTGCTGTTGTGAAACAGTCTCAACCTTTCAATAATAAACTACTCCTAAAATCTAAGGAAACCGATAGCTTGATAAGAGCAACATACTTGACTAAGTCAATATAGAAACCATTGGGTGAATTCAGGTAAATAGGGCTATTATGTCGATGACAAAAGTGGCCCAATTTATCTGAATTGACCCTATAGTCAACTCAAGAAGTCTGTACAGAAAAAACGGAGGATTCTGTGCCACTGAGGACCACTGAAGTGTATTTAAAAAAGCTTGCGGTGTATAGGCATCCAAAAGCAGTGTTTAGCTTTAAATATCGGGCTTTTCTCTGTGAAATCTTTCTCTTTATCTTCAAGACCTTTGGCTTATATTTATTCAGCATTTCAGACCATGCATATTATTGAATATTATTACCTTGTATCAATGCAATGATAAAAGAAGCTTTTTATCCCTACTGGAAATTGCGCTGACTGCTGCTTTAAAAAATAGGCAAATTTATTCTGAATAAGAATAATCAGGTTTCATGCTCTCTGTAAATGAGTAACGGTGGAGCCAATGTTTCATTGTAATCACCCGGAATAGTCATGGTGATTATGAGAAATCTAAAGGAAGAAATGTTTATTCGCACACCAAATCGGCTCGCTAAACATCTGGCATCACGCCAGTGTTCATACGCTTGGCTGAATCTATGCACGCCCGCCTTTCTGAATAACGGGCGTTGTGGCATCCTTTGACATGAGGGGTGATGATGGCATGAGACACTGCAACATATGGTCATGTATGCAAATGCAGTTACTAAAAAAGTGCAGTTGTCTCAATTGGAGAATTTGTGTTATATCTCCTATAATAGTTGATTCCTTTATAATATGTTTTGACTGACTGCATATAATAATCATCTTGCATTCCTTACAGGTGACATCTAACCGTGCGGCCCAGCTTGCCGCGGGTGACTCCGTGCAGAGCCATGGCGGTGCCCTGCTGTTCGATTCCCAGCAGCCCTCTGCAGCGTCCGGACCGGGCCTATACTATTCCAGCTCTACTCTGCCTGCCCAGCGCGTCAGCTCGGCCATGAACTCAATGCAGACCGCGGCAGCCGGCGGCTCCCCGACTAAACTGCAGCGTCTGGGTTCGGCCTCTGACGCACCCAGCTACGCCACCACCCAGCGCCTGCCCTCCTCTTCTTCTTCGGCTTCCCCCAAACCTTCCCCCGGGAGACTTGCGAAATCTTACAGCAGTAGCTCACCTATCAATGCGGTGGGCATCGGAGGATCGCCCGGTACGCACGCTTCAGGGTCTCCTCTAAGGCTAGCGTCTCCACCCAATAACGCATCACCCACCTACCAGCAGTTGCAGACGGCAGGAGTGTCTTCTTACGCCACTCTCTCGCCTAAAAGGCTCGTGCACTCGTCGGAGCAGTACAAGATCTCCCACGATCTATATGCAACGGCCACTTTACAGAGACCGGGCAGCCTTGCTGGTGAGTAACAAATTCTGACCTGCCTTTGTCGGGGCAACTGGGATTTTGGGGTCAGAGCAATAACAAACATTGGGTCATGGTTTCAGTGGGGACTTGCTTTTTTAGACCAAGCCAAGGAAAGGCTACATTTGTATTACCTGCTCTGATAAAGGGGCATCAAGATTTTTTTTTTTTTTTGAGGGGAACGAAAACCAATGCAAGGGCAAATCACCAAGCATGCAGCCATCCAGGCGAATACACAGTATTAAACAAAGCTGCAATCCGTAACTTTTGCCCCTCTATCTCCATTTCTGTTTGAAACATAAAGTTTAAGATTGTTTTACATATGAAGAGCTCAAATGCATTTTTTTCATGCTCTTGTGTTTAAGTTCAGTAATTTTACTTTAATAGCAATGAAAATGTATTTTACAAATTTTAACTTTATTTCACAGCAAAACCCTCTTAAGGGACACTCCACTCTTTTTAAAATATTCTCATTTTCCAGCTCCCCTTGAGTTAAACATTTGATTCTTACTGTTTTGGAATCAATTCAGCTGATCTCCGGGTCTGGCGCTACCACTTTTAGCATAGCTTAGCACAATCCATTGAATCTGATTAGACCATTAGCATCATGCTAAAAAATAACCAAAGAGTTTCAATATTTTTCCTATTTAAAACTTGACTCTTCTGTAGTTACACCATGTACTAAGACCGAAAAAAAATTAAAAGTTGCGATTTTCTAGGCCGATATCACTAGGAACTATACTCTCATTCTGGCGTAATAATCAAGGACTTTGCTGATGTAACATGGCTGCAGCAGGCGTAGTGATATTACGCACTGCCCGAAAATAGTCCTCTTGGTTACTTTCAATGGCAGGGGACCAAAATGGTAAGAATCAAATGTTTAACTCTAGGGGAGCTGGAAAATGAGCATATTTTCAAAAAAAGCAGAGTGTCCCTTTAAATGCATGCAAAAGTCACACTTCTGTCATTTCAGATTAAAGATAAAAGCCTTAAAATTTGGGCAATATCCTCATATAATCGGCATATCTCCTTTAAAGGTGCATTGTCCTTTAGAAGGATCTCTTGACAGAAGTGCAATATAAAATACATTACAACTATATTAGCAGTGGTGTATAAAGACCTTACATAATGAACCGTATTGTTTCTCGGGTCTCCTTACATGAAAGTCCCTGTCATGTTTCTACAGTAGCCCTAAACAGACAAACTTTTTTACAGAGCGCATTTCGTCCCTACGTTGTCTCAGACGACAACATGTTTGTCATGTGGCGGCTACCATTTGCGTTTTAAAATTGAGGGGTGAGCTGTTGGTTGCAATTTGCAATCTTACCACTTTATGCCCCTAAAATGTACATACCACCTTTAACAAGGTAAAAACAAACTTTAATGTGCGCTGTAGTTCAAACAATTTCTGTTTAATTGAAACAAACTGTATTTTTGAATGGCCTGAGGCCAGGATTAAGCAAATTTGAAGCGAAAGTATTAACATATACTTAAGCAATGTCGCTCGAGTAGGAGTGTGATATAGCTCTAAATCATCACGGCTGTGATTAGGCCAGAGGCACGAGGCCGCAGGCCGAGTGCCGGGGGCAGTCACAGCCGTGATGATATAGAGCTATAATACACGACTCCGAGAGCGATATTGCTTTTATACAACAGTTCGACGGCACACGTTTGAAAAACGAAAACAACAACGGAGTTATTTTAAAAGCCTCTTTGTTTGAGAACTACTTCTTCCGCCACGGATTTGAGGGCGGCCAGAATGACAGGTAAAACTTTCGGCTGCTTTGAAGCTCATAACAACTCAATGGACGGAAAAGCCGTTACTTTATATTACCGTTTCTTGGTCACAAAGTGTACTTTTAAGATTAGTTCAGTCGAGAATGTATATGTATTATATTTAAATCTGCAGTCGATTAGTAAAGATAGCGCCTGTTTGAACGTTTGCTTAGTGAGATTCGGTACGAATGAGAACCAAAGCATGAGCGGACATCAGTGTTCACTCGCCCCGCTGACCACCGCCCTCTCTGGGCTACATCTCTGACAGAGATTCCCTGGCTCTAATGTTGGCCTTGTTTGTTTATGATCATCAAAAAGAGATCAAATCAGCAGTATTTGGTGTCATGATCAAACTATTACTTGTTTTTTTATTCATATTTAGTGTCTTTTGTGTTGTTATTGTTTTGGCACGAGGTAAAAGTTAATAAAACTATACTTGAATAACGTTACTATTGCTTTCTCATTTATTCTTAACGCGATACGAGCACTCGATTATTATTATTAAACTTTGTTCTTGTCAGTACTATATAAAACAGTACTATATAAAAGTGTCAGAAAAATGTTTTTGCATGCTGCTTATAAATATACCAGTGGCGATATCTCATAACATGTTTTAATAGTCACGTCACGATAAAGTAAATGATCAATGTCCACATTTAAAAGCTGCGGTGCTTACCTGCAGTTCCACGGTGTTTTCGCGTTCTGATAAGAGATATAGCTGTTTATATTCCTCTTTCCAAGTGTTAATCGTCCACACGATGTGACAAGGCATTTCTCCCATTAACTTTAACGTAACATCCAAGAGCGCTGATCTTTGACGGAATAATAACTTCCGATTGGGGATTCACAGACTGATTTATGAGCTAGTAAACTAATGAGACACACGGAGAGTGATTCAAAACAGGGCGTCTGTGTTTTTCCATTCAGAGATGAGCCTGCTAAGGACCTCCATTCACTAGGTGGCGGAATAATACGAAAGGTGAATCGGTTACAGTGCCGTTATCAGCACAATATCGCATAGCTCTTAGCCAATCAGATTCGAGAACCAGAAAGAACTGTTGTATAAATATATACAACAATGATATCGTGTATATATATATATATATATATATATATATATATATATATATATACATTAACATATAATATGATAAGAGCATTTGGTCAATATCATTATATAATTTTTGATGGAGTTGGTGTTTAGCGGCTTTTGCTTCTGAGCTCTTCATATTTATTTTATGTTTGTAAAAAACAAACAGTTTATGTACTTGCTCAACAACTGTTTTTGTGTGCATTTTTAACCAAAAAGTCAAAGATTGCAGCTTTAATGACATTGCTGTTTTTTTGGCAGGCTGTGTTAAACTCTTTTGATTTTTATCAGTTTTTAAATTAAGGGGTATTCAAACTGACAACTATGTGACAAATCATCCAGTAGTTACTTATTTTAATGAGACTTGGCAGATTGAGGCAACAGAGACTTCAGAAAGCAGAGCTCACATTATTCACCGCCTGATATCGTGTGAAGACATTTTTTCATTCTAAACATGTTTGAGAGATTATATAACCTTTGCTTGTGTTAATTTTATCTACATTTACCCGCGTCTTACACTCAAGCATACTGGACTTGTTCTGCATTCTTAGCGTGATTGCCTCTGACTTTGAGGACAACCCAACAAAAAACATCAAAGTCTGAAAATCAATGATTTTTTAATGGTTGAAAACTCACGGGAACCAAGTGAATAAACATGACTCTGTGGCAGACAGAAAAATCTGATGCACATATTATTTTTCACATGCTGAGGGAATGGCATTTGTTTCTCATGCTTTCTTTGCCTCTACCTCACTGATCCCCATATTCAAACCCTTAAGTCTAGAGACTAGAGCTCTTGCTTTGAAGAAACGCAGTACTTTGATATGAAGACTTGTTTTCTATCCAAAGTGAGACATCAAAGACACAGTATATAGCATAACATTCATTCATTTACTATGTGGCAATTGTTGTAATTAGTGTTGCTATTTTTGCATGAATAGTTCAGAAAACACTTAGAGTAGTTTATGGTTTTATAATATTTGTATTTATCACAATGTTAGGCCTATACACAACACTGATGGTGCATTTACACCAACCGCGCTAGAGGCGTGAAGCGCGAGTGATTTCAATGTTAAGTCAATGTGGAGACGCGTTGACGCGCGTCAGGAGGTCCCGCGCCGCGGAATAGGCGTTCGGCGCGGAGCGGAAGACGCGTTTCCGCCTCATTCGCGCGTGAAGCTCGCGCGAAAGGCGCGAATTGAGCGTTGTGCGCGGTACGCGCGAATGGTGCTATTGTGCATTTTGCGTTTCACGCGAATTTGCGGCTGACGCCCGAGTTGAAAAATTTGAACTTTGGCGGAATTTCGCGCCGCGTTAACCAATCAGGAGCCTGCTTGCTGCTGTGGCGACAGACCCGCCCATAGTCATTCATTCAAAATGGAGGAAAGGCTGATATTGTCCGTGAGCGGTCACCTGGGGATATATGATACAACTTCGTATTTCTACAGAGACAGAATCAAAAAGGACCTCGCTTGGAAGAGTGTCAGTGAGGAGATTGGCCAACCTGGTAAGTTGTAAATACACTTTTCACTCTTGAGTCACGTGACTACACGTTTATCGGCCCGTGGCCGTCCAGCTGTTTTTTAAACTATTTCCCCGTGACCAGATGTCCCCGTTTTCCGGGGATAGGCCCTTTTTTCCCATAAACCCACAACAATAAAGAGATGAAAACATTAAAAAGGCTTTTGTCCCTGACTGTAAATTCATAGACAACAACAAATAAGATTTCAAGAACATTTAACCATTGAACTTGGACATGCTCCTACCCTTTGTTTTACTACAGTTAAAACCCAAAAACCCTATTTATACCATGCAGAAAAACCATGGTTTTGCTGATAGTAATCAATACACCAAAAATATGGTTACTACAGTTTTACCTCAAATAAATAAACATGTCTAATTTTACATTACCTTATCCAGCTACTTTTGGCTAACAAAATGTATTTATTAAGAGGACATCTGCCGAAAGAAGTGGAAAAGTCTCAGGGACACGTACCTCAAGGAGAGGAAGAAGGAGATGGAGAAGAGGAGTGGGTCAGCAGCAGGGTCGGGGAAGAAGTGGAAGTACTCCCAGATCCTGGGATTCCTCGAGCCCTTCGTTACCCCACGGGAAACCAGCAGTAACATGGGAGGGGTCGAGGCCCAGGTCATGGAGTACAACCACCCCAGGGACCAGGGGGACAGTGAAACAGGTGACACTTCCAATAAGGCCAATTTACAAGGCATATATGGTGTTAATGTTTACAGATGCAGAATATAATTAATCTCTATGGGGCAGACTAGTCCTAAACTAAAAGAAATGTAAGAGCTGTCCAAACTGAAAACACTGTGCACTGACATATCTTAAAATACTTCAGTGCCCTTTGTTTTGCATCAAAATGCACACAAGTCATGTAAGGCATGTTTGTTCAAACTAGTTATATTTCCTCATTACATGGCGTAGTCTGGTTTAAGATAATCCCTCTCCGGGAAACCACCCCTATGAGTATTGTCACCAACGTGTTGTATTAATTTTTAAAATTCTCTTGACAGAGCCAACAGAAATGGATAAGGCGGATCCAAGGTCCCCTGACGCTTCTCCTGTCTCCCCAGTCCCTGGTCCTTCACCCCCTGCTGCTGCACCCACAGGTGTGTGAAAACAAGACTTCAACCAATATTTGAACATGCAGAACACATCAGTACAGTACCGCCTCATATCTTTAACATTCACAAAGTCAAAACACTTTGTGAATTAGTCCCTTTAGTAACATTCATTGTATTTCTAAATGCAAACTCAATTCTACTGCAATGTATGCCACCAATCAGCTGCATAGATACCTTTTTAAGTACTGCTCATTTGCATGTTTATGTTCCTAATGTTTTTATGTCTGAAGTATAACTTTAAACATGTAAAACAGGTTAAAGCAAGTTCTAAACAATTGCACACTTTTTTTAAGCACTTGATGTGTCACTCACACTGGCAAACATATTATTATCCCAATAACGAAAGAAGTTGGTTATGTAATGTATTACCTTTCTGTCTTCTCATTGCACTGTGCATTGTATTTTCATTTCACAGGACAACAGAGGAGGAGAGCCACCCGGAGGCCCCGTGATGATCCTTCAGAGGTGGAGCAGACGCTGTTGGAGCTCCTGAGGCATCCTCCAGCCCCCCCAACACCACCCCCACCAACACCACCCCCACCCCCCCCCACCACCAGCGTCTGCGGATGAACACTTCCTCCTCAGCCTTCTGCCTTTCCTGCAGAGCATGCCGCCTCATACCAAAGAAATGGTGAAATTTCACATTTACAAAATAGCTTTGGAAAACAGCACCATTGTGCTTAATTTGGAAAATGTGGACCCCCACACCCCACAGTAGACTTTGTTTAAATAAACGAGGCAGCAGGCTCTGCAGGAAATGCAGAATGACCTCCTTCCTCTTCTCCTTCATTTTGTTCCCTGAGACTTTTCCACCTTTCAAGCGAGGTCCTTTTTGTTTCTGTCTCTGCATGTACATAGTTTGTTAATATTTTATTGTTATTACGAATGATCTTTGTTTTTTAAGTTATTTTAAGTTTATATCCAATGAATTTATGTTTGGCCAAAATAAATTTATTTAAACTACGACTACATGCGTGGTGTTATTGTAATGCACTACAAAGCAAGTGATTTGTCACATACCAATTTGATTTTGACATATATTACACATTCATATTGTACTGAACCCTATTTATTCAATATCTACATCTTCATTATATGAAACATTATTAAAAGACAATGAACATACTAGTGTCTGAACAGTGTTGTGTAAGGAAAACAAAGAAAACACAGGACAGGTTAATTACTTTTGTAGGCTGGCTTTATTTGTCATCCAAACACAAATAAATGACATTTTCTTTTCCAGGAATAACCTGAACAAAAACATAGCACAGACGTATAGAACTATTACACATCAAAGCAAAGGAGGAATGACATTGTTCAGCTATGTTACCTATGATTGTGACACTGAAGACTTGCAGTCATACATTTCTGAACTACATGAAGTAACAATCCAAATATGGGATTGTTCACCATGTTATACTAATAATAGGACTAATAGTAATGTATGTTTTTATCACTGTACCTTACATAGTAACGTGGTAAACGTACCATTTGGAAAACTTTATGACTCAGGGACTAAAACGATTAGATGTGCATGCTGGAGTGGACCTAACAACCTGGAACTGGCCCAGCACGAGTAGAGCAGACAGACAGACCAGACACAGTGCACCCATGACCTGCTAAGGAAAGGAGGCAAAAAAACAACAACACACAAACCAAAAATCTTACACAGAACATGTTGAATTTCATCTTACAAGAAATACCTTTACATAGTTCAATATATAAAACTATGTAATGTTATTTGTTGTAAGTTCAAATATGTATATATAATTGTGTATCTGTATGTGTGTGTGTGTGTGTGTGTGTGTGTGTGTGTGTATATGTATATGTATATGTGTATATGTATATATATATGTAAATATGTACATACACACACACACACACACACACACATATATATATTTGTAATGAAGGTAAAACTGTGAGTTGATGCTCTTTATAGGTTTGTGGGTGGCTCTTAAAAGAGCCGTTGTGGGGAAGACATGAGTACGACTTCAAACATTACTCTATCGGCTGCCATGTTACTGCTCCCTCTGCTGAGAAGTGTGACATAAACACTTCCCTCACCCGGATTGCCTCTCTGGAGGAGTTGTTTGCCGCAACCCGACCCAGACCTGGCAACGGCAACTCACCAGCATTTCCTGCACCCCTCACAGCAGGTGCCTCTGTGCCCATCGAACACCTCATGAAGTTGTGGAGAACACATGTCGCCTTCACACACTTCTCTGCAACTTCAGGGTGGAGCTCGATGAGCCGCCGGTACATCCTCCACTGTGAGGAGAGGATGCCAAAGGCATCTTCCACCACCAGCCGGGCTCTGGAGAGACGGTAATTGAAGACACGCCTCTCTGGAGGAAGGGAGTGTCCAGGGAAGGGCCGCATGAGGTTCTTCCGCAGCGGGAATGCCTCATCAGCCACGAAGACATGGGGCAGGGGTCCTCTTTGTTCAGCACCAGGTAGAGACTGGTCAGGAGGCAGCTGAAGTGTGCCAGCCTGGAGAGCCTGTCCAAAGGCGGAGTTGGCCAGAATCCCGCCGTCACTGGTCCTGCCGTACCCCCCAACATCAATCACCCGGAAGCAATAGTTTGCATCCACAACTGCAAGGAGAACGATGGAGAAGGTTCCCTTGTAATTGTGGAACTGGGATCCTGAGTTGGGGGGTGCCTTTATCACCACATGCTTCCCATCCACCGCTCCACAGCACAGAGGGAAGTTCCAACGCTCCTGAAATTCCTCTGCAATGGACCTCCAGGTATCAGTGGTGGGCACAGCCATGTAGTCCTCCACAAGGCAGTCCCAGATGGCAGTCACTACCTGGGGGACAATCTTGCACACGGTGGCGACCCCAACCCTGAAGCTAGACGCGATGGTCCTGAATGAGTCCCCAGTGGCAAGAAATCTAGAAAACATTGTTATAAATATTATTAGAATAATATGTTGTCGTTAGAATATTATTATAAGTACACTGCAATAGTACCACTGTATTGACTTTAAAGGAAGCATAACTTAAAAATTAACAAGGATTACACTGAGTTAAAAACAGGACTAAATTAGGACGACACAGCAGAAAAGTATGAGTCAACCAGTGTTGTTAGGAAAACTAAGCATGTTTTCATTGTGTTAAAAGTGTAGTAACCATGTTTTTTTGGGTGTATTGATTACTATAAGCAAAACCATGGTTTTACTACAGTAACCATAGTTAAACTATGTTTTTTTTTAAAACAATGGCTATCAAAACCATGATTACTTTGTGGTTACCATAGTGTCACTACAGTAACCATGGTTTTACTACACTAACCATAGTTATTTTGTGAGTAATGTGGTTTTACTACAGTAACCATGTTTTTTACTGTAGTAAAACCATAGTTAATTTGATAACCGTAGTTTGACACACATTGATAGCATAGCGTACTCGCATACTGTATTTAATATATACATATACACTGTATTTTACATACATATACATTTACTAACCGAAGACAGATAGACAGGCGCTCCGCAGCTGGGATAGAGCGTCTGTAGTTGGTGTCCTGAAGGGTGATCCTCGCTCCAACGCGGGACAACAGCTCATCAAATTGGCCGCGAGACAGGCGAAAGTACCGCTGAAAGCGGCCGTCATCCAGGCGCAGCTCCTGGAGCAAATGATGATACTCGCCAAACTGCGTACGCCTCCGGATGGTCTCATGGACCCAAATACGGCGACGCTGACCTCTACGCCGCTGTTCTGCTCTCCAGAGCAAATACAACGCGGTAACTCTCTCGATAAACGCACGATTAACATTAGCCATCTTGAAAACAGACACTCGCACAGCAGTTGCCCCTCCCACAAGAAGCGGATTTTGCCTCTGACGCGCGTCAAGTTCTTGCTTTTTCCGCGCGTCTACTCCGCTCTACACGCGCGAATGCATTCAAAGTGTTCAAGCGCCAAACTAGGCGCGGTAGACGCGATTTTGACGCCCAAAACGCGTTTGGTGTAAACCCTGCATTACACCACAATGCACTGCTAACTCAAGTAATTTTGTACCCAACAAACAATCCAAATTAGCACAAAATGATGACGCACATCCATTGTACGCAACAAGCAAGACAAATCACGTGTGCGTCTAAATCTGGGCTCTCTTATCTAAATCACCCCCTCAGCAGGCCCATATAAACCTTTATTGTTGATTGCAGCCTGCCACATTGTCAGTCCTCCATCAAACCCTCTAAAGAGATCCGCCACACAAAGAAAAACAGTTCGCCAGTGCCAAACTGTCGTACGGTGCGTGCCGAATCATCACTCTTCCATTAAAGTCGCTCAGTAGTCGCACACCTCCGCCAATATCTGTACAGTGGGAATCCTCGCCGCTCCAACCACGCTGAACCGCCACGGGTCGGAAAAACGAGCCCATTCCGAAGCACCAGCGCACTAAGCGAAGACGGATTAGATTTGAAGGCAATTACGTGGCATAGACGAGAGAGCGGAGAGTTTTTGCAAGGCTTCCTTGATTTCTCCAGGGCGTTTGTTGCGTTTGGTGAGCCTGTCTTTCATGATGTAGCGTTCGGAGGGATTCGTGGCGAGGGGCTGATGATGTGTGTCATTAAACCCGGAGGCAACACGAGAGAGAGAGTTGGTGAGGAAGGAGGAGGATGGTGTTATGAAGACTGGGATGGAGTTTTTAGTGCATGCGTTGACTTTGCAAAGGAAGAACAAGCAGAAAAATATGACGGATAGTGCAGGGCAGTTCTGAAGGAGCTCTGAAACATGATGTTTTTCGAGAAAATTCATTATTTTCCCATCTCACTTGAGACGGGGTGATTGAAATGACTTTTGAAAGAGCTTCTTACGTCACATGAACATCAGCACATAACATGCTGGGGAATTTAGACCTCTTTGGAGTCCTGAGGGAGAAGCCAGTTGTAGAGCTAGCAAGACCTAGCAGACTTGGACTTAAAGGGACACTCCACTTTAATAAAAAATATGCTTATTTTCCAGCTTCCCTAGAGTTAAACATTTGATTTTTACCGTTTTGGAATCCATTCAGCTGATCTCCGGGTCTGGCGGTACCACTTTTAGCATAGCTTAGCATAATCTATTGAATCTGATTAGACCATTAGCATCGTGCTAAAAAAAACAAGGAGTTTTGATATTTTTCCTGTTTGAAGCTTGACTCTTCTGTAGTTACATTGTGTACTAAGACCGACAGAAATCAAAAATTAGCGATTTTCTAGGCCGATATGGCTAGTAACTATACTCTCATTCTGGCGTAATAATCAAGGACTTTGCTGCCGTAACATGGCTGCAGGAGGCGCAATGATATTACGCAGCTTCTGAAAGTAGTCCCCTTGGTAACTTTCAATAGCAGAGGACTATTTTCAGGCACTGCGTAATATTATTGTTCCTCCTGCAGCCACGTTACGGCAGCAAAGTCCTTGATTATTACGCCAGAATGTATTAGTAAGATTTACAGGAGCAACAGAAAGATCAGAGAGCTACACCTCATACTATTCTCATACACTACATGGCATCTGTCATATTCTCTTACCGCTATAACACTGATTGGATAACACAATACACTGCAGAGGCCATGTTTAGTTGTCTAATGTGCTGTTAACACTAGCCTATGTTTAGTAGAGAGCTACTTATGCTTGTCTAAGCTGGACAAACGTGTGCAAACCTATTTATTACATCAGCTTTATCAAAGGCTTGTGGATTTCTCTGTTAGATGTAATGTTTCATCATTAGGTGTAAGGGAAGATGGAACTAATGTTACATCTGGCTGCTCGCAAGCTAAATGCTCCAGGAAATGTTTTTCTTTATTTGTATAAGTGACTGCGCAATAGACACTGACTTGTCTGTCCAACCCTGGACGAGGAGTTTTGCCATTAAATTGGCTGTGAAAAGCTGCGAGTTCCTGCAGCGAAATGCGCTGCTTTGGGGCTTTCACTGAAGATTACTGAGATTCACAGAGATTTCCTCCTGTCGATCTGTCTTTCTGTCTGTGCTGTTCTGTCTTTCTCCATCTGTCCCTTAGTCTTAGTGGCAAATTCATAAAATGTATTGAGACACGAGATGGGCTAAAAGAGTACGGCGTATTTAAATTGAGCCATTGGCATAATTTTCTGTGTAAACATGCCTCCTTTTTGGGGTTTTTAGCGGCATCTATTGGTGAGATTGCAAATAGCAACCAATCTCAATTTCGAAATGCACTGAGAAGCTACGGTAGCTGCCCAGGACAAACATGTTGTCACCTGAGACAACGTAAGGATGAAACGCGCTTTGCAGTGTATGTAGATAAAAATGGCTTATTTTAACTCTTTCCCCACAAGCGTTTAAAAAAAAAAGTTGCCAGCCAGCACCAAACTTTTTTATGATTTTCACAAAAGTTTATTGCCTTCCAGAAAATTTTCTTCTATAAAAATATAAACAGTGTTGAGGAAAGTTACTTTTAAAAGAAATACATTACAATATTAACTCTTTCACCGCCAGCATTTTTTTAAAAAAGTTGTCAGCCAGCGCCAGCGTTTTTCATGATTTTCACCAAAGTTTAATGCCTTCCAGAAAATGTTCTTCTTCAAATATATAAACATACAATATACCAAATGAAAGAACAGACTCTCTGCTTTCAAACAAAAAAACCCGTTTCATCCTACCTTGAGTAGTTCTTTTGTAATCAGCTTTTGAATATGGGTAGGTTTCTGCAAAAACACCACATTTTGGGCAAAAAGCAGAGATAATTCCATTTTTGTGACAGACTTCTCATAGAGATCCCATTCAGAGCGATCTTTAAAACAGACACGGACATGCAGCAGCTTGCCAGAGGGCAATACTTCCGGGTTTAAAAAGTTGCGGAAGGGCGCCACCTGGTGGATAATAGCGGTATTGCAGAAAGACAGAAAACCTTGTCATTGGCTGGGAAGCGTTTTCTCTTGATTGACGAGATATCTCGTCAATGGCGGGGAAAGAGTTAAGTTACTTCCCAAAAAAGTAACAAATTGCGTTACTTAGTTACTTTTCATGGAAATAATGTTTACGTTACTTTTAAGTTACTTTTGCGTTACTTTTTCTTAGTTGGCTGAGGCTTGATCTCTTTTCAGGCCTTGCAGGTGTTTTTTATGATCGCAAAAATGTCAAGCTCTGGCCTGCCATCTCCGTTTCTGACTCAAACTGTTCCCGCTCAGGCGCACAGAGTGCGTAGTTCTGCGTTAATATGTTCAATGTAATTCATTACATTATTTTATTTTTTATTTAATTAATTGAATTAATTAAATTGAAAAGTAACGTGCAGTAACTCAAATATTCATGTGTACATTTATAAAGTAATGCATTACTTTACGCGTTACTTCAGAAAAGTAATATTATTATGTAATGCGCGTTACTTGTAATGCATTACCCCCAACACTGTATATAAACATACAATATATCAAATAAAAAAAAACAGACCCTTTAGTTTCAAACACCAAAAAGTTTCATCCTACCCTAATTTGTTCTCTTTTATCACCTCTCAAATATGGGTAGGTTTCTTCAAAAATACTACATTTTGAGCAATACTTGCATTTGTGTGAATGACTTTTGATAGAGATCAGATTCAGAGCGATCCTCAAAACATACACAGAGTTTGAACTGTTTGGGAACCAAGGGAATACTTCCGGGTTTTAAAAGTTTGGCAAGAGCGCCTCCTAGTAGATAATAGCAAAACTACGGATTGCCAGAAAAACTCGTCATTGGCAGGGAAGCATTTTCTCTTAATTGACGAGTTAACTCGCCAAAATGGCGACTTCCATGTAAGGGGACCCTCTTTATATGTAGATTAAAAGGTCTCGTTCAAAGGTAATAAACACATAACGGTTCATTATGAAAGGTCTTTGTACACCCCTGATAATATAGTTTTGTATATTATTTTGCATTTCTGTCAAGAGATCCTTCTAAAAATTACACACTGCACCTTTAAATATTAATATTGTCTAAAAAACTTCACATCCTATTATCTTATTCTCATGCTATGTAGCTTTCCTGTCTGGCCTGAAAAAATGTAAACTTCTCAATTGTGAAAGCCAAGCTCTCCATATTCAATTATTGCATCCCGATGGATCTTCTCAGAACACTCAAAGAATCAGATTAGGGATCAGAGACGATTGCCTGCCCGACACTGATAAGGTGATTACATTCGGTGCCCTGTCTATCTACATCGTCTTATTTTCTGAACATTTGCACTATAATGTCATCCTGGGAAGCAACGGTACACCAGAGCAGCTCAGCAATTTCTTTGGTTGGAGGATTAACATACAAGTCTTCGAATCATCTTTGTTCAGTGAAGCGCATCTTTCTCGTTCATGGAAACTAGATCTTAGCTGCCAAGATCCTAAGTGATGTCCAATCCTGAAGCACGACCCTGTGTCTGGATATGTGGGCATGTGGCGTCCCTGTTGGCTGGTGCAAAGCCAAAATGTGCTATGTTTGCCTTTCTTAAACTTTGCAAATGTCATATTTTTACTCGTTCCCTGTTAACCTGTGGATAGCCAAGCATGCATGCTTCATCTGTAATGAAGGAAGTATTAACTAATAGCCTCTCCAATGCCTCCAGCGTTTTTGATTGGCAACTCTGGCCTGTTTGCCAGCAGCATATGTGCATTATGGGATCTGTCTAATGATCCCAGTTCATGTAATTACACTGCTGTGTTGCTGTCGGTCATACTGTAGTTTGCCAAACTAGAGTTTTTCTAAGTGATTAAAAACATTATTAACCCTTATTAACAGATTTGATGTATTTTTACATCTTGCTGGGTCTCGAGGTTCCTACAGCAGTCAGCATGCCCACGCGGGCCCCGAACTGAGGCCTCTGCAGTCCCCTGAGCATCATATTGACCCCATATATGAGGATAGAGTATATCAGAAAGTCCCAATGAGAAGTTTGAGCCAGAGTCAGGCAGAAGCGCTCCCTCCAGGTCATACAGGAACCTACCGGAATAACACAGGTAAAATTGACATACCACACACGCCGTGTTTGAGTGTGTGTGTTAAAGTGTGTTAATCCCTTTGTAACCAAGTTTATGGATTTTTGCAGAAGTGCCAAATCCCTAGGGAGCATTCATACAAATCGGACACAGTTGTAACTCACAGAGCGGTGACCTCATTACAGTTAATCTTAGAGTTGGCACAGATCAGACATTTAGTGTTTATATTGTGTGTGTGCGTGCGTGCGTGTGCGCGTGTGTGTGTGTTTTCATGTGTCTTAACATATCACAATGAAGCACCTCACCAATCTTTTTTCAGCAGTGCATTGTTGTCTTATCTTGATTTTGGGTCAGGTAGCATGTTAATCTGATTAGTCTCGCCTCTTTGTTGGTGTTGTTTTTAGTCTTTAATGTGTTATTAGGAATGTGTACGGAACTCCCATAATCTAATTTTGGGATTATGAGCATCAAAGTTTGATTTCTCTAATTGATTTAACATTGATTTTAATCTTTGACATGACCCTGCTCAGTCAATATTAAAGGTGCAGTGTGTAAATTTTAAAAGGATATTTTGATAGAAATGCAATATAATAAAGATAACTGTGTTTTCAGTGGTGTATAAAGACCTTGCAAAATGACCTGTTTTGTTTTTATTACCTCAGAATGATACGTTTTTTTCTACATACACGGCCCCCTTACATGGAAGCCGCCATTTTGTGCCATTATGTAGCAATGCTGACATCGCCGACATGCGCGTCGAATTTCTGGGACGAAAATCAGTTTTTAACCTGCGTGTTACTTTAAAGGTGTAGTGTGTAACTTTTATAAGGATCTCTTGACAGAAATGTAATATATTAATACATAACTATATTATCAGTGGTGTATAAAGACCTTTCATAATGAAGTGTTATGTTTTTATTACCTTAGAATGAGACGTTTTTATCTACATACACAAGAGGGTCCCCTTACATGGAAGTCACCATTTTGTTTCTACAAAAACCCTTAACGGACAAACTTTTTTATCAAATTGTCTCCAACGATGACATGGTTGTCCGGTGGCGGCTACCGTAGCTTCTCTATGCGTTTCGGTGAACGGTGGACTGAAACGTTTGTTGAAATTTGGAACCTTACCACTAGATGTACTAAAATTTACACACTGCACATTTAAAATGCGTGTCATGTAATATCCACTTCTCGCCGCATGGTTGTAGTGTTTTTTACTAAATACTACAATAAATGCGTGAAGAATAACCACCAGAAGCGATTGATATTTTAAGTTTTCAGTCCTGAAGTGTTTTTATTTTACAGCAACTGTTTGAAAATTTGTGTCACTTTCAACCGGTCTGTGTGCTTCCGTTAGACTCGGGGCCTCGATGTGTGTAGATAAAAATGTTTCATTCTAAGGTAACAAACACATAACGGTTCATTATGAAAGGTCAATATACACCCCTGATAATATAGTTTTGTATATGATTTTGCATTTCTGTCAAGAGTTCCTTCTAAAAATTACACACTGCACCTTTAATGTAGAAAACAGTAAATCACAAAACAACGACTATAATAATCCAGTAATTAATAATATATTTTTGTATTTTTGTTGTGTAATTGCCATTTTAATGACTTTTTAATGAATTTTTGGATATACTAGAGATGCCATAAATACATTTTGTTTGTGCCAAGACATTTAAATCCAAGTAATTTTGGAATAGTGTTTCTCCTCGGATGTGTTTGATTACCTGCATCTGCCTTTGAAATAGAAATGTTGTGCAGTAATAACGCTACGAATAGGAAAGCTATTAGTTTAACTACATTTCTCAGTACTAGGATAATAGCATTGCCATTTATGTTGCATACCTATACTTATGTTGCTAAATAATGTGCTGTTGCTTTTCAGTAGCAAAATTATTTTGATGATTAAGTAGCGAGATTTGTAACTTTGCATGCGAAAGGGTCTCATAAAACCCCCTATGCAAAAATGTCCCCCAAATCTGTTTTCACCTGGCTCAACTGGGCAGATAAAATCTATATAGTCTTTTTTAATTGAGGTCTTTTGTGGTAATTTCTTAAGCTTGCTGCGGTTTTTAGTGACCTTTAAGAAGTGAAGCTTATAAAGTACCTCAGGGATTTTATTCCTTTTTAAAATTGTTGCCGCTGCCTAATGGTACAGCGGCATCAGCAGACTGTTGAAAATTACGCTCGCTCGCTCTCTCTCTCTCACTTTTTTGTGTGAGCACTCACATATCACAGCCTTTATTTGTTCGCCCCTTAAATGTTAGTGTTTTTAAAGGACAATGGAGCGCATTGGCTTGTTTAGGTAAACAAAACACAGCAAGGGCGGGTTGTTCACTATTTATTTTCACTATACAATTAAAGCAGTAGATGAGGCAATTAAATCCGTGTCATTGCAGTACTTTTCAGGTTAAAGCTAAAGGTTGGGAAGATGTGTCACATCCATAAGGTCGCCAGTGGCCATCTGACTGCTTCATTATTTAAACTAAACCTATTTGCACTGTGATTGTGAATGATCTGAATTGGAAGTGGTGCAATACAATGAGTTCCTCAGTCCTGTCTGAGCACTTTTGGTGTAGTTCACCCAAAAATGACAGCACTGTCCTCATTTCGATCGCAAATACAGTAGGGTGAAATCATCCCTGGCATATCAATTTTGTGTGCTAATAGAAAAGTTCATTTAAAGTTCATTTAAATTTGTGTCTGATCCTGTAGTTCATTTGGTAGAGCATTGAATTAGCAGTGTAAAGGTTAAAGGTTCGATGCCCAAAAAACACAGTACTAATTTGCATTCATGCATTTGGCAAATGCTTTTATCCAAAGCGACTTACAGTGCGTTAAAACTAAAATGCATGCCCCTGCAAGCACTGTAAAAATATTTATGAATGCAGACAGGCATATGCATACGCTGTGCTTTTCTCACTCTTTTGCACATTTTCATATGACAGATTAACGCCAGTCATTCAGACTTGGAGCGCTGCAGTCGCACCCTGATAATAAACAGGCATTTTCCCAGCTGTAGATTTGAGCTGTGGCTCACAGTGTCTGCGACTCCATAATAACATCAGGATGACATTGAGATGCCTAACACTCTCTCAATGCCTAACAAAGCCACACGAACAAAGCACTTCAAATCTAAGCTGTTGTGTGATCAAGGTCGACTTGCAGATGAAGATCCTGAGAGTGAAGAAGCAGTTTATGAAAGGTCGATAATGAGGATCTATGCAATCTGGCGTTTGATGCTCTCATTGACCTCGGTTTTTTTGACTTTGCTCTGTATTGCTTCTGCTCACTAAGCGGCTCATTAGACCTACAGTCGAGGTCTGGACATCAAAATATAATTCTGATATAGTAATGTTTCTTTTAAAACTTGAGTACAAGTCATTTGCACCTTTCCAGGGAGGGAGAGAAATTCACGGTTGTATTTTTGGGTGAAAGATGCTGTTGTTTTAGAAGGCTGTCTTGTCTGATATCTCCTGGTGGAAATGACTCCATCAGGGTGTTTTGGCACTGACACTATTATGAGAAGATTAGAGAGGGTATGGTGGACTGCACGGCAGTTTTCTCCTATAAAATTGTGTAGTGTTGCACAGAAAAATAATGGCATTGCGGATATTTTTCCTTTTGGTGCATTCATGATGACTTTGGTCCACACAACAAATAGAGTGGCTTGTTTTGAGTAACATTATTTCGAGCCTATTTGAGAATAGCTGCTGTTGTTTAAGTTGTTTGGTCGAATGCACAGCTTTGCAAAAGATAATTTATTTGACTCGTACTTGAACACAGACGTTCGGCGCGTGCGCATTGCAACAAAATGCAATGCATCTCTTGGGTTACATACAGTACTACATTCTCGCATATGTGTAAAAAGTGGACCTTACTTTGGCCTTAACACAATGGCAGTCAACTTGTTATTTTGTGTATTTGGTATAATACAATGTGTTAGTGTGGTTTATGGTTAAAAAACACTTTATTTTTCATACACCGTACATTTTTGTAGCTCCAGGTTTCCCTCTCTTTTTGAAATGCACTGATTCATGTACAAAACTTATCTATTTAAAAAACGCTGTGTCCCTGATTGGCCAGCTAATCTGTACGTTGCAGTGATGTGCGGGTTGATCCGAAATGAGCGGGTCACCCGCGGTTACAAGTCATCCAAAAATATTTGTAATAATATTCGGGTCGCGGTCGGTTGGGTCGTTTGAAATAAAGATGCCAATTAACTATTTAAACAATTACTACTAAAATGCGGGCCAGGGAGCGGGCCGGGTACAATATTTATTTTAATTTTTTTGCGGTCCGAGTTGCGGGCGGGTTAGTTGAAAACGTCGGCCGGGTGCGGGTTGTTTATACATTGAACTGCGCATCACTGGTACGTTGTGATTGGCCTGAATACCTCTGACGTCAGCCGGAAATGTGACGCTCCTTACCATGTTTGAAAGATTCGGTTACAATGCAATGCTAACAGGAGTTAACTTACAGGCTGTGAGTCCGAAGCGGTAGGAATTATAATAATGTCGATCTTGTCTACATCACCAATCCCAGGAAGTAAACTGTCGTCTACAATCCGTGCGTTTGTTATAGTCCAAGAAAAGAGATTTACGTTGGACTCACGTCATCGTTTACTTTGGGGTATGTAACTTTTGCATATTGTTAACATGTTGAACGATGATAGCAATTGGATTAGAGATATTGTTTACTTTTTTCTTTTACTTTTATGTATTGTTTTTTTTTTCATTTGACATTGCAGTAATGTCGCAACATCAATAAATTTCCCTAATGATCCTAAAGTTAAAAGTCTCTCTTCATGCAGGCCTAATGTTACATTAAATTGGTTAAAATTAGTGATGAAATATGACCTGGACATGTTACTGATGTCTCTTGACATTGATCTTAATACTGAATAATTTTACTTTAAAATACTTTAATATTTAAACTTAAGCATTATGCACTCATACACACACAGCCATTAACATTTGCATACCAGTCTCTCTGTTATCTGCATTGAACAAAAAAATTGTGTAAAATTGAGTATTAAATTCATTTAGTTATTGCAAACCATTGCAATATGCATATGGATATTTGCACAATTGTGATATTTTGCCAATTTCGATCAATTGTAGAGTATAAATTCAACATTAACCTAATAGCAATACCAATACAGTACATTATGATTCCTTTTATTGCTGGTTTTCTTTATACACCATAAGTCTGCCTGTCCAAGAATCTGGTATAATCTTACACAGAGCTCCAGATAATGTGAATATGATTAAACTCCTTACGGCCTTTTATTCTGCTGCCTGCACCGCTGAAGAAGCCCTCATACATTTTCAGCTCTGAAATCCTAACTTCATAAAGTTAATTAGGCTTTGTGCGAGAGGAACAGTGAGAGCTATGTTAAGAATGTGCTGAAAAGACTCATTTTAAAACCGAAAGAGGAATTAACCCAAGCTTGAGGGAAGTGCTCTATCAAACGCTGATGGGGCTTTTCTGTTCACGTATCCGTATTACCGGCTGCACTTTTTCAAAGAGAGTGAGTATATGGCTTTGCCATTACCAAAACATTGTGACTTTTCCATCATATGGAACTAAAGTCAAACAGGATGGAGCAGGATGACTAATTTAACACAAAAGGGGGCTATTTTGCATGAAACTATTAAGCCTATTCTTCTTTTTTACGGATTCCGCTTTGTATGTAAAACGAACGAGCTGTGATGATACGCCAATGAGAGCTGCTTCAGAAAGGAGAAATTAATCTAGGGCCTTGATTTTACCTCTGTGACTACGTTAGCATCCATTCAAGAGTCTAAAGCAGTAAAAAAGGCAGTGGAGTTCTGTCATTGCTCAACCATTGTGCAGTTTAAAAAAGAAGAATGTTCAGATCACTAGGCACTTCCACGGTCAATTGCTGTACATTGCTATTAAATCGATCCATTTGTCAACCACCAATGAAAACACTGTTATCGGACCATTAAAATACAGTCACTACACCTCTCCCATCTTCAAACATTCAAAGCATCTCGCCCAATGAGCTGCAACCTGACCTCATTTTTCCAAGTCGCCTTTATATAGCTGAGCCTTTTTTTTTTAAATAATGCAATTTTACTTTTTGCTGAGCTTTCAGGATTTATTAATTGCTCGCGGTACATTACACACACTGCACAGGCATAATTTATGGAAATCAGCATTATTCCCCATTGAGATGCGCAGACCTGAATATAGTAACCTGTTCCAGATATACTGTATCACTACATTGTAAACAAGATGATACACCTAAAATACTTCTGCTCAGGCTGTTATTTTGGAGATTTTCTCTTTTTAAGACACAGTGTCACAAGAGGAAGTAGAAGTTATGCAGCATAAAATTTGAATTTGTAAACATACAGAACCTATTTCAGTCCAGATGCTGAATTAAATATGAGAATCCTCCCCGATGTGTGATTCTTTTACCAATGCAATACAGCTTTACCAATATACCAATGAATCTATAAATATAAGGGTGTTCTATATAGTAGCTCAGATTATTTATTTTTTATTAATTACAGTTTAATTCAAACTAAAGATAGGTTGAGCTGTAATATACACTCACCTAAAGGATTATTAGGAACAGCTGTTCAATTTCTCATTAATGCAATTATCTAATCAACCAATCACATGGCAGTTGCTTCAATGCATTTAGGGGTGTGGTCCTGGTCAAGACAATCTCCTGAACTCCAAACTGAATGTCAGAATGGGAAAGAAACAACCGAGGTATGCAGCAAAGCATTTGTGAAGCCACAACACGCACAACCTTGAGGCGGATGGGCTACAACAGCAGAAGACCCCACCGGGTACTACTCATCTCCACTACAAGTAGGGAAAAGATGAACTGCCACTGCTTTCACTAGAATCGAGCTAGGCAGGCGTGGTTTCAGCAACCAGCCACCTCAGCTTTACCCACATCCCTCCTCTTTATCCTTTTCCGGTTATCCACAAGTGATTTTTGTTACTTTTGTTATTTAAGCTCAAATTGCGCTAAGTTGTTTCAGCTACTGCGCAGGTTACCAAACACCTCACATGACTCTGTATAGAGCCCCTCCTCCAGAGAGTGTCAATTTTTTGTGAATGTCGATTGGTTTTTCTGACTAGAGGGCGGGACTTCCTTTGCTTTAGCGGCCATATTGACCATTGTGTTTCCTTAAGTAACCATAATTCTGCTGTAAATTTTAGTGCCGAATTAATTTGTCCAGATTAAACGGAGAGAATGCAACAAACTTTTTGTAGCAACAAAGGTGTAATTAGTTATACCTTATTAAATGGTACACTGTTCTTTAATAAAAAATCATAAAAATAATGATGCACAAAATATCATTAGTTTCCTTGGCAGCACTTTCATTCCCATTAAACCTTATGGCTGGATTACAGTATGCGCAGATATCTTAATAACGTTTTATTTGGATTGGTTGGCTGTTAAACTTCTGGAAAAAAGAGATAATTAGCAAAGAGTGACAGAAAATGACCAGTTGACCAAGATAAAGTATTAAAAGGAATGAACTAAAGTACAAACATTGTCTTCAACACACACTGTGGCTCTGTAAGGGGGCTTGCACACCAAAGCTTGGCCAGCATATGTTTTCAACTGTTTTTCAATGAAAGCGTGGCTTTTTTTCAAAAAACCCAGCAGCCGGCAGTTTTTTCTACGCTAAGGGCCTGGACACACTAAAGCTTTTACGCCCGCGGCCGGCGCATGTTTTCAATTGATTCTGATGGAAACTCGAGTTTTTCAAATAAGCAAGCAGCTAGCGTTTTTTTTCGTGCTGAAAACCAGCGCTCTGGGTTTTTCGAGCTCAGCGCTCAGCCAACAGTTCAAAAATATAAAACGTTGAGTGAAAAGCTCTGCTTGTCAATGTCAGTTCTCACACGGCTGTCCAATTACAGTGAAGGAGGGGCGGGACATTACCACATCAACCAACCGGCTCACAGCTCAAGTATCAGAGCTACCTAAGCGCTCGGCTGAAAAACATCTGGCATTCGCCGTCCTCAAGGCGTTTTCAGCCACGTTTAAAAGTTTTAGTGTATCCAGCACCAAAAAGCCAGCCCTCAGCTGTTTATCCGTGCTCAGCGCTGAGTGCCGAGAGTTGAAAAATATTCAACATTGGATGAAAAGCTCAGCTCGTCAATGTCAGCTCTCACACAGCCATCCAATGAGTGGAAGAGGGGCAGGACAAATATCACAGCAACCAAAGCGCTAAGCTTTGAAGAATTGAAATAAATTTGTCTGGCGATATGTATAAAGGCTAGATGTGTTACGGCGGAGTCTCTAACGTCATCACCTGGCGGCCATCTTACCACAGGGCGCTCGCTTACTTGTAACATTGTGTTTTAATGATGCGTGTACTTTTAAATTACCATAACTTGCTCAATTTTCTACCAATTTTCAAACTTATCCGCGACCTTACATATTACGTTATCACCTTGAAAGGTCACGCAAAGGTCACCTTCAAACCATTAGGTTCTATTGAAGTCCACTATATGGAGAAAAATCCTGGAATGTTTTTCCTTTAAAATCGTAATTTCTTTTCACTAAAGAAAGAAATAAACATCTTGAATGACATGAGGGTGAGTAAATTATCAGGATTTTTTTATGAAAGTGGATTAAGTCCTTTAAAGTAAAATTGTCTACGTTTAAAAAGGTCCTAATATGTACAATTTAGGTATAGATACCAGTGTGTACCATTGAGGTACCAGTATGAACTCTTTAGATGCAAAGGGTACCTCCCTTGTGACAGCTAGGGACCACTTTTGAGCATTTTTTTCTGACAGTGTATCGTGAGGACTAAAGTACTCCAGCAGGTATTTATGCAACATATAGTAACAGATGCACAATTGAATGTGAACTTCTTCGACAGCCCATGAAATTGCAGCACATTAGCACTGCATACATCAGCTAAAGCACCTCATATAATGTTATCCAAATAACATGGTTGTCTCTATTGGAAAATCCTGGGTATTATGCTTTTAGGATAAACACAGTCTTGTGGCAGTCTTGCGTAAATTGCAGTGGGAGAGTAAAAATTACTTTATTACAGCATTTGATTCGTTTCTTTTAAGTAAACAGATTAGGCCAATTCAAGTCAGATGCCTCCGGTACAGCAAATGTCTCTTTATTGCAAATCTTTTTCCACACATCAAGTGACAGAGCAACAAATCATTTCTCTAATATTTTTTTGTTGAGTGGGCGTGACCTTTTGCAACGGTGTAATTTCACGCAGACGGAAAACATGTTAAGGAATGCAGCCTGGCAAAAAAGATTTGTTTATGATCACATTATACTGGAACAGAGCATTGAATCTAATGATGCCAAGACTAAGGAAGTGCTGGCTCTTCTGTTTCGTCTGAAAGGTCAGGTAATTTGAAAGAGCAGGCCATTATTAAACCTTTAGAATATTCAAAGCCTCTGCGCAGGAGATGATTAGAAATCTAAGATAGTGTTGTAGGGGGTGGGAGGTGCGTTTGCGCATGTTTGATGTGATTCATGAGAAACCTGATTAATTGAAAGAGTTTCCTATTCAACCTTTGTGCTGAACCAAATGCACTTAGCAATGTCAAGGTCATATTGTTTTGGATTTTTCTTGTATTTCTCGTATTTTAAAATGTGTTAAAATCACATTTTGTGTTTTTTAACTTCATCATTTTAACCAAACTCCTATTGTTGCCAATTTCTGTTCAAATGTTTAAAGCAAGAAGCTAAATTGAAGGATGTTTGTGGATAAACTTGTTTTTCCTTTAGCCTAAATGAGTGCACAAAGAATATGCCATTTTTTATTTTACTTACACCAATATTATATTTTTAAAGGTGCCATAGAATAAAAATCTGTGTTTACCTGAATAAATAATAAGAGCTCTGTACATGGTAATGACATATCGTGAGCCTCAAATGCGTTTGTTTTACTGATTTTTATGTAAACCTTGTGCATGCAAAACACCACTGAAAAACATGCCAATCTCAACATAACGCGGACTGTGATGTTGTAGTCGAGATGTACGCCACCAACGTTAAATTAAACATTAAATTATTACAAAGATGTTAATTAAAATGTTTACTAATGTGAGTGACTGATATGAGCCTCAGAGCAGAGCAATTAGAGCAGAGCTCAACATTATTATTCATGACCCTTACAAATAGGGCAAAATAGACCATTTTATTCAAAGGACAAATCCTAGGGTTGTAAAAACTTTTCTGGATACTTTTTGCACTTTACAGACCTTCTATGTAAATATCAAAGAACAATTTAAAGGATAAGTCCATTTTCTTACTAAAATCCAGATAATTTACTCACCACCATGTCATCCAAAATGTTGATGATTGACAAGAAAAAAAAAATCACTTTTAAACCACAACTTCTTATCTATCTCCGGTCCTGTGATGCACCAATGCGACCTCGCGTAATTGCGTAATGCCGTGGAAAGGTCCTGTGTTACATATAATGAAACGCACATTTGCGGACCATTTTAAACAATAAACTGACACATAGACATTAATTAGTATCATTCGACATACAAGTCGGAACGGTCCTCTTTCTGCACATTTGTAAACACTGGGGCGTAGTTTTGCATACGTCATCCGTGTTCTCTTGACGTGATGATGTATTGCGTGAGGTCACATGACCGGACCTAGACGAATAGTTGAGGTTTAAAGTGCATATTTTCAAAAATGACTATCGTTTCACTAGATAAGACCCTTATGCCTTATTTGGGATCGTTTAGAGTCCTTTGAAACTCAGTTGAAACTGAAATTTGATGAGAAAATTATCTGGATTTTTTTTTAAGAAAATGAACTAATCCTTTAACTTACTATTTCCATGCATTCTTTGGCACCTTTATGTCTTCCTGTAGTCAATAATTTTATCAGTTAAACTCTTTGAGTTCCACATGTGACCAATCACAGTAAATAAGTCTGTCTCAGAGATTAATCAGCCCATTACAAAATGGAAATTATCGTAATTTTGCTCAGTGTACAACTAAAACATAACTTTTTAGCATTAAACATTAATTCTGTGATCACTCGTTTCTACACGTTGTTTATTTGATCCTGTGTCCTTGTTGGGTTGGGTTATGTTGGAAAAACATCCGCCAAGGTATTCAGTCATTTATCTTGATTGGAATTTGATGTTTCTTCACTGTGAGTGGTCATGTGATTATTTTAAATACAATGGAGTCTGAACAGTATAATGATGCCTGATGAAGGTCATGCAACCGAAATGCTAATCAAATATTTTGGATACGGTTTTGCAATTATTGATAGTGTGCGGGATTTCTTTTGTTTTCTTTGTATTTTGACATTATTGGTCTTCTCTCTTACGCACCTATCCAATACCTTCAGGTGTGCAACGTTTATTGTTAATAAAAGAATGTTTGTAACAAAGCAGATGGGGGGTACAATTAATCTACATAGTAGAAAAAAATAGTAGCGTGAAAGTAAGTGGTGCCCCAGATCTGTTTTTTTTTAACATTCTTCAAATTATCCCCCTTTTTGGGTGAACTATCCCTTTAAAGCTGCGTTTACACCAACCGCGTTTGAGGCGTGAAAAGTCTAGTTTGCCGCTTGAACAGTGTGAATGCATTCAGAGACAAAATCCGCTTCTTGTGGGAGGGGCAAGTGCGTTGTCTGTTTGCAAGATGGCTGATGTTGATTGTGCATTTATCGAGAGAGTCACCGGTTTGTATTTGGTTACCTTACTATAGGGGGAAAATAAACGGCGTGGGTCGATAAACATTACGTGACTCAAAAGTGAAATGTGTATTTACAACTTACCAATGTCCTCACTGACACTCTTCCAAGCGAGGTCCTTTTTTCTTCCTGTCTCTATAGAAATAAGAACTTGTGTCGTATAGCTCCGGGTGACTGCTCACGGACAATATCAAGCGTTCCCTCATGTTAAATGAGTGACTCCGGGCGGGGCTCCCGCCACAGCAGCAAGCAGGCTCCTGATTGGTTAACGCGGCGCGAAAATCCGCCAAATTTCAAATTTTTTAACTCGGGCATCAGCTGCAAATTCGCGTCAAACGCAAAATGCACAAAAAGCACCCATTGCGCGTATCGCGCCAGATGCTCAATTCCCGCCATTCGCACAAACTACACGCGCAAATTGCGTCTACCGCGTCTTCACATTGACTTAACATTGAAATCACTCGCGCTTGACGCCTCTACCGCGGCTGGTGTAAACGCAGCATAAGACTGCTGTACGTTCTTGGTTTTACAATGTGAGCTCAAATATGAATGTATGTTACATTTGGACTGATTTCAGTTCAGTAAGATAAGGCACTGATTGGTAGAGAAAAGATGGTTGTAATTCAGAAGTGTCATTTAAACCAGCTTAATCGTAGACTGTATACGGTGTTAAAGGAAGCAGAAGACAGTAAAATGGTTTAGTATTTCATTTAATTAAAGCATTACACTGACAAAGCCTGTCTTCAGAAATAGCAGAATTTACTGAAGCACATTATCAGCTAGTGGTCCTTGTTAACAGCCTCGGTACAAAATTAATAAGAGAAACTGTCAACATTTCAGCTCGATATGTAGCTCAAGGGATGAGGTTTTACCAGCCATTGTGCAATTTTATTTTCAACAACTCTTAATGACAGAGGCCAGTCAGACTCTCTGTTTGTGGATATTGTCGAATTAACCACCGCTGGTATGAAAAACCGTCTGCGATAGCTATTAGTCTGATCCACAGAGTAGTTGACTGATAAAGTTGTACAGAAATATATTAGGTTTGATGCCTGAACTGACCGTTAAATTGTCTCACAGATGGAAAAGTATGAGAATCCTACTGCAAGTTGTTAAACACCTGCTTTATTGTGAGACACAGCGCATTTTATAGGGCCATTTATCATTTATATAGAAAATATATGCAGTCTCATATTACTTTCTGGTCCCGCGTTGTTTACAATAGGTGATGGCAAGTAATAGATAAGAAACGAGTTGGTTGTCGAGATTTTATGCGAGATGTTATCCATCCAGTGCGACTGTGTGTGTGTTGTATCTCACGTTGTGTTAGGGAAAGCCCTGTCTGTATACGTAGTGCTGTGTGAGGTCATGTATTGTACAACTTTTCTGATAAGATAAGCTAATAGAATCTGAAGGTCCCGTAAAGGTCATTTTCCCGAAGAATTGGGGCTGTGGTGGAGTGGCAGCTCTTCATAAAGATAAAGTCTGCGCAGTTGCACACATTTTGGGCAGTTTACCAAGAATGGATTGCTTCTACTCGTATTGCCTTTCATTGTAAAGCAGCGGTTGGGTCGTCTTATTGCGAATTACTATTGAAGTTATGTAAATCGGTTGCAAACACGCCCACAAAATTAGCACTGTTCACAAGCTGTAATTTCACAACGTTAGTTGCAATAGAAAAAAAGAGAGTTTGTAAATAAGGCTCAGTATATTGTGCCAATGTGTATGCTATAAACTCTTAGTTAAGGCTTGTAGAACCACAGAAATACTGTGTGCAGAGCAAAACTGCCCAGTTGAATCAAGAGGTATGCTTATTGAGCCTATTAAAGTGTAAAAGTCTGTCAAGAGATAGGTATGCATTGGAATTGCAGTCCATGGTTTGATTACATGAGGAATAGTTAATTAAAATACATCTCTATTTCAGTCATTCACTGCAGCAGTGTGACTATTTAATCCGTCAAGATCTCACACAAAGATTAAACAAGTCACATTGCTTTTTAATAACATACTTTATGTAATTAGTCTTCTTTTAACGGTGGGCAATTTGTATGCAGGTCAAGCTTCTGTGAATCAGATCAACAGGAAAATGTTATGATAAACCTTGAAATCTTCACATTCTTCACACATGACCAACGCCGACTACCTCCATCCTTTTATTGATTGTGATGGATGTGGAGTCACCTCATTATGTAAAAAACAAAACAAATGTACAGTTAAAGTTATCTGCGTTTGCAATGAGACTATGTAGAGGTGGTTATTTAATGAAAATGGCATTTCTTCCACACTGTAAAATATGACAAACGAAAACAAAATTAGGCATTTCTTATTACATTACATAAGTAATTACTTATGCAAATTGAGTAACATTAACTCTGTTGGTAGTAAGCAACAGTTAATTTACTAAATTATTATTAATAATGATTAGCCATTAGGAAAAATTACACATTACTTATTCAGGGAGGGTTGAAATAAAAAATGGTCAGACACAGGAGATCGCATAAAATGCTTTTTTACTGATCAAATAACATTTTATTTTTTTAAACATTTAAAACAAATTAATTTAGGTACAAAATAACCCCTTACAATATATTTCAAGAAATATAACATATCATACTGTAACAATATTGACAGGAGTTAATATAATCTATACTACCTTATCAATGCAAGCCGAATCTGATCCAGAAAATGCAGCTGATCGATCAACTTTGCCAGTGAGGTAAGGATATTAAAACATTAAAACCATGTCTGCATTTGTGATCGTAGAAACGACTAACAACAAGGGCTACTCTACACTGCCCAAAACTTTAGTTTGATGGTAGTTCATGGTAGTAAATTCTTTAAATATGAAAACATAGTCTTCTTACAGGCTGTGGGCCCTATTATACACCTGGCGCAATGCTTGACGCATGTGTTTTTGCTAGTTTAAGCCTGGCACAGTTATCATTTTTCAACGCTACGTTATTCAAATGGCAAATGCATCTGTGCTAATTTTTTTGAGGAAGTAAACTGTTGCCTACAATTTGTGTGTTTGTGCAAGAAAAGAGATTTACGTTGGAAATGATAACTCGCGTCATCGTTCACTTTGGGATTTGTACGTTTTGCATTTTGAAAACACAAGCAACACACTTGACACTCTGAAGACTTATTTTGAATTTGCACCCCTCGGATGAGCAGTCACGGGACAATGGAATGCTCATTACTGTGCATGGAAGTCCCACCTTCCAGGTAAAAGAACCAATCCAGACAGCAGACGACTCCAGGCCAGATCTGGATCCGCACCGGATCTGGGAATTATCAATTAATAAAGACTGACGATTCTCTGGGAGAGGCGCTTGCCAACCCCTATGCATGCCCAGCAGTTTTAGCACAATTTGAGCTTAAGAAATAAAAGTTTTGGTGCAATTGATGTCAGGTTTAAGTGTTGGTCAGAAAAATTTTGGTTTTAGCACCTGATTTTAGAGATATCTGACTTTCCCCATTCAAGTACAATATTGCATGACTAAAATAATTGCCCGGAGGTGGTGCAAACATGGCGGCCTAGTGGGGTGACTTCTCTAAAGGGAATTTGATACAGTTTGTGATCAAAAGTCAATATAGTCAATATTATTGACGATTTTAATATGAACTAAAATATAACTCATCAAATTAACCTAAATCCAGATTATTTTAGCTGTACAATCTACATTCGTTTTACAGCTCCATACTCTTAATGTATTTAAAAAAAAAAAATTATTGCTTTTAAGGTAAAACACACCTGAGAACTCCATCAATGTTAAACTGTTAATGAGAATTATTAAAGATAACTTTCTCCAAGACCTTTTTATAGACTTTGTTATCTCAACAAAGCACAAATATTGCTTTCAGTCTAATGTAGATCTGTCTGATTTGGTTAATGTAAAATCTTCACATTACAGTCCGTCAGCTTCTCATTACCTGCCAGCACAGGAAGTCAAATTCGATCCTTCAACTCCAATCCTCCTGTTTTTCTCTCTCTTCATGCTTTTTCGTTTAAACCAGTATCTATTAATCTTACACTCTGCTTAATTATCATTAGCCTACAACGAGCGAGTTCAACACTTTCTCCACTTTCTCTAAAGAGTCATGGATGGTCGGTGAAGATACATTGAACCTTTTTTCCCAGGGTGCACTTTGTGGTTGGTGACTAATGGTGCTGTTTTATGGCCTCGCCGGCACTGTTATGGTAAAGACTCAGAACCCTGCCATTGATCGTCTTGCTGTTCAAATTTATGAGACACTCGACTGGCTGTCTAGCAGACGGCATCTGCCACACTGCCCTCGTATTGAGCGAAACAGACCTCGCTGTTATATAGCGGACATGGATGCCGTTAAAGTGATCTAGTTTTGGAAGCAAGACTGTAGTTTGCAGTTGCAGGTGCTACTGTTGAGGTACATTCAGTCAGACTGAATGGAGATCAAAGGGAATTACATGATCTGTGATCTTAGCTCTTGAATGTGGGTGCATGATCCTGGTTGCACTGACTATCTGTCCATGCAGGTGGATAATATTTTTTTATTTTTCACAATGCACATAAGGGTGATTCTTATGAAATCCAGACTTTAAAGGTGTCCAGCATCAGATTTTTTTTATAAAAAGCCATTGAAGCCAATTTTATAAGATAAAGGTCTGAACTTACTATAACCATTATTTTTACAGGACTTAAAAAATATTTCCTATAGAATTATTTAAATTTTTTAGATTATCATTATAAAAAATATCATTACCGCAACATATTACATTAAATATATGCATTTACAAACTCATGTTTCGGTAATGAGAACTAAAAAGTTGTCTAGGTACTATGACAAACAAAATTTCGACTTTTATCTGGAGAAAAAAATAAGAACTGCTTACCTGGTTGCCATTTTGAGTGTCACGGTCAATTATGTCCCTTCCAACAATTTAAAAAAAAAGTTAGTTCCTTGAGGGCTTGAACAATGATTGAAAATTGTTGCGGAGGATGAGAAAATTTTTCTTAGACACATTTATATTCCTTATTATTGTCTCTACATTTACCAATGATCACCAAATACCACAAGTTTCTTTACTGTTAATGTTTATAGTATAACATGCACTGAAGCTTTTTATTTTTAGATTTTTTTATTCTAAATATTTCCATGTGAAAGAACCAAAATCCAGTCATGGACATGTTGCGGTAATGAAAATTTTCCTCTTAAATGTGTAGAAAAAACAAAATTGGTGTGCAAAATATGCAAAACATGTGCAAATTAGTACATAAAGAGATGTTTGTAACTGTTTGCTTCTTATTTTGATACTCTTAATTTGCATTTACTTTTTTTTTCAATATGTTTCATGACACCTCATAAGTCTAATTTCGCGAGAATCACCCATAAATGATTTAGATTGTATTACAGTACTATAGAGGCTAGATAAAATAAGGAAGGTTAAACCATACAAGTATATCATATCCATATATGTTTTATCAAGCGCGGTTGCCGTTTTTTATTGGTGGGCATCTGTTTTGATTGTTTAATAGTTTTACTTGAGATGGGCACAACTGCTTTAGTATTGTTGAGATGTGAAACCCAAGTGCATCTGACATGTTTTCTTGTAAATGAGCATTGAAACCCATCTCTAGTTTTGTCTTGTATTAACCTGTCTCAACATTATATACTTACTGTATGTAGTCAATACGGCTGTTGATCTTATCGCTCTTTTCCTGTTTTTGTCCTGATCTCTCCTTATCTGTCATTCTTTCATTGGCTTTTTCACCATGTCCCATGCCATGTTTCCTCTACCTAGACCTAGTCAACCAGTTTTGTGAGCAAGTCCTGAACTTTTTGTTTTGTCCCTACTCTCCTCCCATAGCCCCATCCTCCCCTGGTGTCGACTCCGTACCCTTGCAGCGAACAGGGAGTCAAAATGCCACAGGGACGTTTCCCCGAGGCGGCTACGCTTCCGGCCAGAGCGCCAGTTACGCTGACACGTACCGCACCTTGCCGTACTGCTCGTCCGTGGAGTCTCCCTACAGCAAGTCAGGTCCTGCCCTGCCACCAGAGGGCAACCTGGCGCGATCTCCCTCTATAGACAGCATTCAAAAGGATCCCAGGTGAGCATGCATGCTTTTTATACCTTTTTAAAGTTAGTAAAGCACTTGTTTCAGAAAGCAAAATACACAGATCGATCCTTTCTCAGCTGGATGAAGCATTTTTGCCATAGGGGTTGTGTGTGTTGAGTCTGTTTATCTATATTGCTTTAAAACAGGGTTTGCTGACAAAACTTAAGTGCGATGTGTGGTTTGCATTTTAATCGTGTTTGATGTGGTTCACCACATGCAATCAAGATGGGCAGAGAGAAATCCATTACTTTAAACTTAATGAAATGTAGTTATTGGTCTATCACCTGTAATTGCAGAGCACAACTAAAGTCCTGATCAATTCCTCAGCCGACTGTACTGATTATAGACCCTGTTCATCAAAAAAAGACGTGCATGGTAATAGAAAATATGACAGAGAACATATACTTATCTAACATCTAAAACATATTCATTTGGCAGTTTTTGTAGCTACTGTGGCAATGTTTACAACAATGGAATATCATTCAAAGGTAATAAGAGGTTTATTTATACAGTGTCTTTTTTGAGCTTAAGGCTACTTTGCATTGATAAATGTAGTGTAGTGCAATAGAAATTAATAATAAACAAAGAAATGCATGAAAGAATAGCATCGGATAGAAGAACAAAAACGCAGAAGTCTTTTAAGAGCAGAAATTTAAAGGACCTACGGTTATTGAAATAGAGACATTTAGGAAAATGATGCGCGTATTGTGCACTAAGGAGTTCTGATTGTTTCACGGTGCTGTTCTAATGGATTTGATAGGGTATGGCCAAGTGGTTGCTAGGGTGGCTGTGTGGTTGCTAAGGCATGGTTTGGTTGTTGCTTTTAGGGTGTTGGGGTGTAACTTGGATAGTTGCTTACTGGCCAAATTCAATGGACCCCAGGCCTAAGTCTCTGATATTTTTATCTGTTGATATGGTTAGGTCAGACTTCATAATTTTCCTGGTGAAAGTGTTCTGATCTCTTAAAGGAAAACACCACACTTTTTCAATATTTTACTATGTTTTTACCTTAAATTAGAGGAATTAATACATCTCTTTCTTTATTCAATGCGTGCACTTAATTTTTGTACAGCGCATCGTGAATGTGTTAGCATTTAGCCTAGCCCCATTCATTCCTTAGGATCCAAACAGGGATGATTTTAGAAGCCACCAAACACTTCCATGCTTTCCCTATTTAAAGACTGTTGCATGAGTAGGTATGGTGGCACAAAATAAAACTTGGCGATTTTTTAAGCGGATAAAAACCGAGAACTATATTGTATTGCAGAAGAGCACTTAGTTTGCAGAACTTTGACGATAGGTGCAGTAATATTGATGGAAGTTTGAGCGAGAGGGAGAGGATTCAGGAGGACGCCGAGGTCAGAGTGCTGCAAATAAGTGCTCTTCCGCCATACAATATATTTCACATTTTTATACGCTTAAAAAATCGCCATGTTTTATTTTTTGCCACCATACTTACTCGTGTAACTACTCATGCAACAGTCTTTATGGGGAAAACATGGAAGTGTTTGGTGGCTTCTAAATTCATCCCAGTTTGGATCCTAAGGAATGAATGGGGCTAGGCTAAATGCTAACACATTCACGAAACGCTGTACAAAGATTAAGTGCACGCATTGAAAAAAGATGTATGTATTAATTCCTCTAAGTTGAGGTAAGAACATAGTAAAATATTGAAAAACGGTGGTGTTTTCCTATAAATTGACAAAACAAGGCATTGTATCCATAGCACCTGCTGTATAGTGTGGGATGAGTTTGTTCAATCCCTAACCCTGACCCAGCCTAAGCAAGCACTTCTAATTAGTACAGAACACTTGTAACAACTACAATAACCAAATGTTAGCTTATTAAAATATTTTAATTCAATCTCGCCACACTTTTCCTTATTATTTCATCATATAGATTAAATAATAAAGTGTCAATCACATTTGAATTCACAGATTCTTGCAATACAATTCAATTATAATCAGACACTTTGTGTGTTTTTGAAAGGGGCAGATTGCCATATGATCATATTTATTAAATCGCTAATAGCATTCTTTGTTGTCACTTAATTGGTGTTGATCACATGTTAGTGTTAAGTGGCCACTTATGTCTTCAGCGCTACATTGAGAAAAGTATCTGGCCTTGAAATGCTTGACAATAGATAATAATTCTAGGTACTGATGATACACATTTATGACGTCATTTTCTTAAAACTGTGTACTAGATTTTTAATGAATACTTACTAAGTATTAAAAGATATTTAATATGAAATGTATTGAAGTAAAAACTATGATATTATGCTTTAAGATGTTAAAAACAAACCTAAAAGATAAACAAACCTGATAAAGTACAGATCTTTGAAAAATGTCTGGCATGATGCTGACACCGACATCATTACTATAGCAACCAATACTATACAACGTAAATGGACGTGAGACATTCAGATGGAGCAGACTTCACTTACAAAGTGTTACATTTTGGTAAAAATTGGATTTGAAAACCATTTCACATTCGAGTGCAGTGGGAATGGAGTTTTTGATCTGTATTGTGCCTATTCGTCTCTCATATCAGGTAAAGTGGATACCGTTAAAACTTAACGATTTAATCTGAGCCTGAAATGACCCGTTTTATTGCATGTATGTTTACACTTTTCTGTAGTCTATTTTGGTTTTTGCTCTGCAGAGATGAAAAGATGTGGGAGGACAGGTATGCTAACTGCACAAGTGCTCCAGCTTGTGATAAGTGTAGACATTTTCAGCCCGTGGCAACTGTGAAGCAGTACTGAAAAGTGTTGATTTTTTTTGGCATGAATTTATAAGGGCAAAGTGTGTCCTTGGGTGAAATGCTAAGCTATTCAAAATGACAAAAAGACACCGTGTTTGACCTTTTCATCTGAAGGTAGAACATGGTATCTACAGGTTTCTTAAATATGAATGATAGTTCCTTTAGGTTTTCAAAAGGGGCAGTGTGTAAATTTTAGCGGCATCTAGTGGTGAGGTTGCGAATTGCAACCAACGGCATAGTCCACTGCTCACCCCTTGCTTTTAAAACACATAGAGAAGCTACAGTAGCGCCACAGGACAAACATGTCATCGTCGGAGACAACTTAGTAAAAAAAATTGTCTGTTAAGGGCTTCTGTAGACAAATGGCGGCACAAAATGGCGACTTCCATGTAAGGGGACCCTCTTTGTATGTAGATAGAAAGGTCTCGTTCTAAGGTAATAAACACATAACTGTTCATTATGAAAGGTCTTTATACACCCTGTTAATATAGTTTTGTATATAATTTTGCATTTCTGTCAAGAGATCCTTCTAAAAATTACATACTGCACCTTTAAAATTAGGGAATTGACTACGTTGTGGCACACCATCTAATGGCACAAATTTGCCAAACTTACTTGCCGACCCCTACAATAAAGTATCACTCGGCTAATAAGTAAAGCAATGTGAATATGAAACATATACCGGCTTCTGGTACAAATCACATAACTTACTGTAGTGGAGAACCAAGATGGCAGGAAGTACATGAGTGCGCAACACGTAGTGTAACAGTAAATACAGATTTGACTAAATTGTTTTCAAAGTGTCAAAGCTTTCTCAATTGTTATCCAAACTGTGTGAAATTCGTAATTGCCACTACTAACAGCCTGCTAGACAAACTGCCTCAAAATGTTTTTAAGAAAGGAGTTTGGGATTGCTTTTTGCGTACGTCAGATGCAAATATGTGAAGACAAGCTGCGAGTTCAACAAGGAAAGTGCATTAGCAGGTTATTAATGATCACGGTGCGGCAAAAAATATGGCTGACGCGCTCCATAAACACCAGACCTTTTTGCATCAGGGCACCTGCGGTGAGGGGTTTTGGCTCTGACTGTGAGAAAGTCTTTGGTAGACGTTATCATGCATTACACTTGCTGATGTGAACGATAAATGGAGTTATGAGCCATCTGCAGTTCACAGATGATTGATGAAGAATGGATTGGATAAGGATAAATGAGTGAGATCGAGTAGAGCTTATTGATTTGCTGCTGTATACTTGCACTGCTGGTGAGAAGAAGGGATTGCCTTGAGAAAATAAAGGGGTCTGCCCTTCGCCTTCCCCTCGTATTGATCAAAGATTAGGTCCAAACCCTCTTCTCAACACAGTCATTTTTGTTCAGGCCTTGCTGTTCTTTTTTTTTTTAAACAACTACGCTGCCCTTGTCAATTCGGGGACGAATATATGCTTCTTGAGTGAGTAGCATTGACATACTGTATATATGCACGCTGCGAAAAAATCTTGTGCACTCAGAACTGGGAAAGATGCTCTCAAGTGGTCGACTAAGGATAGTTACAGTAATAGATTAAGAGAAAACAGCAGTGCTCTTGAAAGGGTGGCTGGTATTATTGTGTGGATGGTCTGTGTAGGTCAGTGTTCATATATGAATTGCTGTTAAAAGGTTTTTCATGCATTAAGCTGCTTATATACAGTATTAGTGGTGGCTGGTTTCAATTTTTTGTAAAATCTGTGGTGTTTTAATTGGTACATTCACCTTTATTTAGACATTTCAAAAGCAGTCAGATGAACATTATTGTGATGTGCATTTGTACACAACGTATTTAACCCAGAGCATGGTAAACATGTTTTAATATCAGTGTTCTTTAAAGCTTTATTGTAAGGGTGCTATATGAGCAGTCTCATTTAAAGGTAAAGTTCACCCAAAAATAAAATTTTGTCATCATTTACTCACTCTGAATACATTTCTTTGTTCTGATAAACACAAAGGAAGATATTTTGAGGAATGTTTGAAACCAAACCCCATTGACTTCCAATGTATTCTTTTTTCCTATGGAAGTCAATGCGGTCTTTGATCGGTTTGGTTACAAACATTCCTCAAAATATCTTACTTTGTGTTCATCAGAACAAAGAAATTTATATTTAGGGTTGTAACCACATGACAGTAAATATTCATTTTGGGGTGTACTATCCCTTTAAAGGATTAGTCCATTTTCTTAAAAAAAAAAAATCCAGATAATTTACTCACCACCATGTCATCCAAAATGTTGATGTCTGTCTTTGTTCAGTCAATAAGAAATTATGTTTTTTGAGGAAAACATTCCAGGAATTTTCTCATTTTTATGGACTTTAATAGACACCAACACGTAACAGTTTTAATTGCAGTTTCAACTGAGTTTTAAAGGACTCTAAACGATCCCAAACGAGGCATAAGGGTCTTATCTAGCGAAACGATTGTCATGTTTTACAAGAAAAATAAAAAATATGCACTTTTAAACTACAACTTCTCGTCTATCTCTGGTCCTGTGACACGCCGGTGCGACCTCGCGTAATTGCGAAATGCCATGGAAAGGTCACGTGTTACATATATAAAACGCACATTTGCGGACCATTTAAAAAAATAAATTGACACAAAGACATTAATTAGTATCATTCGGCATACGAAAACGTCGGAACGGATTTCTTTCTCCACACTTGTAAACACTGGGCGTGTAGTTTCGCATACGTCATCCGTGACCTTTTGACCTGATGACGTATTGCGTGGGGTCGCGCTGGTGCGTCACATAATAATAATAATAATAATTCCTTACATTTATATAGCGCTTTTCTCAGTCGTCAAAGCGCTTTACATATGAACGGGGGAATCTCCTCAACCACCACCAATGTGCAGCATCCACCTGGATGATGCGACGGCAGCCATATTGTGCTAGAACGCCCACCACACACCAGCTTGACCGGAGATAGACGAGAAGCTGTGCATATTTTTTTTTTGTCAAAAATGACAATAGTTCCCCTTCGAGGGAACTCGAGCTGCGTCGCCGAAGCTACGCTATGGGAACGCCCTCTGCGTGATTGCGTCTGAAGCACGTATGTCAAATCAGTCCAATGGTCAAGTGACACGTCATAGGCGGGTGACGTGGGAACCAGGAAGCTATAAAAAGAGCACCCAGCAAGCCAACTTCAGCTCTTTGTGCCTCAGCAAGCGAGTGTGTGTCATGTCTAAGTCCAAACAAAGTTTTAAGGAGTGTGCTTCCCCGTGTCCTCGTTTCATTACGAGCGAGGACTCGCATCATCTCTGTGTTATGTGCCTCGGGGCACAACACGCACGATCGTCTCTTGAGAGGGGTGGTTGTGCACATTGTGATAGGATGCCGCTCCGTACGTTGCGCTCGCGGCTCGCACTCTTCGAGGAGGGTGGTGAGCCGCGTGTTCCCCACGGTTCTGGCCCCGCTGCTGCCGAGGCAGAGCGGAAGCTGCGATCGTGGGGATCACAACTAGATCTCGCGGACGAGCTTGAGACGGGTCTTCCCCTTTCTCAGCCTTCACCCGCGGGATCTAGTGCCCCGTCTCTGGATTCGGAAGCCCGCGCTGCGGTTTCTTCCTCCCAGGGCGGGAGCCCAGATTTGCATTTATCGTCGTCCGAGGAAGTCGATATTATGTCTGTAGACGTGGTGGACGCTGAGGAGCCCTCTCATTCGTCCCCCGCGTTCGATGATTTATTGGAGGTTGTCACTAATGCCGTGGCTCGCTTAAAATTAGACTGGCCGGCGGAGACACAGAGCGCGCGTCCTCAGAGCATGTTAGACGAGCGCTTTTTAAAACAGAAACCTCAACCTTCGCGGCGCAACATGCCTTTCTTTCCTGATCTCCACAGCGAGCTGTCGAGATCATGGAAAGCTCCGTATTCAGCCCGTGTTCATACCCCTCACGCCACCATGTATTCCAACATTGTGGGGATGGGTGAACACGGATATTTAACGATGCCCCGGGTGGAGCAGACGCTTGCGAGCTATCTCTCCCCCGCTGCGGCGTCATCATTGAAATCACCTTCGCTTCCCACGAAACCGGTTAGGTTGACTTCATCGTTAGTGGGTAAAGCTTATAAGTCTGCAGGGCAGGCTGGGGCTTCACTGCATACCTTAGCTGTCTTACAGGCGTACCAAGCAGAACTGCTTAAAGATTTAGATGCCGAGGCGGGGGGTACGTCTGATATATTTAAAGAGCTTCGTCGAGTCACTGATGTGTCACTCAGGGCGATTAAAGAGACTGCGAAAGCCGTGGGTAGATCTATGGGAGCTCTCGTAGCCACGGAACGCCATTTATGACTTAATCTGTCCGAGCTTAAAACCTCAGATAGGGCATTTCTCTTAGACGCGCCTGTTGCGCCCTCCGGTCTTTTCGGCGATGCCGTTAATACTGTCGTCGAGAGATTTGCGGAGGCTCGTAAGCAGTCTGCGGCGTTCGAACGCTATCTCCCCCGCCGTGCTCTTGATTCTAGGGCTGCTGGGCGGGAGCAGCCATCGACATCATATAGAGCATCGCAAAAGCATAGTGTTGCCACTCGTGGTCCCCCTCAAAAGAACTGGGGTTCGGGCGGTCGTACTCAGACATCATCCAAGCAGAAAACAGACCTGAGGGCTGTTATTATGGCGAGGAAGGCGTCGGCTAAAAAGAAGTCCTGAGGGACGTAGTGTCATATTTCCGAGGGCAGCCCCCAATCGGGGAGAGCCGGCAGTCACCTCACAACACGGTGCCCGTCTCTTCTCGATGCCCTCGGGATGCCAGTGTGTTAACCCCGCCGCAGTGTGTGTTTCGGGGCACAGCGGCTTCATATTCTTGTGTGCCTCGTGCGCGGGGCACGCAACACCTCTCTCCGAGGAAGGAGGCATTAATATCACCCAGGTTGAACCCTGCCAGTCTGGTTCAGGGCACCGGGAAAAGTTTAAGCAGTACACAAAAAGCCAGTCTCGAGAGGCTGGTCCCCCTTATAGAAAATTTGGCAGCGTGGAAACTCCTGCCAAACGTGTCTCAGTGGGTTCTGCAAATAATAGAAAAGGGCTACAAAATTCAGTTTTGCAACCAGCCACCCCAATTCAACGGCGTGTTATCTACCATAGTGGGTGCTGGGCAGACTCTAACAATGGAACAAGAAGTAGAAACTCTCTTGTGCAAGGAAGCCATAGAATGTGTTCCTCCTCACAACAGGGAGTCAGGGTTTTACAGCCGCTATTTCATAGTTCCAAAGAAAGACGGGGGGTTGCGTCCGATTTTAGATCTACGTCATCTGAACCGGTCTGTTGCAAAACTAAAGTTCAAGATGTTAACTATAAAGCAGATCGTCACACAAATCAGATCCGAGGACTGGTTTGTGACGATAGATCTAAAAGACGCGTATTTTCACATATCTATCCTCCCGCAACACAGGAGATTCCTGAGGTTCGCCTTCGGGGGCGTGGCTTACCAATATCGGGTTCTCCCTTTCGGTCTATCTCTGTCACCCCGTACATTTACAAAGTGCATGGATGCAGCGCTGGCTCCATTACGACTCCGGGGCATCCGTGTCTTAAACTACATAGACGATTGGCTAATTTTAGCCCAATCAGAGAGTATGGCAGCGCAGCATCGAGATGCTGTGCTGACCCACATGAGAGAACTGGGGTTAAGGCTAAATGCAAAGAAAAGCATGCTCTCTCCAGTACAGAGGACAGCTTTTCTTGGCGTTGTATGGGATTCAACGACAATGCAGGCACATTTGTCCCCTGCTCGTGTGGAATCCATTCTTTTGGCTGTAGGCAGAGTGAAGTTAGGCCAGTCACACACTGTAAAACAATTTCAGAGGTTGTTGGGGCTCATGGCAGCAGCGTCCAATGTGATACCCCTTGGGCTGCTTCACATGAGACCGCTACAGTGGTGGCTCAAAACCAAAGGGTTTTCCCCGAGGGGCAACCCGTTCCGTCTGATCAAGGTCACGCGCAGATGTCTTCGTGCCTTAGATCTTTGGAAGAGACCATGGTTTCTCTCCCAAGGTCTGATGTTGGGGGCTCAGTACCGTCGAGTTACACTGACAACGGATGCTTCCCTCACAGGCTGGGGAGCAACTATGGGGAGCCATCTGGCTCATGGATTATGGGGGGCCAGACAGCTCAGCTGGCATATAAATTGCCTAGAGATGATGGCAGTGTTTTATGCCCTGAGATGTTTCATCCCTCACCTGCGGGGCCATCACGTGTTAGTCCGGACAGACAACACGTCGGTAATTGCGTATATCAACCACCAGGGGGGTTTGCGTTCACGCCCTTTGTACAAATTGGCGCGGCATATCTTTCTGTGGACACAGGGGAAGTTGCTGTCCCTCAGAGCAGTATACATTCCCGGGTGTCTGAATCGGGGAGCAGACGTCCTGTCGAGACAGGGGCTGAGGCCCGGGGAGTGGAGGCTCCACCCTCAGGTGGTGGAGTCCATCTGGACGAGATTTTACCAGGCGGAAGTGGATCTGTTTGCGTCCAGAGAGACGACACACTGTCCGCTATGGTTTTCTCTCACACATCCAGCACCGCTGGGACTGGATGCCATGGTTCAGCCATGGCCGAGGCTACGGCTGTACGCTTTTCCCCCGATCGCTCTGCTCCCGGGAGTTCTGGAGAGGGTTCGTTGCAACAACGTCCGCTTGTTGTTGGTAGCCCCATTCTGGCCGAACCGAATATGGTTCTCGGACCTGGTGTCCCTCCTCGACGGCTCACCTTGGGAAATACCCGTCAGGAGGGATCTCCTCTCTCTGGCGGGTGGCTCGATTCTTCACCCCCGCCCAGAGTTATGGAAACTGTGGGTCTGGCCTCTGAGGGGGCCAGACTCATAGAATCTGGTCTCTCAGCTGAGGCTGCTGAGACCATTCTTCACTCCAGAGCTCCCTCCACGAGGAAGCTTTATGCCTTTAAATGGAGAGTTTTTACTTCCTGGTGCAGCAAACACCTGTATGACCCTGTGAACTGCCCAATTGGTACAGTCTTGGAGTTTCTGCAGGAAAAGTTCACCGCAGGGTTATCTCCTTCTACACTGAAGGTGTATGTGGCGGCCATCTCGGCTTACCATGTTCCTTTGGTTGGGCAATCCCTTGGGAGAGACCCGCTGGTGGTTCGCTTCCTTCGTGGCACTCGGAGGCTGAGGCCTGTAGTCCGACCCAGGGTCCCAGCTTGGGACCTGGCCGTTGTGCTGGAAGGTCTGTCCATGGCTCCGTTTGAGCCCATTGAGACCGTTCCAGTCAAGTTTGTGGCACTTAAGACAGTACTTCTGTTGGCAGTCACTTCTCTGAGGAGAGTGGGTGACCTTCAGGCCCTGTCGGTTTCCCCTACGTGCCTTGAATTCGCACCGGGGATGGTTAAGGCTTTCTTGTACCCAAGGCCCAGCTATGTGCCTAAGGTACCGACTAATGTGCCACGACCTGTCGTACTTCAGGCCCTCTGTCCTCCCCCATTTAGGGATAGGAATCAGGAAAAGCTTAACTTGGTGTGTCCAGTGCGAGCACTGGATGCCTATGTTCACAGATCTTCTTTGTGGAGGAGGTCTGAGCAACTGTTTGTGTGCTTTGGCTCGCCCAAGAAAGGCCTGCCGGCGACCAAGCAGACACTCAGTAAGTGGATAATTGAGACTATCTCTCTGGCTTATGAGACCACTGGACGGCCTTCACCTATCGCCGTCAGGGCTCATTCTACCCGGGGTATGGCAGCCTCTAAGGCCTTGTGGCTAGGGGCTTCAATGCAGGATGTCTGTGATGCGGCAGGCTGGTCCTCTCCGCTCACATTCGTTCGGTTTTACGAGTTAGATGTTGGTGCTACGCCTGGAGCCCAGGTGCTCATGTCTTAAGCTGTGCGCGTTTTTACACACAGACAGGCATTTGGTAGTATGGTGTTTTGGTACATCGTTCCCATAGCGTAGCTTCGGCGACGCAGCTCGAGTTCCCTCGAAGGGGAACGTCTCGGGTTACGAATGTAACCATTGTTCCCCGAGAAGGGAACGAGACGCTGCGTCTCCCTGCCATACTCCCTGCATCCCTGTCTCGTCTTGCTTCGGCACAATTTAGCTGAAGTTGGCTTGCTGGGTGCTCTTTTTATAGCTTCCTGGTTCCCACGTCACCCGCCTATGAAGTGTCACTTGACCATTGGACTGATTTGACATACGTGCTTCAGACGCAATCACGCAGAGGGCGTTCCCATAGCGTAGCTTCGGCGACGCAGCGTCTCGTTCCCTTCTCGGGGAACAATGGTTACATTCGTAACCCGAGACGTTTTGCTAGATAAGACCCTTATGCCTCGTTTGAGATCGTTTAGAGTCCTTTGAAACTGCAATTTTAAACTGCATTAAAACTGTTACATGTTGCGGTTCATTGAAGTCCATCAAAACGAGAAAAATCCTGGAATGCTTTCCTCAAAAAACACAACCTCTTCTCGACCGAACAAAGAAAGACATCAACACTCTGGATGACATGGTGGCAAGCAAACTATCTGGATTTTTTTCAGAAAATGGACTAATCCTTTAAGAGATAGAAAGGCAGGTTCTGTTCCAAAACCTGATGCTCTGAACATCTATATGCAGCATTTTTAGGCATCATACTACATGTGTTAAGTTACTATTACTTATAAAAATGAGTTGAAAAACTCATTCATCATAATTCGTAATATTATAAGTACACACCTAGTCCAAATTATACTGTAAATGCCTCCAATATGTTAGTAGGCCTCCGCCTTAGTCATGCTATTATCCTAGCCTTGACTTGATATATCACTTGTCTGCGCCTACCCATTATGAAGACTTACAGACGCACCCATCTATGACCTTGAGTACGTCATTATGCTCTCATCTGTGTTCAGATCAGTCACTTAAGAAACCTGTATCCTGGCAAAGGTGTTTGTAGGAAACCGATATGTCTTGTATTATAAGGAATGATGGTTTTACTGATAAAACACAGCTTGTGGTTGCAAAGCAGGAGTGTATTTGACATTGACACTGTGTATAGGTGTGTTGTTTCTGTGTTAACACACAGTGAGGGCTATTATGCACACATGACTCCAGCAATGCTCGGCAGCAAGTGCTTTGTGATGGAAATCGTAAGCCTTGGGAGGTGTTTGCAATAGCCAAGGCACAGCGGTTGTTGGTGAATTATTGCTATCTTTTTTTCCAAGCAGTGAAGTTTTTTTGTGTTGTCTGTCTGTCTTATATAAAACAGCCCTATTGTCTATACCTGGTGTTTATGATAATTACCGTCTCGTCAAATGTACATTTATAGCTGTTGTGTTTGTTGTCATTTTAAGCTGGTTGTTGATGTAAACGTATGTTTTGTCTGGCTTTCACTCTCCTTATTATTTCAAATGACTGTGGTTTTTCTCGGATGTTGGGCATCATCCAGCGACCTGGTTCATTTCAGGGATCTGAGAGCCGCTTGCAATCAGTCAGGCTTATTTGATTTCTGGTTTGAGTTGTCCAAGGGGCAATATAACATGCACTGTTAATGCAAGGTGCGCTCGGGTTGCTGTTTTTTTCCTTACATTCACAGTTATTTCAGATATTTTTTATAACAAAGTTATTGTACAAAGTCATTTGACACAGAGAACAGAACTGAACAAGAAGTATGTTTAAAACATTGGTCAAGTACACACAGACTCTAAGGTCTCAGAGAAGAAAGGTTTGAGATCTTAACCAGAATACAAAGAGAACTGGGCTCTGCTTTCTGGATACTCAGTTCACTTTTTAGTCCATTCAGAAGTTGATTCTTTTAAAAGAGGACACAAGTGGAAAACAAAATGAATCTAGTAAACTGTTAGATACGTTTAGTAAAAGCACTTATTATTGTAGTCTTAGAATTGTAGTCTGGTTGAGCATCTAGAATTGATATATTATTGTTATTTAAACACTGTCAAAAAATGATCCCAAGCAGTCACTGGAGAAGTACTATTATGTACTAATATGTATGTATAAAAAACTAATATGTATGTGTTCGGTACCAATACTGTATATACCTCTGATGTACTAATGTGTACCTTTAAAGTACCAATATGTCCCAAAAAAGTAACTAATTGCGTTACTTAGTTAATTTTATGGAAAGTAATGCTTACGTTACTTTTTAGTTACTTTTGCATTACTTTTTCTTGTAATGCGTTACTTTACTCGTTACTTCAGAAAAGTAATATTATTATGTAATACACGTTACATGTAATGTGTTACCCCCAACACTGCTAATATGTACCTTTGAGGTACTAATATGCACTCTTTGGTAGGGATGTAACGATTCAACCGTGTGTCCCATTAAAAATGCCTGTCTAAAATTGATTCTGAATCGCAAGGCTGCGATTCTTTGTTTCATGCACAGCTTGTGCGTGTACTACGGCATTTGTTCAGTAGGAAGTCCTTATCAATCTAAAATCATAACGAGTCGGAGTCGTTTATAACGTGCATTTAAAAAGCAACACTCGTTAAACAAAATCATTTAAAATATTCTTTATTATCATGAAAATACCTGAAACAATTTGAAGAACACCGATATAAATATTCCTGTAGACATTTCCTGGAATTGCATTCGTAAAGCTACTTCTTCTGTGGCACAAAGGGAGTTTCTGCACGGGTGCGCCCCCTGGCGTTCGGATGTGCCTGGATTTCACCGTATTTCATTCAAATTCATTCATTGAGAAAACGCGCATTTGCACGGTTAACCGTTACACCCCTACTCTTTGGTATCAATATGTACCTCAGCGGTACTATTATGTACCTTAGAAGTACTAATATGTATCTTTGGAGTACTAATATGTATCTTTGAAGTACTAATATGCAGTGATGGGAGTAACACGTTACAAAATAACGCGCTACTGTAATTCCACTACTTTTATCAGTAACAAGTATGTAACGAAGTATTTTTTTAAATCAAGTAACGCAATTACAATTACTGAAATTTAAATGAGTTCGTTACTCGCGTTACTCTATTTTGTAAAAAACACTTACAGACAAGACATTTCTGATCTAACGTCGCAGGACCGTGGTGGGCGGCGCAATTAATCATTAAACTTCATCATGGCTGACAGTGCATATAGAATGAACATGAAAAATCTAAACGGGACAACATACCTTTGTTTAAAAATTGTGCGAAAGTCATAATCCATCCGGTCTCATGTTTGTAAATTATCTTTGCCAAGCAATCCCAGTATGACATTAACTTACATTTGTAGTCCACAAAAGCAATAAATCTGAGAAATGTTAATATATATCTTAGATGTTCACATCGGCCTTCATGGAAGAGAACGATCCGCGATTGTTGTTTCCAGAAAAATATTCACACTGCGCTGTACAACTGTTAAAACGTGTTTACTCCATAGTATGTGTGAGTGCGCATTTAGTTTCAGTTTCACTCCGTATCCGACAAAACAATCCACTCGCTCTGTGTCCGTCGAACAAAACAATCCACGTACTCCGTTTTCTGATTAAATATCTTCCATTAATCCTGAGTATCTAATATGTACCTTTGAGGTACTAATATGTTCCTTTGAGGTACTAATATGTACCTTTGAGGTACTAATATGTATCTTTGAAGTACTAATATGGACTCTTTGAGGTACGCATGTGCCCTCTTTGGTATCAATATGCACTTCAGATGTATTATTATGTACCTTTGAGGTACTACTATGTACCTTTTGAAGTACTAAGATGTATCTTTGGAGTACTAATATGTACCTTTAAAGTACTAATATGTACCTTTGAGGTACGCATGTGCCCTCTTTGGTATTAATATGTACGTTGGAGGTATTATTATGTACCTTTGAAGTACTAGTATGTATCTTTGAGGTACGCATGTGCCCTCTTTGGTATCAATATGCACTTCATAGGTATTATTATGTACCTTTGAAGTAGTAATATGTATCTTTGAGGTACGCATGTGCCCTCTTTGCTATCAATTTGCACTTCGGAGGTATTCTTATGTACCTTTGAAGTACTAATATGTATCTTTGGAGTACTAATATGTACCTTTGAGGTACTTATATGCACTCTTTAGTATCAATATGTACTTATGAGGGACTAATAAGTATCTTTGGGTACAAATATGCTATTTTTGGTATCAGTATGTACTTCTATGTACATATGTATACTGACCGCTAGGGACAATTTTTTGACAATTTTTCTGACAGTGAAGTTACATCATTACCACTATTATATACAAGGAACTAAAATGTTGTTACTATTGATTTTCTAGAAGCAGACTGATGGTATGTGGTAGCGAATTTTAACACTAAGATCAATGAATGCAGCAAACTACACATGTGCTGAAGGTTAATGCTTCTTCTGTCGGCTTCTTTAGGTTAATTTCACTGACGGTCCTCAAACGGCCCATTTCAGATTATGGAAACACAATGGCTAAGCAAAATCATAAATCCGCATTGCTAAGCATCAATATTGAGTTCTCTGACGCAGCTTGTTTCTATGTGGTGGCGTCAGAGGTTACTCAGATGAGTCTTAACGTGATGGGATGGAAAGGTCAGGGAGGTTAAGCTTCAACCACGTAGAATTTTTACAATGACATTGTCTTGACAACAACGCGGACTAAATCAAGCATGTAAATTCAATTACTTGACTCAGCGATGCTCGGGAATAACCTTAGAGCACAGTTAACAGCATTACAAATAAAAATGAGGTGTTCTGCATGTTACATGCTCCGTTTGTTTTCGTTTGTTCAACTTTCAGCATATTTCTAATTACAGGATCAAGCCGTAACCAACAAATATGGTGATGTTGATTGCGTCTCGAGCCTGGAAATTGCAGGAGCGGATTAATTTTGATTGCAAGGCGCAGACTATAAGGATGACAAACAAGTGCTGGTGTTTACCAGCATCTAATGCGATTAATCTGTTTGAAAGACAGTGCTTGTTTTCTGCATCTACAGTTTCAGTCTATCTCTCTCTCTCTGTGTTGCCACAATCCACTGTGCATTAATCCATAATGTACTTATTAACATGTTACATGGTAGCTTTTATGCTCGCTCGGCTGTTATTTAATTAACTCTTACTTAACGCTTATAATCTATACAACAATTATTATACAACATCCACTTTATTTTTAATAAATGGCTGTTAAGTCCAACATGGTTGACCCCAAGACCCCTTGTATACTCAACCATTATTCTCTATTAAACAAGCGTTCAGTATGCAATCATGGTTTATCACAGAAGGAACTTTAATTGTCCTAATCCTCAGTGACAAGGTCTTCTGTTTGACGTCTACTCCACAAAAGGCTTTATTTATCTTACACTGCTTTCTGAAATTAGTCATATCCCCCCCACCCCACCCCAAAGATGGGGCATAAAGCAAAGCTCTACGTGAGGATTCATTTGTAAACCTGGGTGGAGCTATTTGCAAAGTAATACCGGAGCCTAGATCATCTCTGAATGCTTAGCAGTCTCTTTCAGGGAAGTGCTAATATCTTCAAAGGTCTTTCTCTATCAGTTCTCTGACCCGCTTTGAAATGAAAAGCAAATGTTTATTGCACACACATACACGCGAACACAGCCATGCGTGAATCTCTTCATTCTTCTTTTTGATTTGTTCTGCTCATATTTCCTTGACAGGAATGCTAGAGCTGTTAGCGGTTTGTGTTTGACGGTCTTAGGTTGTTAGGGGTTTTTTTTCAGTAAGTTTCACATTCCTGTGCCGGCTTGCTAGGTGTTTGCTCAGATTTTAGGTGTATTTTTTCACTGTAGATAAAAAAAATCCCACGCAGAGTGTACAGCGGACGCTGATGTTTTTGTCACCTTTAACTGGGTTAAAGTCGCTGCATAGTCTTGTTCTCTTCCGCGCTCCATGTTGTCTCTTCATGTTCAACACTACACTGACTGACGGCGCGGCGCTCATAACGTCATTGTCACTCGACTCGCGTCACGACACGAGACAGTCTCGCGAAACAAAATCAAGGTTAAATAACGCAGTAACGCAGCCTGCTTATGGGGATGTAACAGTAATCTTATTACTGTTTTTGCAATTGTAATCCCTTACTTTACTCGTTACTTGAAAAAAGTAATCGGATTACAGTAACAAGTTACTTCTAACGCGTTACTGGCCATCATTGTTCGTGATAAAAATCACAACATATAAAAAGGAAATGTTGGCATTATTTTGTCACTTCAGTATCCTAGCTGGAGCCATTTACTTCCAGTCTTTGTGCTAAGCTAGGCTAGCAGTGGGTGTGTCAGACAGAGTTACGGCACGCACAGAGGTGAAAAAGGTATCCCTGCTGAAAAAAAACAATAAAACCATTACAGAAAATTCTAATGGTTTCCATTAAAATACCAATAGGAACCATTAGCTTTTACCATTAAAACCACTACACTGTAGTGTGTTTTGGGCCATATTCCATTAGAACCAATACATATTTTCCATTAGAACCAATACATAGAACCAATACATACCATTAGAGATAAACAACAACCAATACACTGTAGTGTGTTTTGGGCCATATTCCATTAGAACCAATAAAATTCCCAAATTAAAACCATTAAAACCATTAGATTTTTCTGTAATGGTTTTATTGTTTTTTTCAGCAGGGATGTATTGATTTATCTTACTCTGGAGGATACGATGAATAAGCTAAAGTCCCAAAAAGTCGGCATGTTCCTTTAACACAACCCATTCTCACTCCCCAAGACGTCAAAATCTGAAGCATGTTCAAATGCCTTCAGCGTCAGTATGAAGACGCGAAGGGTGCCCCTATGCGTCACTATATCGACGAAATGGGAACTCCGTTGCTTTCATGCTAATCCCTTAGCGTCGGATATAGACGAAAGGGAATCCCAGAATGTGATGCCGTCACGTTATGCGACGATCGGCAGGATCATGCCACTTCTGGACGGTAACTACTCAATTTTTGTTCCAAATTTTTTACCATTGTCGCTTGGGGTTGGGGTTAGAACGACTTTCTGTTACATAAAATTACATCCAAACCCAACTCTAACCCTAACCCCAAGCGACAATGGTTTAAAAATCAGAAGACAAAAAGTATAAACCAATACAGACATCCTAACCCAAACCGGAACCCTAACCCCAAGCAACAGTGGCTTAAAAATCAGAAGACAAAAAGTATAAACAAACTGACATCCAAACCCCAACTCTAACCCCAAGCGACAATGGTTTAAAAATTGGAAAAAAATTGAGTAGTTGCCGTCCAGAGGCGGCGTGATCCTGCCGGTCGTCGCGTGGTGTGACGGCATCGCCTTCGGGGATTCCCTTTCGTCTGTGTCCGGCGCTGAGGGATTGGCATGAAAGCAACGGAGTTCCCATTTCGTTGATATAGTGACGCATAGGGGCACCCTTCGCATCTTCATGCTGATGCTGAAGGCGTTTGAACATGCTTCAGATTTTGACGCCTTGGGGAGTGAGAATGTGTTGTTTAACATCAAAAGAATCTTTCTGTTTCATTGTTTAAAGAATCTTTGACTAAATCTTTCTTTAGGGAACCAAAAAGTTTTCTTTTATGTCGTTGCATTGAAGCACCTTCATTTTTAAGAGGTCGCTGTTTTGGTTTTACGGCGTGTTAGCGTCATGCGACGGCTAATTTTGACATCGCTGAGTCTATCGCTTAAGCCCACACTGCTAAAGTCCTGTGGTTTCCATTACTTCACCCGCAGAACTCCAGTCTCAGCCAGCTATTTTAATAAGCCTCGTGGAAGTAACACAAGGGCATTTACATCAGTATGATTCTCAACGCCGCTAGTGAGGCTAACAGAGCTGTTTCTGTCCGACTGTGGTAAAACGCTCTGCAGGGTGAGAAATTTTGCAGTGGCAATCAAGTTACGCACGCTGTGAAACATATTCTCACTGTTTTCTTGCACGCACAGACAAAAAACACACACATGTGAATGCTAATATGATGTGACTTCAGCAAGCTGCGTGCTACATTGCTAAAGCTAATCCATAATGCATTTATCCCTGTGGGTTATTGACTTAGTATGTGAGTCAGGCCATGAAAGCTGTCCTGACTTCACATTGGGGTGTTATTATCAAACACCACGTCCTGCCGACCGCTTTTAATTCACTTTGAAAACAGCGTTTGAGGAGAAAATTACTTGAGGCGAAGCACAAAAACAGACCAGAGAGAAGTCAGAAACTGCAAAAATAATTGACCTCATGAGTATTAAAAAAATGAGTAAATGAATGTGGCTAAAAAGTGGAATTAACTTGAAGCAAAAAATGCATCTAATAATAAGACTTGTTTGCCAAGAGTATATCTTGGATTTATAATGTTTTCATCTTATTGGCAAGTAAGGATGCAAACCTTACTAAAACTTGTTCGATTTATGCCTAAAATAAGAAAAAATTATTTCCCGATGGGGAAGAAAAATAAACTTTAAGATATACGCCTAAAAAGTGGAGGGTTTAATTTCGTTGCAACCGCTTTCACCCAAAGGAATTGCAAAAATAACTTCTTAATACGGATTTTGTAAACACTCCCTTAGTCAGATTGTTCAAACAGATTGTCCTGTTTAATGTTCAGAAAAACTAGACAAAGTACTAATAAAAAAAGTGATATTTTGTAGTGCTGCTATGGCTTAGGATCTTAAACATGCACATTGCATACAGTAATCCGACGGATGTAAGCATCCACCCTAAAGCGCACACCTGTTTTAATAATTACGAGGGCGGCCTTCCGATTGTTTACATCGTAATATTGTGTGATGCGTTCATTGTAAACACAGTATAGCTCCCCTGGTTATCGCTCTTAGGTGAATTGTGTACCCATTAATATTTGTCACACTGCAATGAAGAGAATTTGCGGTGGCATGCATGCATATCAAATATAACCTTTAGCAAGCTTAAGGGAACGAAATACAGTTGTTTTTTCCTGATGATTGTGCAAATTAAATTTTAAACAAGCGTGTGTTTCTGCAGTGCTCCATGCAAAGGACTTTTAAGGTTTAATTCTTTTATTTAGGTTGTGTTTGCTTGTTTCTTTTGATGTCAGTTGGACATTTGCGTGATTCGTTTGAGCATGAGTGTATCTGAGGTGTACGAAATCTGTTAGGTCAGGACTCGTGTTGAGAGAAGCTGTCTGCAGCAGAGAGCTTTGAGATAAGAGACAGACAGTGTGGCACTGACAGGCATCCATATGGTCCTCTGGCAGCTCGTCTCATCAGGGACACCACTGTTATTGGGCAAATCCCACGGCACGGGGCAATGAGAGGGGAACGCATCTGTCTCTCTGTAAACAGTGCACGGAAAATTACAGAACCATCACATTCACACAAACTCGCTGCTATAAACACACATACACATAGTGGTCCTAATTGTATGGTCCTTATTGGCAGTCAGGTGTACCTTATTAAGGTTAAGTGAACATACATACTGAAAAAATGTATACCTTGAATGCACTGCACTGTAAGTCGCTTTTTGAAATGTATGTAAATGAAGGTCCTGACGTGAGTCACGTGAAATGGCCTTTAAAAGTCTGGTTCTCCCTTAATGTTTGATTAGGGGGCCGCTTATCATTGCTTTCTCTTCGTTTTCTACACTTCCAAATTTCAGAGGCTACATGCAAGTCATCCCTCACAAAAAGCATGTGTCTGCTATGCAAAATACATCAAATAACGGTTACGGGTGACTCGTTTGGACTGAGCCCGTTATTTAACTTTCATCTTGTCGTCTATAAGCTGTCACTTTATTTAGGACAAGCTCGACTTGCTATTACTCAGTCTCTGTTACTAAGAATTTTTTTGGTATGCTTTGTAGGTTTTTTTATACTAGGTCCTCGCTAAAATGAAACTGTGACCCTGTCTGTGAAATCCTGGCTAAATTAAATCCAACAGGGTTCCCACGGGTGCTTGAAATCCTTGAAAGTTTGTGAATCTGGGGGGGGGGGGATCCTAGGCCCTGGGACATTTTTGAAAATATACATACATAGATACAGGTCATTGAAGGGCTTGAATCTATTTTATGCAAGAAGTTTTCTGGGAAAAAATCCATATTATTCCTTGTGTAGTGTAGGATAATATCATAAAAATTCTAGACTTTTTAAGAACACATGCTAAACTGTTCGCTTTAAATGCTTATATTGTATGCGAATGTTGATTCATACCAAAATACTTTTTTGCATAGTTGTGTTTGACAAATGAAAACATCTCGGGTTACGTATGTAACAGTTGTTCCCTGAGAAGCGAACGAGACGCTGTGTCTCCCTTACCATACTTCCTGCGTCCCTGTAACGCCGTCTTTGGCAATATTTCAGATAGCGATATATTTCCTGGCTCCGGCGTCACCCTGTCTTTGTCGTTAAGCCTCACCGTTGGTTGAATTTGATATACACATTCAGACGCACTTACCCCTGGAGGCGTCACCAAAGTGTCACCGCAGTGACGCAGCGCAAGTTCCCTCAAAAGTGAACTGTAACATTGTGGGCTCTATCTTACACCCTGCGCAATGCAGCGCAATGCGCGACGCAAGTGTCTTTCGCTAGTTTCCACCCTAATTTTCACGTTTAGCGCCGCGTTGTTTAAATAGCAAATGCATTTGCGCCCCCTTTGCGCCCATGGGCGTTCTGGTCGGAAAAACGAGGTGTGTTCAGGCGCATTGTTGGCGCGTTGATATTTTGAGGCAACTAAAATAGACTACGCTATTGACCAACAAAAACCTGGTCTAAAGTCTTAAGTCAATGGCGCAATATGTTTTATGTTATTTAAAGAGCGCATTAGTAATATGCGCCTATAAACGGGAGGACAGCGCGGGTTTGCTTATCCAAAGTGCTGAAACGTGAGGAGAGCCGTTTGTAATTTCTTTATCTCCTGTTTGTTAGAAATAAAGTATTTTTAGAGTACAAACCTTATCTTACATACTTGTAAATTATGTTTTGATGATATTGGATAGCCATACATTTAAAGCAATTACAAGCCTGCTTTTTACTTCCATGACTAAAAGAAAACGGGTTTTAAAGGTTTTAATAAAAAAATAACAATTTCAATATAAGGGAAAAACAACACAATTATTTAACATTATTCTTAAACTGGGGATCTTCTACCTCCGCTTAGTTTTTCAGTTTACAAAGTCCGTCATCTAAATAGGGATTAGACATAGTGCCAGCGCAACTTGCTTTTAAAGGGAATGAGAGCTGTGACTCTCATTGGTTTACTGCACTTTACGCCCAAAATACTCCCATTACAATAGGACCTACCCTTTTCGACCATGCGCTCGGCGCAAAAACGATTTTTCCCGTCGTTAAATTAGCAAAAGTGGATTCGGACACGCCCATTTAGACGTTGCGCTGTGCGCTTTAGACAATGCGCTTAGATCGTTAAAATAGGGCCCTGTATCTTAAAAGGTAACACGATGTAACCTTGCTCTCACTTGAAATGTGTCCCCACATTTAGTCCTTGAATTTGAGGGTATTGGACCGGGAAAGTCCTTGAAAGGTCCTTGAATTTGAAGTTAACTAAGGTGTGGAAACCCTGAACCAGGATTAACCCCTAAGGGTAACCCCCAAAGTTAAAACATTGCTTTACCCAAAGCTAAAACAGGTTTAAAAAATACATTAATTCAGGGTAAGTGTAGTATTCAATCCCTTTAATCCGATTTTAAGGAAACATCGCAGTCCATTGTACAGTATATTGGTTGTTCATACAGTCGGTTCTTTTAGTGAAGAAATGGAAATTTCATGAAAATGACTCAGTAGCAACATCCGTATTCACTTTCCTGATCAGCGTCCTGTTTTTGCCACCTCTCAGAGGCTAATTTGTGTTTTTATCCCAGCGGTTAGTTCATTTTTTTGCTTTCATGTTGTTAACGTAAAAGAGCACCGCCGTTCCTTTGTACTGGTGTGGCACGATGAAATATTACAATTAGCGGGATAAGAAAGTGAGGACAAGGGGTTTTAGCTAGAAAGCCAAATCACAAGCGTTTACGTGACCAGACATTATCAACACATAATTTCTTTTAAGCTGTGTGACATGTGCAGTTGCAGACCAAAGAGTAAAGGATATTTGCATGCCTCCTCCGCGATAAAACGTATGCATTCGGATAAAAATACATTTGCGGTGGATATGTGAGTTGACGTGTGGTTAATTACACCTGTGGTTAATTAAATGGTCATTAACATGACCCGGATACTTGATTATATGTATACACTTTTAGAACACATTAGTGTTGATTCTGGGACAACACACTATATATAAATACTTGTAAACTTGTACTTGGAAACTGATTTGTACCACCAACACCACCTATAAATTTATAGATTTGATTCCCACTAAATCCATTAAGATAAAATGTAAAAGTCGCTTTGGATAAGTGCCAAATGTGTTTGTCTTTCTGATGAGCACTCACCCATAGTGTCCACCTCTGTGTGTGTATATGTTCTCCATTTGATGTCTCTAGTACAAGTATTGTTACTTTGATCACCCACCTTGTATTTCCTGTCCCTTTCCCTCAGTCCCTCCTAATTGACATATGTCCTTGGATGCAGTCCGACCTTAAAGCCTTGGAGGGAAGCATTTCAAGGACCACTGTCACCCTTCATCTCATGAGTCAGAGAGAGTCATACACAACTTTGAGCATTCTGGAGAATTCTAACAAACCCATCCACCATAAGAAAACTATTTTTAGAGATTCAGGATATGTTGTTCTTCTGTCACTTTATCTGTGATATGTTCATATGCATCAGTATAGTGGAGTTGATCTGACACTCCAGATACCTAGAGATCATCCCAGGCTTTCAGAAACATTCATTTAATATTTCATGCCCAGTGCAACATGACCTGTAGATTTTGGCTGTAGACAACCCTCTCTTTGAAGCTGTCCTGTCGGGACAAAGGCTTTTACACGTCGCATTGTCATGGTGTTGCCCTATAGCACAATATAAAAATTGTGTATAAATATAGTACCATTGAGGTACATTTTAAAATGGGGTGCGTGTTGTTTCTCTTTGCCGTGATGTCACAATAGTAATAATTGGGTAATATCTTCTCGACGGGCATTCGTTCCACTCATCTTCGCTCTGCCTAATTACCGTATTTCAATTTTGATAGTGCTAAGTGTAATTCCGTCAATGTGTTTGTTACCTGTTGCAGTCGAGTGAGTGCAGACGCAAGGGTCTTTAGAGACATCAGCAGTCATCCAGGCAGCCGTTTATTAAAGTCATATCACCTAGGTAGCAGCACTTTGTATGCAACATGGCATGTCACCGGGCCTAATTAAATTACTGACAAAGAGTTTGACTCTATAATTGTGTTGCCATCTTCTCGATTAGAACAAGACGACTGTTGGGGGCTTGTAGGGTAATTCAAGATCATAGCCAAATGATTTTGTCACCACATATCTATAATGATGCCAATCCTATTGTGGCTATTTATAGGATGAAGGGGGATGTTTTTAGTTTTGTTGTTTATCTGTTTGAAATATGCAGATTGCGATATCAAATTACAGTGGCTAAAGGTTGTATATAATAATCTACTAATATGATCTGCCAGACTTAAAGGGACATTCCACTTTTTTTAAATATGCTCATTTTCTACCTCCTCTAGAGTTAAACACTTGATTCTTACCGTTTTGGAATCCTTTCAGCTGGTTACTTTCAATGGCAGGGGACTATTTTCGGGTAGTGCGTAATATCACTACGCCTGCTGCAGCCATGTTACATCAGCAAAGTCCTTGATTATTACGTCAGAATGAGAGTAGCCTATAGTCCTAGCCATATCTGCCTAGAAAATCACAATTTTTAATTTTCTGTCGGTCTTAGTACACAATGTAACTACAGAAGAGTCAAGTTTTAAATAGGAAAAATATCCAAACTTTTTGGTTATTTTTTAGCGTGATGCTAAGGGTCTAATCACATTCAATGGATTGTGCTAAGCTATGCTAAAAGTGCTATCGCCATATCCGGAGATCAGCTGAATGGATTTCAAAACCGTAAAAATTAAATGTTTATTTATAGGGGAGCTGGAAAATAAGCATATTTTCTAAAAAGTGGAGTGTCGCTTTAATATTGGGTGTCTTATGTAAATTAGGGCCCAATGATTTTCGTAATGCAGAAAACAAGGACGGAATCACGGAATACAAGCTTAAAAATGGAATTTACTGTACAACGCGGAATGTCACAGAAATTGGCATTTTTTCTTCTGTGTAATGTTGGTCTTAAAGAAAGGCATATACGTTTGTTTCTCGTCACGCATCGCAAACGATGACAAACATTGTTCATACAGTGAGGACTGTGCAGTGTTTTTTGTATTTATTGCTAATGTTAAATCATAGATTCTAATAACTAATGTATTTACATTTAATAAAGATGCTTGAAAAGTAAAACAAGATGAGTATAGTCTTATGCTGCGTTTACACCAACCGCGTTTGAGGCGTCAAAATCACAACTACCGCGCCTAGTTTGCCGCTTGAACAGTTTGAATGCATTTGCGCGTATAGAGCGAAGTAGACGCACTGAAAAAGCAAGATGACCTATGTTGATTGTGCATTTATTGAGAGTTACCGGTTTGTATTTGGTAACCTTACTAAAGGGGGAAAATAAACGGTGCAGGTCGATAAACGGCGCGGATCGCTAAACGGCGTGGGTCGATAAACTTAAATTTTTTTGTGCTAACGGACAATATCAAGCGTTCCTTCAGGTTGAATAAGTGACTCCGGGCGGGGTCGCCGCCACAGCAGCAAGCAGGCTCCTGATTGGTTAACGTGTCGCGAAATTCCGCCAAAGTTCAAATTTTTCAACTCAGACGTCAGCCGCAAATTCGCGTCAAACGCAAAGTGCACAAAAAGCACCATTCGCGCGTACCGCACGTACTGCGGCAGGCGCGTCTTCCGTGCCGCGCCAAACGCCTCATTCGCGCAGCGAGACCTCCAGACGCGTGTCAAGGCGTCTTCACATTGACTTAACATTGAAATCACTCGGGCTTCATGCCTCTATCGTGGCTGGTGTAAGCGCAGCATTATGATTAAAAGAAAAAACTAAACATTAGGTTGCTTGTAAGAAGCATTGTTGTAGTGAAAGCTAAAATACATTGGCCTATATGTAATTTTAAATAAACTTTTTAAAATAAATTGTATTCTTTTAATGGAATTTAAGAAAAAATTTAATGGAATTTGGGAAAAAATTCAACAGATTTCATAGGGCCCTAGTAAATAATATGCACATCAATGAACTTTGCACCATCACATCCTCTTACATGAGCTATATGATATCTCGCAAAGTGTTTTGTCTGTCTGTTGAGAGCTGTAAATATGTCAAAGCCTTGCATTACACATAGGAAAGATGATAGGTTTGTTTTGCCAGTACAGTTAACCAGCATGACCCTCTTACTTCAGAGTCTGGTGTTTCTCTGAGGACCTCTGCCATGTTAATTGCCTGATTTAAAATTGAATTCAACCCCACGCTCTTGAGAAGAAATGTGATCATTGCCCAGGAGAATTTTTCCCATTTTAGACGGTTTGATGGCAACCGGGTCACCATTTCTTTGGCTTTTTCAAGCATCAATAAATCATAAATTACGTAAATTCCATTGTTTGGCCAATAAAACCTTTTGGGAATTTTGGCGACAGGCTTAATTTTGTTACAGCTAACGCTAATATTCCTCTGTTTTATCAAGCCTCTTATTTACCACTTCTGTTGTCTTTTGGGAGTTGTGTTGTTGTAAACCAATCAGGCAGAGGTATTAAATAAAGTGGGATAAATCAGTGGTGAGTCTGACCACAAACCGACTTGAGATTAAATCAGGTTTTTCACTACAGCAGTCTGTATAAGTACTTATTAATGAGGGTAAATATGTATGATAGATATTGCCATTTACTTGTTGTTTTGCATTACATTACATTACATCATTACATCCCTCTCATATAAATGGCCACACATTAAATATGTTTGAGAGTCCACTATTAACATCTGCTAAAAATAACCCACCGTCCAAAGTAGGCTGCAGGCTGAAACATTGGCACTATGGCAACGCCTGTCCACTCACATTAGCCACTTCCTATTGACCCATCACTTTCCAAGCCTGAGATGATTTTTCCTCATCGGCTGACGTGTGGAGAAATCGTGCGGTACGACAGCTGCTACCCGTGGCTGCATTAAAGATTTTTTGAACGATTCGGACTGCCAGGGAGTGAGAGAGGATGCATACACTTCCTGTTTTTCATCTTTTGCAAGTTGATTCGGGACATTAAGGCCGTGGCAACTGTGTTTCTGTGTGATCATGCGTTGCCATGTTCGTCTGTTAAAGGCACTAAAACGTGTCTTCGCCTATACATATGCTTTCTTCCGTCCTAGATCTGTCACGCTGCCTGTGATGTTCCCTCACGCTGGTGGGAGGAAAGACGAGGAAGAACATGTCTAATGGTGTCAATTGTCCCCATTTTACAAGCATTTATCACATGCACGCTCGGTCTCGATTTCCACAGCGCATGAGTGATGTTTCATCCGAACCCTGTATCCGTGCGATGTTTAAAATAATCAAAAGCACAATGCTTGTCTTATCAGCTGATCGCTTTCATTTTGATTACGGGCAGGAACGCTGATCCCCGGGGGAAATAGGCCCGTAACTGCAGGGTGGCTGATGCTTATCGCCAGGTTTACTTAGCCAGGAGACGCCATCGGCCGGCTCTCAGGTTAGGGGCTTAAGACACCGCCAACACACCGAATCTATCATGTGGTTGTCCTTATCTCTATCAAATGCGGTCTCGCTGTGATAAAAGGTATTTGTTCAGGTCCTGCGTTTATCAAAGTCTGCCACTCGTGTGATAAATTCAATGATGTTTTGCTGTAGTGTTTCTAAAAATAGAAACGGGATGAATGGTGTGTGTGTTTGTGTATATAGTGTGTCTATTGACTACAATAGGAGCAACATGATTTCATAGAAAATGTGGCATTTGCCTGTGCAAAGATCACTGCTGTGATGTCAGAGATGGTGCCAGGCCATTGCTATGCAGTTGATAAGGTGCTGCTAGGGTGTAACCCACCCGGAAGTCTATATGATACTCAATCCTGAATGGCTGGACTCAAATTTCCATCAAATGCGTGAGAAACACAAATCAACATGTCTACATTAGCCTGTGCTATAAAATGCATTGGTAGCAAATCCCAGAAGTGAGGTACAGTAAGAGACGAATTACTGCAGCAGCACCGACCTAAACCTTCAGTATACAACGAATCTCTTTGTCAAAGATCCACAACATCGGTGAAAATGAGGATATCTTGTGGTTCTCACATGGGGGTCCAGAAACACGCAAACAGACATCACAATTGTAAACTCCTACCACCCCTGTTTCAAGGCAATAGCACAATAATGGAAACCATTTTCCCTGTAACAGTTCTAGGAATGACATTTATTTCACTTTAACCTCCGTGTGTTAGAGTTGTTTGCAGTAATTGTGCGGGTCTGGCAACCCGACGTAATAACATAAAAGTCCTATTTTACCACCTACTGTACGACAGCAGTCTGAAATTCTTTCTCTTTCTCTCCAGGGAGTTCGGTTGGCGAGACCCGGAGTTGCCCGAGGTCATTCAGATGTTACAGCACCAGTTTCCTTCGGTTCAATCCAACGCAGCGGCATACCTGCAGCATTTGTGCTTCGGAGACAACAAGATTAAAGCCGAGGTAATGAGCATTCCACGCACGGCACTGTAGAGAAGATGATAATCATTTGTTTTATGTTTATAAAGCGATTTACAGGAAATCCCCTCATCGCTGTGCACCATCCGTCTAAATGATGTTATGGCATCTACTGTGCACCAGAACATTCACCAACTGTCAGTGGGAAAGATTAATGTTGCCAGTTCATGTAAATGGGGATTAGAAGGAAATGATTGATAAACCCTGTTTAGTTTTGGACAGGATGCTGAGGATACAACCTGCTCTTTCTGGGAAACACTCAGTAGGATGAGCTCATTACTGCACTGGGGCATTACAGTAGACTGCGGGGTTGGCACCTTTTACTGGCTTCCTCCTTAGGGTGCCTCTTATCCGGGTACTGATCAGACTCAATCCTGTGTAGCCTGAGGGTGCACTCACACTTAACCGTACCATACCCGAGTGCGCTTGTCCCCACTGCCTCCACTTTTTAATTTAAACCTGAGTATGTTTACGTCATTATGATATGATTGTTTTGAAAGATATGCACGTTCTCTTAGCAATGTCAACACATTGGGGTTCATTGCAATTATAGGTTTTTGGTTTATTAAGTGCGTTTTGACTGAATGCAGCGCTGCACAGAACGAATGGCGTATGACATTAAAGTAACACAAGAGCAATTCGACTGCTCATAAAATGCTTTATATATACTATACAGCGGGGAAAATAAGTATTTGACACATCAGCATTTTTATCAGTAAGGGGATTTCTAAGTAAATTTCCACCAGATGTAGTCTCAAGCCAAATATTGAATCAGAACATTTAAGTATACAAGTTGAGTCATAATAACTAAAGTGAAATGACACAGGGAATAAGTATTGAACACATGAAGAGAACAAGGTGCAAAATGGCATAGAAAGCCAGGAGATCATCTGAAATCTGTCATCCCTAATACATGTATATATAAATATATCTTTTTGTTATTTAATGTCTTAAATCGACACAGCATTGCATAAAGTCGTGCACAACTATATTTGGAACCGTTTTGACGCAGTGGCACGCATCTGCATGTAATCGTACTGCACGTATCAGAAGGATTTTTACAGTGCCAGCTGATGCTGAGAAAGAATATAAACAGTCACATAATTGACGTCAATCTTTCTGGCACAGTGTGCACTTTCACCATTGCGCCCCACCCTTGAACCAAAGAGAACCGCACCAGAGACAAGCTCTGCAAGCATACCCCACCCTGACACAGTACGGATCGATCACACTAGCCAAACAAACCATACTTTTGGGGTCAAACGAGGTCAAATGTACTTGGGTACGGTTCAGTTTGGATAGTGTGAGTGCACCCTCAGTGCTGTTTCGGTTTTGTTTAAGACATGTTGTCATTTGGATATGTACTGCCTATAGCAAGGTCTTTGAATATCTGTACAGCTGTATGTGATAATGGCCAAAATATGTTTGGGAAGCTATGTGGCTTTGAAAAAATGAAATCAGATTTCCTGATCTCGTAGCTGGAATGTCAAGGCCATCCGGAATCCACATTTCTCATTTTGTTACCCTCTTGTTGGAGGAAACTTACTGAAAGATTTTTTTTATTGATACGTGTTGTTCCGTGAAATTAATTCTTGTACGTACTGCCGACAGATAATTCGCTCCTTTATTGAAATTTGATGCCTGGTCTCTGATGGTAGATTTCCCAGCAGCAAGTTTTCCGAATTATAAGAGTGTCTTGCGTAGCACCAGTAATTAACCACTAATAGTACAGCCAAACAATACACAGAATGGCATCCTATTGACAGCTATTCTCCACACAGCAGCTTCGTAATTGTATCCCAAAGGTTTAAGAGAAGCTTGGAGGATGGGGAAATTAAATTTGCAGAATAAATCTGTGGGAACAAAACAGCAGCAGAGGGGGAGATAAGCTATTCGACAAACTTTAAATGATTTTTAATGAAAAAACAAACAGGGAGACTCGAATTAGTTTAGCCTCAGTCGAACCAACATTCCTGTCCATTTGAAAAATGTCATATCTGTGAAGAAGAAATGTAACATGATTTGTTTTATTTATTCATTTAATAATTTTTTTAACAAATCAAACATTACAAACGTGTATTTTCAAGTGGTCTCATTAGGTCTATTGTACTGTATATAATTGTGGTTTACGAGGTGCCATCAATTTCATTGCTCAATTGTGTGGAGGTTTTTGTTGGTAATAAGGTGACACATGTTGTTGACATTTAATTTTACAGTCATCTTATTAGAGGTAGCTGTAAAGGTCATGCATTTGTACAAGCATTTATTGTTAATGACCTTGATCCATTCTAAACCTTTGACGTGAAACTTTTATTGTATTGTTGGATCTTTAATAGAGTACATAGGTCATGTTTTTGATCTAATCTTACCTAGTGCACCACATACATCACCAGCTTTCCTTTTTAAACATTAACCCTGATATCTACTTCAGCAGAAGTGCAAACCCAGTCACTCTTTTCCTATAAGACTATCCGAGCTAGACACGGCCATGCTGTTGGATTGACAACTAAATTCACCTCGACATAATTGTGGCATGTTAGTCTCGCTGACGTACCATCACACAGGAAGAAGACAGACAGAAACAGATGAATTATGGGAGATAACTTTGACGACGCCATTAACAATCCAGTGTTGCACCTCTTGCTTCTCTAAATGATATTTCAGTAGCATCTCACATTTACAGAGGCTGTACTGTAGCGTGTGTGTGTGTGTGTGTGTGTGTGTGTGTGTGTGTGTGTGTGTGTGTGTGTGTGTGTGTGTGTGTGTGTGTGTGTGTGTGTGGCTGGTTGGTTGGTAATATAGTAGAGTTAATTATATGTGTCAGTGCTGCAGCAGATGGTGCCGAAGCCCTGAACAAGTTATTTCACCCCTGCCATTCATTTTTTCCAACATACAAATGCATAAACGCTTTCATATTATAGAGAAGATGTTGAAAAATGACACCAGTTTGCATCACAGGAGTTCTAAGCCTGTTAATGGCTTTCTTGTTTTCTTGCATAATATACCAAACTGGCAAGGAACTACAGACTGTACTGTGATTGAAGGATTGTAGCGTGTCTGAAACGGAAAAAAAAAACATAACTCCATATATCTAAAAAGATGTATGTTGATGTTATTGAACCTGAATGAACAAACCAATGCTTGTGTTTATTTCCTAGAATATTTCCTTTCTCTATTGTTTATCTGCTTAGATAATGTTCCTACAAGGTGGCTGTTTAGGGACAACGTTTTCAACCAAAAAGTGTATTTTGGTTGTTGGTTTACAAGACAACTAGGGGTTTAAGAAAATACCGTTACATCTAAGAGTGTCACAATATTTTGGCAATACTCTATAATTTCTCAAAACTTAAACAGTGACAGAAAGAAACATAGGGGTGTGCCACAATTGTATTTGCTATGGTTTATACTGTATGTGAGTGTGTTCTCAATGACAGCTTTCCAAAATTAATATCCTATTATATTCCTTTAATAAAAAAATATCCCAATATATTGCCTCGCTTTACAACGTTGCAAATATCGCATTGCATCGCAAAGTATCATATATCATGAGATTCTTGCCGATACACCGCCCTAATGACAACCGCGTTTTGGGGTCCACAAACTTTTGATAAAAGATTTCAAAGTGCATGTTTTTGAAAATGACGCATTGCCGTCTTTGTATAAACTACGAAAATGTGAATCTGCGGTAACTGTGATGTCATGTAATGCCATGTACATTTCTTTAGTCTATAAGCATGAACGAATATTACAAAAACAACAATGGTAGCCTAGCTTGTCGCTTTATAGTCCAGGGTGACTTGTGATGATAAATCTACTTCAGCATCTGTCTAAACAAAACTGCATGATGCTTTTACCATCTTCATTATATTTATTTTTCGGTGTAGTGTTTCTTTAAAAAGTAGCATCACTATCTACTGGCCTGGCACGCTTATTGTCGTTTTTGCAATATGTATCTCATGCTACTCATTTGGCGCCAGCCATTTTTTTTCTTCTTAAAATATATAAACATACAAATATATCAAATATAAGAACAGACCCTCTGCTTTCAAACAAACAAACAAAACGGGGAAAAAAAACTGTAATTTTTAGAAGGATCTCTTCTAAAAGAAATGCAAAATAATACACAAAACTATATTATCAGGGGTGTATAAAGACATTACATAATGAACCGTTATGTTTTTATTATGAGACGTTTTTATCTACATACACAGAGGTTCCCCTTACATGGAAGACGCCATTTTGTGCCGCCATGTTTCTACAGAAGCTCTTAACGGACAAACTTTTTTATTAAGTTCTGTCCAACAATGACATGTTTGTCCTGTGTCGGCCACCGTAGCTTTTCTTTGCATTTCAAAAGCAAGCGGTGAGCTGTGAACTGAGCTGTTGGTTGCAATTTGCAACCTCACCACTAGATGCCGCTAAAATTTACACACTGCACCTTTAAAAAATATTTTTTAGCAAAAAGCTAAAATAAATGCATTTTTGTGAAGGAATTTTGTTGGAGTTCAGATTCAGAATGATTAACAAAACATTAGTCAGTAACATTTTAGCTTCAGTTTTTTCATAAATTTTTTAAGTGCATCTAGTGGATAATTGCGGTATTCCAGATTAACATAAAAATTCATCAGGGACACATTTTTTTCTTAATTTACAAGATAACTCGTCAATGGCGGGGAAAGAGTTAATGCAGATCTCTTTGAGAACGTTATCATGTGTATGTGAATTTTTTTCTACATTGTTGTCATGTAAACATAGCCTTAGTCTTACTGTATCATATCCTTGTTTTTCCATAAAGTAAATAAATATAAAGAGCAAATGCAGACGGATATAAAAAGTTTGAACTTGACTTCCAGCCTCAGTGTCGCACTCAGTGTGAAATGCCAACATCAAATAGTTATCGAAAAATAAAATGATTTCTTTCCCCAATCGAAATGCTTTTCTAGTTGAATACTCTTTAAATCAGAAATATGCCACAATATGTTTAAGTGATTTGTCATGTGGACTTACGAAAAAAGAAATGTAAATGAGCTTCACATAGACGGACACAAACACACGTTGCTATAGACTTAAAGTGGAGAGGAGATTGGCTATCAGATGACAGACTGGTACAAGGCAGAGGCGATGACAATACTGATAGCTCTACATTTTAACCACACGGGCTGAGCTCTGTATTCAAGGTATTCCTGCTTTACCACAAGCCAAATGCAAAAGCAACTCTTTCTCGACTTCATCTGGCCACTATTTATAGCATCTGGCTCCAGCGAAGCTCGTGAGTCTTTAACTGTGCTGCCAGCCTCTGGCTAAAGTTCAGCTTTATCAGCCCTTTTGGGTCAAATCTAATCCGTCAATATCCATTTGCACGTCCGCTGTAGAGGATGGGACTTCCTTTCGGCCCAGTCAAGCCTATAATTGAATATCTCAATGTATCCACTGCTTCAGGATGATACAGTTACCACTGAATGAGTGATCTGAGCCCAAAAGAAAGCAAAATGGCTGCCATTACTGTAGTTCAACAGTGCTGTTTCATATTCAACTCAATTCTTATTGATGCCGTTTGTAGTTGTAGTGCACTTTAAAAATAAGAAAGAGGTCCACACATATTCAAATAATTTTCAACAGGTGATGAATCAAAAAAACATAAACATGAATATAGACAAGAAGACAAAGTCTGACAAAGGGAACTAGATAAACAATGTGCTGATTTCATTTGTAGCAGAATTTCCCAGAATTCCAGCTTCCGGGCTTGTGTTCTCACCTGCAAGCATGTGTTTATTTCAAACGGCCTGTGATCACAATAATCTGTTTTTTTCTTTAAATAATATGATGTTTTGTGTAATGGGATGGCAGATGTGAGTTTAGAGATACGAATGGAATAAACACAGGAGATGCTTTTGTTGTGACGTACATGACTGTCATCCTCTTGGGATGAGCTTCTGTTTCCCTATCAGGTGGTCTTTGAATATTTATGTTGTTCTGCAAACAAAAACAGAAGGAAACTGCATCTAACCACAGGAAATACAGTTTTCATTGGAATAAATTACAATTAATGAATTAGATCACATGCAGGCCTGAAATTAATCTTGTAATGACAACATTCTGCAAAGCCAAATCGAAAAGTTGTGCTTTTTTATTGGGGCTGTTTTCTTACAGTATTATGCAAAAATGATTAGTAAGTATTGAGTAAACTGCACTTTTACAATCTCGGGCATTATTAGTCCATGAGCATGCAGAGCACTCTACAAGGAATTATTTCTATAGCACTTTTTATAATATTGCACCGTATCAAAGCAGCTTTATAGTAAATTGTGTGATAAGATGTATGGGCAAATTTAAAAAGGAATATGAATTATATAGGTTATATGATATTATTGCAAGTACATTGGCTGTACCAGCCGCAACAGTAGTCTGACACATACAATATAGAGCTGTTATATTATGTACTAGGGGTTTCTCACTTTAAATGTTGTGCAATAAAGCTTACACAGCTAAATGGGAAATCATTTTGGGGAGCCCTTGTAATTGGATGAAGAAAGGGGTTTGTGTTATCTCCATTGAATTGTGTGTCGAAGCTCTGGTCTGAAACTCTGACATATTATTCAGAAGCACATCTGCCTGGCTTGGCTCTTCCACATTTCTCTCATCTGAAACTAATGCAGCTGGGTGTGCGAATTGGCAGCAGGACAGACACTTGGATATTCACGGTGCAATTACTTTATAAATCTGCATATTGACACAGGTGTGGTTCTTTATCATAATCTAGCTGTGGTGGTTTTAAATAAAATCAGTCAGGCATCTTTGGCTCGACACATATTATTCTGTAAGTGACCAAAGTACGGCAAAAATTAGATGTCAGACTGTATTTAAAAAAGTTACATGGCTGCCTTTTATCATTAATGTCTGTTTGTAATGAACTTGACTGGATTTGTTTGTCTTTGACAGAAAGCTCAGTTTATAGATTTACATTAAGTTTATGCATTTGCCCTACACTTTTATCCAAAGCGACTTACTAGGTATACATTTTTTATCAGTATGTGTATTCCCTGGGTTTGAACCCATGACCTTTTGCGCTACTAACACAATGCTCTGCTGCAGAGCTATACAGTACGCACAGTATTAGTGGTATAATCGCACCCTTATATCTGTATCGGCAATTTGAAGTGATATTCATTGGCTAGCTATCTTTGATTTTTCAAATATACTGGCTATGGATTCAATGCCTTCTGTTGGTTATTAAATTTATTTAGCCTCTAAATGAACTTAAAAGGTGATACTAAGGGGCTGGACACACCAAAACTTTTATGCCCGCGGCCGGGGCATGTTTTCAATTGTTTCCAATGGAAGCTCTGCGTTTTTCAAATAAGCCGGCAGCTAGCGAGTTTTTTCCGCACTGAAAACTGGCGCTCGGCGGTTGTTCCGCGCTCAGCGCTGAGCGTCGAGAGTGGAAAGAGATTCAACTTTGGGAGAAAACCTCCGCTCGTCAATGTCAGTTCTCACACGGCCGCCCAATCACAGTGGAGGAGGGGTGGGACATTACCACAGCAACCAACCGGCTCGCAGCTGAAGTATCACAGCTACCAAAGCGCTCAGCTGAAGAAAGCTGGCACTCAGCTAAAAAAAAGGTGGCATTCGGCGTCCTCAAGGCGTTTTCAGCCGCATTTAAAAGTTTTGGTGTGTCCAGCCCCTAAGGGTGCTTTCACACCTACCTTGTTTAGTTCAGTTGAATCGTAACAGAGTTCGATTGCTCAGTTGGTGCGGTTCGTTTGGGCAGGTGAGAATGCAGCAATCGAACTCTGGTGCGCACCAAAAGCGGACCAAACAAGTGGACCGGTACGCTTTCAAATGAACTCTAGAGCGGTTCGTTTGTGGTGAGAACACGGTCCGAGATGTAACCGACCTAACTGCAAAAGTACTGCGCATTTTGGACTAAACCAGCTGCGGTAGTCAGCTGCGCAGTGCATTATCGGATGAGGAAGTGTATGTTGACAGTTTCTATTAGCAATATTAGCACAATGACAGATCGCGGACATACCTGGAGTTGCGAGGAGGTGCGAGGGGAGCCTTAGAAATTTGGTGTCTTCGGCGTTTGTAGTGCATTAAAACGTTGTTTTCAAGCCGCATACGCAATTCTATATGAAAATGAACAGTTTGTCTAGAAGAGCTGTATACAAACTATGTATAACAATCACAGAGTCATAATTACAGCGCGCAGCCGTCTGTCCATGGTGTCTGCTGTATTTTCCTTCTTTTTGTTTACTTACGGAGTTCTGTTGGAATTTCGTGCACGTTGATTCTGACCAATCAAGAAGCAGTTTAAGGAATACGTTCAAATACATGTGGCCAATGAGTGATGTGGATCTTATCAGATGACAGAATTTTGGTTCGTTTCAGCTGGTGCGGATCAGTGCAATCAGTGTGGTGTGGAAAGGAACCAAAACTGCTAAAAAAGTTACAATGTATAATTTTTTGCTCTTGGTCCGGACCAAATGAACCGAACTACAGATGTGAAAACACCCTAAGCTGCCTTGATATCTAAACACACTTTCGGTAAAGTGATAAAATAAACTTTCTTTCATACAGGCATAAGGTATCTGATGTTGAGATGAATGGCAATGCTAACAGATAGCTTTCTCCAGGTTTTGAAACGCCTAACGGTACATTCACACGGAACGGATGTGTTAACGCTTCATCGAATGCTTGTCTGAAGCGTGGCCAACAGCCAATCATCACTGGCTCTGCCTAGGTTATTTGCATAAGGCGATCTGATTAGCTGACGTACGCATTGCCCCTTTAAAAGTTGAGAAATGTTCAACTTCAGCCCCAAGCAATGGCAGTGAAATGGCAACGCATGACCTCACCCATTAAAAGTAAATGGGAAGCGTTAACGCTTATGCCGCGTGTGAATGTACCGTTACTGTATAACATTAATGTCCATTTAAATGCTCACTAATGCAAACTGTAAACAAAAGTATTATGAATTGTACCAGTATGCTTAATAAGTAGTACTGAATTTCATATTGTATAATTACTTTTACTGTACATGCTTTGGTACGTATTGCCAAATTAATAAATGTACTTGAAAATGCTAAAAAGATGATTTCAATATATAAAAATGACTGTATACTAGCTCCATGAATATGATGTTTGGTCATGCATACATCATCAGACAAAAGGATTGTTTTAATTTGTGGCTCGCATGGCAGTAAATAATACAGTGATATGATCATGCAGGCATGCGCTTTTTCTGTCTTTTCTGCTCCGGACGCTAACTTTGTTAGAAAACCATACCTTATAGATCAAGATGCACGTCGAGAAGCGCGTTCAGAGTAACCGTCATATGACATCAAAGTACCGTGATGTTATGCTTTCGAATTGCTCTCAAGGCACAGTAATGTCACTCGCCAACCGTTCTGTGCAGCGCCGCATGAACGCCGCATTACGAGAAAGGTGGCCCCCTTGTGGTTTGGGGGGCACTGCATAAGCATATTATATGGTTAGCATTAAAATACTGTTTTTGTCATTAAGGGAAATCATATTGTTTCAGTTACAAATTTGACTGGTAAATGATAAAAAATGATTTGCCCTTGTATTTATTGCATTGCCAGATTGACAGATTGATAAGCAGACATGCTATTTATGACTCAATGTAACTTTTGATACTTTGCGGTAAAGGCGGCTCTCCTATTGACCCTGACCTATCAGTGTGGCTCTCAGGAAAAAAATAGTGAAGACCACTGGTTTACATGGTTCATTACTCTCTTTCCCTCAGATACGGAGACAAGGTGGTATTCAGCTATTAGTGGACCTGCTGGATCACAGGATGGCTGAAGTACACAGAAGCGCCTGTGGTGCCCTGAGAAACCTTGTTTACGGCAAGGCCAACGACGAAAACAAAATTGCCCTGAAAAACTGCGGAGGCATCCCTGCGCTGGTACGTCTGCTCCGGAAGACCTCCGATGTGGAGGTCAGAGAACTAGTTACAGGTAAGAGCCCATAACCCTTCACCTTTGCGTTGAAAAATCCAAAGTATTAAAAAATCCTTGAACACAAACATTTCATAATAGAGAATTTGTCAAGTCCCTGTATTGTTTTATCGTCTCCTTATTGACACCTAAATCACGGAAGCTATGCAGTTAAATCCAGGCGGAGTTACATTTTACTTTAATTATACAAATAGAGATTCCCAAACTTGTTTGTCTAATGATCCAGTACTGTATGTGTTACTGTCCAGACTGAAGTCTCGTAATCTTAGCATGCTTTTTAGATTGTAGCATCAAACTTTTATTTTAATCATTGATTTTACTTTAATTTGAATCTTTGAATTTGCTATGGGTTTCCAGACTGGGAAGGATTCTGTGTCCCTTCTATTATTCAGAGACCAATGGACTTTAAATATTAGATGAATTCATTTGTGTTTGCCGATGGTTCTGATCGGGAACTGCAGTGTCATGCATATAGAAATAGTCTGACCTTGAGTTTGGCTTACCATATGTTGAGCGAGCAGAACGTGGTGGGTGTTGTCAATTATTTTTATGAGAACTGAACGGCAAGCTCGCACAGGGGGATTGTGGGATTGACAGCAGAGCGGAGCAAGCTCTAAATTTAAGATTGAAGATTTGAAGTTTGCTTGTGCATTACAATATTCACATTGTGCACACTGCGGCTTGTCATTGGGTGGGTTAACAAACCTCAACTTTTACCACATCTAGGCATTTTGAATTAAAGCATTTTTTCAGCTGTAATGTTTGGAGAATATTTGAAGAGTTTGCTTCCAAAACGCAATAAATTTTGGTAAAAATATGTTTTCTATACCAAGAAAGTGACGAGATGAAAACCACTATTTTCTGGTACAAACATTGACATAGCATCTTCAGGTTATAATAACATAAAAATTAAAATCCATAGTTTGATTTTCAAAGATTTATTATAAAAATGTCAATGCAAAAAAGTTTTTTTTTTCAAAATGCTATACAGGTATATTGAATCAATGTATTAATGTGCATTCATCTTTGCCATGTTATATTCATTTAGTTTAAAAAAAAGAAACATTAATCAAAACACTTACTTTGTCATATTAAAAACACTGTCACTACTGCTGTCATCCTTGGGACATCGTCGCTGAACTTTTTTGACAGCGATCAGCTGTAAATTTTTTTGGTCCTGCTCGATTTTCGTTGACTTCAAGTAAAATAATGGAAAATTTTTCATAAGATCCCGGGGGTCAATGTGTTAGCATGACAGAAGCTTGATGCTGTTGTGTGAGAACAAGCAACAGCCAGCATTTTTCCTTCACCTGAAACGTAAATTACTCAATTAAAGAGATAAAGTAGATAAGGAAAACCAGGATTCCATGTGTATTCAAAGCGCTGCCATTAATGTTTACAATGCGTGGAATGGTGCGCTTTGATTGGTTGAGCGGATTTATTGCATTCTGCAGAGAATGAAGACTGGCATTCGTCGCGGTTTGGAAATAAAGGGAGAAAAGATGACAGAATAACACGGCGGATATCGGATTTTGCGTTAAATTAAGAATTGCCATTTTATTACTGACCAGATACAATACTGATTTTAGTGGTAACTACATTTTTTAATGCCGTTTATTGTGTTTTGAACCAAACTCTTAATTTATCTATTCATCTATCTATTATCTATTGCAGGGATTCCCAAAGTGTGGTATGCGCACCCCCAGGGGTACGCGAGCTGCCATCAGGGGGTGCGCGAGAGGAAAAATGTAATGATGGGCTGTTTCTTTAAATGAAGTTTATTTAACTAAGTTCGGGAGGAGCATGGTCATGTGATCCAACCAATCAGTGCAAAGAGGTGCCTATAAATGGCAGTCCCTCACCTCTGTCCCGTGACAGATTTTTTGCAGCATTTGGCCCCGCCCATGTGTCGTCACATCCGGTTTCGAGCGTTGTTGTGCGACGACATGCTTTCTCGGCCCGCCACTACTTACTCAGCAAGGATTAATTTCTTTCTACCTGAAAATTTGGGGATATTAACCGACACTTTCCACTTCACACCAGGACGCCGAATCCTACTCTCGCCCCTGCCAGCGAGACGTCCGCCATTTTTTCGCCTCGGTTCCTATCCGGCCCAATCGAGCCGAATCATTAAACAGGGACTGATAAAAGCCTGGAAACGATCACTATTGAACTTTATCTTTCGCGCAGGTTTAACGCTATGTCTCCTTTCAGACTACTAACCATTTCCCATTGAGCCTCTCGTACTCATCTAGCAAGCAAGGCCACCGGGCCCAAATTTCGCGCCCTCCAACTTCCACCGTACTCCGCCGAGTACCGGGTTTTTTCCTAATGCCTCTCACCACCGGTGGCAAGCGCTCGGCAGGTCCGGGCCGTGTCCTAGAGCGCCGGTTTCAATCAGTTCCCTCGCCCGCATAACAGTGGCTCCCGCTTCCATTTCACCAAATATTTCTGTTATATTCGCCAGCGTCGCAATCCGTTTTCCTCATCTGTATTTTTGTCCATAGGATGTTAACTTCAGGTGCTTCATAGCGTGAGGCTGCCTCCGCTAGCGGCTCAAGCACTGACGCTATTATCTCTCATTCCTCTGTTTTTAGTTCAACCTGTTCTAAATATAACCAAATATAACGGGAGATTGCCACCGCAGACCACCGATCCTTATTCATTCAGTACCTCCCCATGCAATCGTTTTGAAACGCACGGATTATTAACACAGGGACCCAAAATAGTCATTGGTTTTTAATCGATATAATATATGCTTCCCCTTTTTATCGATATTTTCCTCCGCAACTCGGACTTCTCGATCTCAATGTAGACCGTGTTGATTTTTTCTTTCCACGTTACTCTTAAAGTATTGTACTTGCATCCTTCGTTTTGTATTGATTTTAGCTACTGTACAGAAATAATTTGCTCTGCTTTTCCCTCTAGTTGCAAACCTAATAAGCAACCGCTCACGCTTTCATCACAACGGCAGACTTTTGCGCTATCACCACCGGCCCGAATCATACTTTTAAATCAAATCTGTCAGTCAGTTCTGTAGTTTTTCAAGTCGTGCGATCTCACATTTGCCATTATGTAAGTTATCTAGAAGCAGCGTCTCCAGCTGCTGGCGATACGCTACCAGGCGGACCTAACTCGCTTATTACACACTATTTTAAAATATATTTCATTTTCTCGTCACAAACCCCCAATACGAACTTACTTTAATGGTTTTTCCCGCTATTAAGACGATCATTTACTGCCGACACCGTGCCTCTATCGTGCCCGGCGTTAAAGTGTCGGCTCGTATGTCCTTCTACAGGACTGTGTTTTGTTCCCTAAGAAGTGCACTAACTAGCTCCATCCTTGCCGCCGAAGTTAAAAGCTGTTCCTTGTTCGCGTCATACCCTGATGGATATACAGCTTACCAGGGTTTTTCAGCACCCGCAGCAGCGCGCTCCACATGTTTCCTTCACGTTAGGGGGTTATTTATTTCAAAATCTAACTCTATATTCGTCACCTGCTAGTCGATTCGTTCTTTTGTAGTCGATGGTGGAGCTATGACGCTGATTTTACCATTTAAATGATGTCTGACATTAATCATTGCTTAATTCTGTCCCAGGATCCCTGCATACTCGAAATATATTATTCCAATCTGCCTCTGCAGAACCCGAGCTGTTTAAATCATATGCCGCACAAGGTAATCTCTTAATCTTCCTTTAAGCGTTTTTTCCCATTTTTAACCAGCCCGTAAAATAAAAACCTGCAAGTATAGATCACGGGAAAGTTGACATTAGTCTAATACCCTGATTCGCAGCATTCATTTAACGCCCGCTGGCGTAATTATAGGCTACCGCATTCAATTCCGCATCACGGTTTATTTAACATGTGGGGAAATCAGTCGCAAAAAAGTTGGTTTCGGTTTTATTTAATGTAACTATGCAATTCCCATATTCGCTGAAAAATCTCAATCTAACCACCCGATGCTTTTCCAGCAGATCTCCCTCACAGTTCAAAAAGTTTTAAAGATCCTGGCATTTTGGCATCGCTGAGTGCAAATCATGGACCCATCCACCTCCTTCGGGTTTCTGGGTTTTAAGCTATATTTCGGTCATATAGCGAAATATGTCGTATTTAATCTCCTTAGCCAGTTTTGTTTTAAATGTAAACTCCTCTCATCTAAAATTTTGTTCTGTCCTACATGCTGCCCTGGTAGCATTCTAAATAAAATTGAAAACGCTCAAATTTTCTAAATTTGTCAACGAAACACTGCGCCCCCTCGCTATGCTTTTACGATGGTCTTCGGAATCAAATTTAACTGCCACGCATGTGCCAGGGAGCAAATCGTATTAATTTTTGTTTTCCATCACCGGTAGTTAGCCTGCCGGCATCAGAACTGGATGCAAGTCCATCCCTAGTAAGTCATCATACAAAACCGTTTTTACAAAGTCACCAGGTAAAATCTTGATACCTCGATTTATATTCAGAGACATTTACCTTATCCTCCAAAGGTATTATTCAACGGTAAATCATTTAACCATGAACTCTTTTTTCTCTACACTGTAAAACTCAAATTGTTGGCCCAATTAATTATTTTTTAGTAACTAAGAAAATTGGTTTAACTTGTATATATATATTTTTTGCCCGTCCAACATTTTTGATTAATTGGATTTTTACAGTGTAAGGAAACCACACCTGGAACTAATTAATTTGCTCGTTTCCAACACCTGAGCATTCCCGCTGTTACCAATCACATTCGCGTGTTCACATGTCAATTCAATCGTGTTTTTTCTAATTGCTCAGCGCTTGCATATCAGCTCTTATTTCACGTAAATTTCTATCAGCATTTGCTGCTTGTCTAAACCTCATTATATTGTCATTAAATAACAATAGTTTTCTTTTTAAGCTCTGCTATTTGCATTACTGCACATTTCCCCCAATCAGAAACTATGCAAAGTTTCTTTCTTCTGTTTATTCGTCTTGCCCCTTCAAAGTGCTGGGTGAGCCCCATTTGACCGCAGGTGGGACCTACCCGTCTGGTGCTGTGAGCATTCCAGCTAAAGCTCCCGCAGACGCTGCGAGGGTCCTCCCTCTCAAACACTTAAATTCGATGCCCAGTTTTGCTCCAAAAAATTCACGCCTTTTAATATATGCACTCTTGTTTCGACTGCATATGGGGTCTACCTCTCCGATGCCATGGGCATTTCAGGTCAGTTTCCGGATTTTTCTTTGTTGGGCATCTCATTTATTCAACAGTTAAGTCATTCAGGCTAATTAAGTGGCATTAATTTTTATAATCTAATCTTTGGCAAACCTTCATCAGCTATAAACAACTCTAAAACTCTCACCCGTCATCAAAACTATATTTAGAAATAAGCCCATTCGCCCAAACTCCATGCCGCCCATTACAATTGACTTAATGTCTAGGTGCCTTTCCGCCTTTCGGCTCGGTCACCACTCTCTCTACCACTCCATCCATACTGCCCGCACGCTGGACGCAGTGTTCATTTTGTGTTTTTTGCTTTTTAAACTGTTCAGGATTTGCAGTCATCTAAAATTTCAGTCCAGTCATCTACCCTACAACTTCGTATTAAAAAGTTCTAAAACCTTGATACAATCTCGTTTTTCTTCAAACAAAGCAAGACTTTCAAATTTAAGAAGGGGCACTTTCTATTTTCAGTTTACCGAACCCCATCCAATTATATAATTCGCTACTAAATTACCTGCAGTACAGACGATCCGGGTCGAAACTTGTTTTGATCCTCTTTTTATCGACAACCGAATTTAATTGGCTACGAGATTTTGGTAAAATTTGTTTTAATCCAGTCTGATATCCAAGCAATTAAATTTTCATTCAGCTAATTCATTCAGCATCAGTGCCCCAACCACTCCCGCTCCAAACGGCCTCTCTAATCAACAAACTTAGGCCCTCAGTTGCCGGATGTCAGAATCATTCAAATTCTACATTAGATTCAACCACTTGCATATCAGAAAATCTTGTGTACGCCTAGTTTGTTTTGTTTGCTTCACCTGCACATTCATTAAAATGAATAAATAATTATATGTATATTTATCTGCGTGCGTTTATACTTGTGAGAATACACTGTATGTACAGTATTTGTATATATTTTTTCCCAGCTTTTTTTTTCACACACAGTTGCACTCTACCGTGCACGTCGTTGTATGGGCTCCCCGTTTGTAGGCAGTGCGGGATTTTCTTCCACCAATTTAAGTTTCGCCCCTTCAAATCGCTGGTCGAGCCCCATCACTTATCACTCATAATTTTCTTACCTTTATATTTTCATGTTGAATTTGCAACAGGACCTACCCATCCAATGCTGTGAGCATCTCCGCAAAAACTCCCTTTGGATGCTGCGAGGGTCCTCCTGGTCGGACACCAAATTTTTGCCTTTTTAACCCTATTCTAGAGCCTTCCTGTTTGACTGCAGGCGGGACCTACCCGTTCGATGCTGTGAGTATCTCCGTTAAAGCTCCCTTCGGATGCTGCGAGGGTTCTCCCGGTCGAACACCACAATTTTTGCTTTTTAAACCTTATATCAAGCATTTCCTTTTTACTACAGGCGGAACCTACCCATCCGATGCAGCGAGCATCTTCGCTCAAGCTCCCTTCGGATGCAGCGAGGGTCCTCCCGGTTGGACGGTTAATTTTGCTTATTTAAAAAATCTATCGTCAAGCATTCCCGTTTGACTGCTGGCAGGAACTTCCCGTCTGATGCCGTGAGCACCTCAGCCAAAGCCCCCGTCAGATGCTGCGAGGGTCTTCCCGGTCAAACGCCTAATTCGAATTTTGATTGTCTCGCTTATTAGATTTCTCTCCGTCCTCACCAGCATTTCATGTGGAGACGTCTCGTTCGATGCTGCTAGCATCTCAACCAAAGCTCTCGTTGGACACTGCAGCGGCCTTCCAGTGAATTGGCCTTAACTCATTTAATTCCGCACCTTGTTCTAGTTCGCAAATGCGCTCCCCGTTTGACTGCTGGTGGGGCTTTCCCGTCCGATGCTGCGAGCATCTCAGACAATGCCCCCGTCGGATGCTGCGAGAGCCCTCCCAGTCAAACCACTAGTTTTCCCACCGCTTTCTATAGGTCTTTACGCTTACACTTTTTGGGGGCTGTTTTTTCTGGCTGCTGTCTGTCATTTATGTGGCATTTTTGGGGAGTACTCTGGGTTCGGGCTAAAATTCCGAGCTCGGAGCCCTCTCCTCCGACAGCACGCCAAATATGCTTTATCTCATTCCCTATCGATTACATGTTAATGCGAACTCGTGAAATGAAGTTTATTTAACTAAGTTCGGGAGGAGCATGGTCATGTGATCCAACCAATCAGTGCCAAGAGGTGCCTATAAAGGGCAGTCCCTCAGCTCTGTTCCGTGACAGATTTTTTGCAGCATCCCTCCTCCACCCCATCACCTCACTCTCATCTAGATTCATTCATCACAGTTAAAGAGAGGGGAGTACTCTGGGTTCGGGCTAAAATTCCGAGCTCGGAGCCCTCTCCTCGGACAGCACGCCAAATATGCTTTTTCTCATTCCCTATCGATTACATGTTAATGCGAACTCGTGATATGGGATTTTGCATACAATAAATTAATAAAAAAACATCACTGTAAACATTTCCTTTGTAATCGCTTTATTTTAAATAAAAAACTATAATTTATTAGTTTTTGATAGAAACATAGAAGACAGCTATACTGAGCTGAGCGTAGCTGTGTCTGGTGGTCGTAATTTTAGATGGTGCAACAGACGTAAATATTTTTCACAATGTCGGACGTAGCTAAGCCCGACGTAGGACTAACACCCAACTTTTTTACATCCGGCTTGTGCAACTGGCCCCATGATTAAACATGAGTCTATATGGCGAGAAAACAAAGCTTTGTTGCATTTTTTTTTTTTTTTTTTTGAGGATTGGGGGTGCGCCAACCCGGTTGGGACATAAAAGGAGGTTACGCAGGAAAAAAGTTTGGGAACTGCTGATCTATTGCAGTGCTAGCGAAATCAATGCTACAAAACTTTACTGAACTTTCCTGTCTAGTCATTTCCCCAACAATATATAAAAATGCCCCACATTTGTCTGTTCTAATTTGCCTTTCAGGAATAATACACTGAAAAATACATTTCACACAAGAAATTGACCCGCGAAAGTATCGTCCCCCAGGGCCCTTTGCATTCCCAAACATGTTTGCAAATTGTTTGTGTGACTTAATGAATAGACTTTGGATCCGAGCCACGTTGGAAATGTACTGAATTCAAATTAACATATAAATTAAAAGCAGAGCACACAGGGCACTTAGAGAGTCTTCCTGTCACAAATTAATCAGAGAGCTGGAAGCCTGAAGCCTTCTGGCTGCCCAGAGAATTCTCACGCTAAGCACTGAATCCCAGTCATGTTTTGCCTGCCCGGCTGAGGCTGTAGAGACGTGTCGTTTTTTTACATGCAAAACGCAGATAGAGCAGATGCCAGGAGCAAAGCGGCCCTGATGGTCAAGTGTCAGTCTGCTGGCAACTTCTGCTCAGCTTCGGAGGCTGATGAGGTTTGCGCGGGACTTTTCCTGGAGGAGGAGACCTGATGATGGAAGATAAAGACTGCGTGTAAGCTGTGTACCATGGTAAACTGTGTAATGCATATAAAGTGTAATTACCTTACTTTAAAACATTATGATCTTGTCTTAACATGTCCAAATGTTGTAGGGCTAGGGTTTGTTTATGTTATGCAACCATCATCAGGTCATCAGGTTTCTAAACCGATAGTGATCTGGCAGAGTTGTTGATCCATACAGTGGAGGTTAAAGGTGGTCTTCTGATTGGTCAGTTTGATTGTGTCAAGTTAGGTATAGTCACATGGTCAAGGAAAGGATATAAAGAGAATGTTGAAAATGCTCTGTCTCTTCTTTTTTATTGATCTTCTTCTCTTCTGGGCTGCTTTCATTGAGCTCTGCTCTTGGATTTTGCCTTTTCTCTATGCTCTTCCTCTTTGCATTTATAGGGTAACTATTGTACCTGTAGTTGTAACCTCAAGTCTGGACTGTTATTAAAGAGACACTCCACTTTTTTGAAAAAAGGCAAATTTTCCAACTCCCTTAGAGTTAAACATTTGATTTTTACAGTTTTGGAATCCATACAGCTGATCTCCGTGCCTGGCGATAGCACTTTTAGCATAGCTTAGCACAATCCATTGAATCTGGTTAGACCATTAGCATTGCGCTAAAAATAACCAGAGTGTTTGGATATTTTTTTCTATTTAAAACTTGACTCTTCTGTAGTTACATTGTGTACTAAGACCGACGAAAATTTTAAAGTTGTGATTTTTTTAGGCAGATGTGGCTAGGAACTATACTCTCATTCTGACGTGATAATCAGTCACTTTGCTGATGTAACATGGTTGCAGCAGGCGTAGTGATATTACACACTGCCCAAAAATAGTCCCCTTGGTTACTTTCAATAGCTGGGAACTATTTTCGGGCAGTGCGTAATATCACTACGCCTGCTGCAGCCATGTTAAAGCAGCAAAGTCCTTGATTATTATGCCAGTTTGACAGTGTAGTTCCTAGCCATATCTGCCTAGAATTTTCTAGCTTTTGATTTTCTGTCGGTCTTGGTGCATGATGTGGCTACAGAAGAGTCAAGTTTTAATTAGGAAAATTATACAAACTCTTTGGTTATTTTTTAGCGCGATGCTAATAGTCTAATCAGATTCAATGGATTGTGCTAAGCTATGCTAGAGGTGCTGGCGCCAGACCCGGAGATCGGATGAATGGATTCCAAAACAGTAAGAAAACTGTTTAACTCTAGGGAAGCTGGTAAATGAGCATATTTTCAAAAAAGTGGAATGTCCCTTTAAACATTTCACTTATACATTTGATAACTAGTTTTGGTTGTTTTATTAATATTTAAAGGTGCAGTGTTTAAATTTTAGCGGCATCTAGTGGTGAGGTTGTGAATTGCAACCAAAGGCTCAGTCCACTGCTCACCTCTTCCTTTTGAAACACATAGAGAAGCTACAGTAGCCACCACTGGACAAACATGTCATCGTTGGAGACAACTTAGTAAAAAAGTTTGTCTGTTAAGGGCTTCTGTAGAAACATGACTGTACAAAATGGCGTCCTCCGTGTAAGGGGACCCTTTGTGTATGTAGATAAAAACGTCTCATTCTAAGGCAATAAACACATAACCGTTCATAATAAAAAGGTCTTTATACACCCCTAATAATATAGCTTTGTATATTATTTTGCATTTATGTCAAGAGATCCTTCTAAAAATTACACACTGCACCTTTAAACCCTACCTGTTGCAATACAATATATTAATATTCTAGCAATGCTCTCCCACATGTTTTGCAAATATACAGTAACTGCGCTTATTTTCGTCATTGGTATAAGTAGCAGAAGGGTGGTAATTAACAAGAAATACACACTTTTACAATATCTTACTGTTCATACAGCTTGAACCAAGCTTGTAGGGAATCTAGCCTTACAATATGCAGTTTTACACTGCATTGCAGTCTTTGATATATTTCTCTTAAATGTTTTATGTTTTATGTTGCGATGCTGTGCAACCCCTGACATAGCTTTTATCATACAGTACATCCACACATAAAATAAGAAGTGTAGCACTTTTTGACATGTGCAGTGTAGGTTTCTTAAAAGACGCAGTGGAAGAGTCAGCTTAAAATATTGAGGAGTGTTTGTTTGAGCCTTTGGGTGCGAGCATGTTCCTTTATAAATCACATGACTGTGAAGAACAGATGGAATATTGGTTTGCAGGAACAGGAAACTAGCAAGAAACCCAGACAACAGAACGTCTCCTGAGATCCCGTCTGATTCCTTTGGCAGCAAGAGCTGTTTGAATTTCACTAATCAGTGCTATCGTGTGCTGACATTAGGGAGGATTCTTGCTTTGTTAGACTAATTTTACTCATTTCAGTGTATGGTTTTTCCTGCTGCTTTAGTGCTCCTGTGGCTGGAGTCTGGCGTACAGCTCGACTGACTATAGTTTAAGTTTCTCATTTTATATTGAAAGCAATGAATGATTCATCTGTTTGTTTGTCTTTTGTTCATTTTCAAATTTTAACCCTTCAGAAACTGAAGAACAAAAATATGTCGTTTTCACACTTTATTTATTTATTTATTTATTTTGACACTTGAATTCTAATAATGTGCTATGATCAACTGCAAGGGATCTTTTTTTAGATTATTGATCATTACTGTGTTGTGAGTTTAAAGGTGCATTGTATAACTATTAGAAGGATCTCTTGACAGAAATGCTATATAAAATACATAACTATATTATCAGTGGTGTATAAAGACTTTACAAAATGAACTGTATTGTTTTTATTACCTTAGAATGAGACATTTTTATCTACATAAATTGCGTGTCTCTTCCTTCCATTGGCGATAGCGTCAAAAAACGCTCTGGCTGCCCTGCCAACGAATCTATAGAGGTTATGCATTGACGTAACTTTTCCACATGATCGCGCCGGAGCTTGCCCTGTTGAGTGGCAAACAATTAGCAAAATGGCTGGCTGTTCTAGTGGCGGCCGCGAAAATGTCTGTATAACAGTATTATCAGCAAATATTACATTTAGTTGGACTTGTTAGTGGCCCTAGCAACTTGTCAACCCACCTGTGGTCAGTGGACGTTGGCATGTACGATCCATTTACTTCTCCTTACGTTTTTTTTTGGCAGTCTGTAAAACGATAGTTCCGAATTCTTGTTAAATCTGTAAGTACAGTCTTTCGCACAACAGCTTTTTCTCAGTTAGGCGCGTTTTCCCCGTGTTTTCGCTGATTTTACACTGTACACAAATTCTGCCGCTCTGTCTTTTGCCACTCTGTGGGCATAACCGCAGTCATTTTCGCCGAAGGTGACGTCACGTGCATACCCTTTATAGAAAAAGATAAGTGGTTGTTTGACGCCCTAATGCATTTTCAGTAATCCTTTTCCACCTCCTAATTGGTTTGCCGCCAAACATTTCCGCCGTCCGATTGGTTGCCGCCGAACCGCGCCATAGCTAATTACCATTACGTTGAGTTGTTTTTATCTCTCCTCAATGCTCACACCGTCCATGACGCGCCGGAGCTCGCTGCTGGCTCTCATTGAAAATGAATGACTTCCGGCCACTTTGGCGTTCTCGCCGGTCGCGGTGTGAATGCACAATTACATGGAAGTGGTTGTCAAGTTTCTACAGTAGCCCTAAATGGACAAATTGCTCTATAGAGCGCATTTCATCCCTACAGTGTCTCAGACGACGACATGTTTGTCCTGTGGCGGCTACCATATGCGTTTTGAAATTGAGGGGTGAGCTGTTGGTTGCAATACGCAATCTCACCACTAGATTCCGCAAAAGTTTACACACACCACCTTTATAGACAAAAATGTATGATCTAAAATAGCGGCACGCTGGCTCCATGACGGTACATGAGACAATCGTTGGTTCTCATTTGTCTCACATTTACGTATTTTGTTATACCGCATATGACGACTATTTACAAGAATCACAAGAACCAATTATCGCACTGTGTGTACTGATGGATCTAAAAATGCTCCAAATATCAAACCCTGATCAAACCTGACACTGTTTTGCACATGGTAAAGAGAAAATGTTGTATGTGGGTTTGCTTGTACAATATTCACTCCATACAGAGAGAAACCCGGAGAAATGACACACTCTAAATCTAGGCCTGTGCTCGGTTGCCATGAGATTTCATCTTGGTCAATGTCATCACTGATGGCAATTATGTCCGTGTAGTGCTCTAGCTACAAGCTTTCCTTTCTTTGTCTCTGTTTCTCTCTCTCTCTCTCTCTCTCTCTCTCTCTCTCTCATTTTCTTTGAGAGACCGTCTCTCTCTGATTAGATACTCTCTCAGTTCAGCAATCAACATACTCTTTAAAATGCATTCTGTGTTAGAAGTCTTAAGAAAGTGAAAGTCGTTGAGTGACAAAAGACAGCTAGAAAAGAGCGACAGCTACAAGAAGCTGTGTATGTCACTTCTTAAAATACTGTATGTACAGTAGAAAACTTCATACAGTAAATGTTGCACATACAAGCATGCCAAATCTAATGTGTACATAATCATGTGTGCTGCTATAATAATAAGATCCTAAAACTGGAATTTTGCAGCTCATTTTGTGAATCTCATTTTTCACGCAGTTGGATTGTTACTAATTACGTCTGTGCCAAAGATGAGAATATTTGCATAATCTGCCTTCTACTTTATCCATGACCACCCTGCTATGAAAACACCTTGTGCCTGACATCACACATCTGTGGCTTGTAGTCAATGTTGGGAGGCATCTCTAAAAACATACTGGTGCCAAATGTTTTCTTAATGTTGAGACACCGTTTAGCAATTACTGAACGCTTACAATATCCAGTTAAAAATAAACATATTGGGGCACTTTCCCGGACAGGGTTTAGATTAATCCAGGACCAGGCTTTAGTTATAGTAGGACATTATCCCAAACAAACCGCAACCGAGTGTGTTTAACCCCCAAAGCCTGGTTCGTTTGACTAGTGTGATCGCTCTGTACTGTGTCTGTGTCTGTGCACGGTCTGGTTAATCGCCACCTAGCCGGCTTGCAAAGGTAAGCTCGGGCAAGGTTCACTTAAACTCAATCACAGTTTGGTTGAGATAATGTGAGTGCACCCTAAGCCCTGTCCGGGAAACCGCCCCTTAGAGTTTTGTTGTGGCAGTAAAAACTGTTTAAAATGTTACTAAATGACTTTCTCTCTTCAGCTAAACATAAACAAATAATTTTATATTTAAATTGCAGTCATGTTATCTTCTCATCAGGGTTCCCACGAGTCCTTGAAATCCTTGAAAGTTTGTGAATCTGGGGAAAACAATTCAAGGCCCTGGAAAGTTCTTGAAAATATACTACATAGATCTACTTTATGCGAGAGGTTTTCTGGAAAAAAGTCCATATTATTCCTTGTGTAGTGTAGGATAATATCATAAAAGTTACAGATCCCTGAGAAGGGAACGAGACGCTGCGTCTCCCTTGCCATACTTCCTGCGTCCCTGTAACACCATCTTTGGCAATATTTTAGATAGCAATATACTTCCTGACTCCCACATTACCCTGTCTTTGTTGTTAAGCATCACCATTGGTTGAATTTGATATACATATTCAGACGCACTAACCCCTGGAAGAGTCCCCAAAGTGTCACCGCAGTGACGCAGCGCGAGTTCCCTCAAAAGGGAACTGTAACAATGTATCTTAAAAGGATGTTACCTTGCTCTCACTTAAAATGTCTCGTCACATTTAGTCCTTGATTTTGAGAGTATTGGACCTGGAAAGTCCTTGAAAGGTCCTTGAATTTGAAGTTAATTAAGGTGTGGGAACCCTGTCTCATATCCATGTAAAAATAGAGATTAGGGCAGGAAGATCAAATATGGTTATGTCAAATCTCATTGATTTTTATATTATGGTGAACTTTTCCTTTAATATTCCTATCACTGTTCATAGTAAAGAGACGTGCTAATCATCTGGATAATCAAACTCAACCGTTTCCACCTGTAATCAGCCCCAAACGACTCCTCGGCTGAAATTAAAGGCATGCGAATGTTGACTGTGCATGTGTGTAAGCATCAGTGTGTGTGTGTTAAAAAGTAAAAAAGCCAGCAAGGTCAGCGTCATCAACTATTCAGCTGCCACCTCTTCATACTGACTCATAAAAGTGATGTGCGTAGTTCTCACATGAGGGCGAGAGAGAAAGAGAATGGGGCATAATTGAGGGTAATAATGGAGAAATGTATGTGACTTATTCAGGGTGTCTTACATCAAGAAAGCTAGCAACTAGAAACATACAGTACGTGTCTGAAGGTTATCTTCACACTAATGAGTTTTGCAGTTCATCATCCTTAAAGTTTTTAGACTTTGTTTAAACATGTTTTGTAGTGCTGGGTGATACAGTGTGCCTTTCAGCAAAATCCTGTTCACATACCAGCCCTAAAAGCTGAGCCCTTGAGGTTTTATATACTTTATATACCTACTGTATATAGTTGCAGTACAGGGATGATTTAGACTTATTTGACATTTGTGTCTACATTTCTCCGACCATTCTCTCTGAATCACAGACTTATTTATAGGACCTTCACAAAATAAATCATAAATAAAGGCACATTTAAGAAATAAAAAAGGGAAAAAATCACATGCTGACTCATGGCATTAATCACATGTTAGCATGTGCATTGTTTATGTAGTTAAAGGAACAGTATGTAAGAAATGTATATCAATTAATCATAAAATGGCCCTGATATGTCACTAGACATTAAGAAATCATTTTCATTTCAAATACTTATATCACTGACAACAGTGGTCTGGCCAGAATATTGTCATTTAAAAAGTGGAGTTGCAGCCCTCAACTGATGTTTATGTTGTCATGTTGTGTATACCAGTTGTGTGATTGCAGTACGTTTTGCTATTTTAACAAATCTCTTGCAACACCTTTAATTACCATGACAGCTCAGATGAATCTGAAATAACACGTTGTCATTTGTGTTTTATTTTTAACACGCATTAAAAATTATTTTACACATAATTATTTAACAGATGCTTTTGTCCAGAGTTACTTACAAATAAGAAACAGATTATTTAAGAATCATGTAAGAAAATTATGAAGTTGTTTTAAAATAGTTTTTTCTTTCATTAATAATAAGTTAGCTTTTATTTTTGTATTCTTACTTATCATGATTTTAGATTAATGTTTAGTCATTTTGTCATGTAATTTTGCTGTTGTATTCGGGGTTTTTTGAATAAATATTGCTATTTTAAATTAATTAATAATTTTACTCCTTAAATCAGGCATACTTTCAGTGTATTGCTACTGTAAGGCAACATTTCTAATTTTGATTTTGTTTTCAACTATTTATTTTTTTCGATTTCTATTAACGCAAATATTTTTAGTTAATGATAAAAACCCGTTTATATATAACCATACGTGCTATAAATTTCAACATAAGCAGTCAAAACCAATAAAGTAATTACACACTTTATGTTGTTCCCTTTCAAAGGAACTGAATGTATTCAGTTCAACAAAAATAACTTGCAATTGTTTTTCTTAAAATGTGTTTAGTTTTAGTTTCTTTTTTATTTAGTTTTAGGGTTTTTTAAATTTTATTTACATACTGTTGTTTGTTTTCTCTTGTTATAGACTCTAAAAGAGATGAACCAAAACATTAAGTTATTTAACTAAAAATATCTAAAATGCTGCGTTGCATTGTTGGGTCAAATTTAAACCCTGTTGGGTTAATTTAACTCAACGGCTGGGCTTGTGCCCTATTGACCCAAAGCTGGGTTAAAAATAACACATGAGTGTACGTTATTTTACTAAATATGCAGGATTCCCCAGTGAACCGCACAGAATTCGAAGTCAATTGCACATCAACTTGTTGGATTATTTCATATTTTGGCATATTAGATCTTTTTTTCATTTAGAAAAAGAGAATTATGCATATACTGAACCTTATAAACTGATGCATGCCAATGCTTCAACGCATTCTTGTCTAATCAAAAGCTAATTGTGATGTTTTTATGTTTCTGGTTTTACAAACCTTGAAAACACATTTCTCTCTTTGCGGCTTACTGTGTTCCTGAGATTTAGGTTGAACTTGGATACATCATTTCTGATATAGCATCTGTCAGAATAAATTAGCACTCCTGACAGTGAGCTCTCTCGGGTGGGATATTGATGATATTCAGGTTAGGATAATTAGCACCACGCTAGCGTGGCTAAATTGGTTATTTCTCATTTGCAAGATGTTTTAGCATCGACTGCACTAAGGTGACTTTCTACAACCTTAAAATGAGTTTCTTCTTGTTTCAACTGTTTGTAACTGATGATAGATGCCATTTTAACATCAGGTGATTGATTCCTTTGTTTTTAATCAGTTTGTGATTAAAGGTCCTTAAATCTGGACAGGGTGTTTATAGTGACATGCTCCTTATTTTATTTATTTATTTAGTTAATAAAAAATGCTGTGTTTATCTTTACTTTGTCTAGTAGTCAAAGTTTGGATGGATAGCATGACATGTGTCCCCTGTTTGTAAATGCTGCAGCATTTATCATTGTGTAATTCCCAGGGACCTGAATTTCATGACTTTTAAAAACATTTGTAGTTAGTACATGCTGTGCAGGAAGTATGCTACTATTTCATTCTAAACATAGCCAAATTTCAATGTGGTTGCTGTATTAAATAGACCTGCAGGCTCTTTGCTGGAGCTCTGACTGTGTGTACTGTGTAGTTGTCAATAGACTGTTTATTTTTGCTTACAAACCGATGAAGCCTTTAATCATGCATAGAGACAACACAGATAAAACGTCAGGACTTAATTTTGAGATTGTATGAGTATAACTTGCTAACATGCATGACATCCCAGCTTTCATGAGATGTTTTATTTATGTCAGTTTTATTATTCATTTTTCTTTGAATTTGATGAAATTTGTCTTTGGAGTCTGGAGGAAGAGCACAGCAATTTGCATATTTGAAACTCTAATTAGACACACGATTTCAAAAACAGGCACCAAAATGAATCTCCGAATATAAGCAGTGGATCTTCTCAGCATTCTTACTGTAAATAGCTGCTGTGTACACTTTTACTGGATTAGCACGGTTTGTTGTTGGTCAGCGACGTATTTGGTCTTTAGTGGTCAGATGTATCTGATTTCATTTGATGATTTAACACAAACCAACATCCATCCACTTAAAGAGACACTCCACTTTTTTTGTAAAAAAAATATGCTCATATGCCACTTTTAGCATAGCTTAGCACAATCCATTGAATCTGATTAGACCATTAGCATCCCGATAAAAAATAACCAAAGAGGATATTTTTCCTATTAAAACTTGACTCTTCTGTGGTTACATTGTGTGCTAGGACCGACAGAGTATTTGAGGTTGCGATTTTCTGGGCGGATGTGGCTGGGAGCTATATTCTCATTCTCCCGTGGTAGTCAGGGACTTTGCTGCTGTAACATGGCTGCAGCAGGCGTAGTGATATTACAGCCATGTTACAGCAGCAAAGTCCTTGATTATTACACCAGAATAAGAGTATAGTTCCTTGAGTGATCGTTTTTCTAATAAGTTTGGTTTTAGTTAGTTGATGATATTAAATGATATTAAAAAGGTGTGTGACAACATGATTTGTGTGTTTGTGATTGAGTCAAATGGGAAAATGGGCAAGACCTTGAGCAGTACTGCACAGACTCTGACCCCGGATTTCCACCAACTGCGGAGCGGTTGCAGATCGGCTCCGCTGCGTTATGACTCCGCCATCCGCCAATACCCACCAGTTCCGTATTTGTTGCAGAGCGGCTGCGTGTTGAAGTGACAAGGACCCATGAGGTCTCACAAATTCACGTGATGATCGCGCGATATCTAGTTCTGTCTCCGCCCATTATGATGTTAAATGATGACGTTTTGCTGGACCAGCCCAGATCACAACACGAGATCTCGCGAATTCAGGTATGATCACGCGATATAGTCATGGCTCATGTTCTGGAGGGCTGCGGATGGCCGGAGCTGTGACGGATTCGGAACACAGTCAGTGGAAATACACACATTGACTTGAATGGAAACCGATTGACTCCGCCGCCGTTCCGCAGCGAATCCGCAGCCGTTCCGCATTCAGTGGAAATCCGGGTTGACTCTTTTGGGAGATTTTGGCTTTATTTTTGTACAATAGGAAAAGTATATGGAAACGTGTCATTCATCTTTTTGTACAATCTGTGGTTTGAAACATAAAACTGCAGGATTTTAGCTTTAAATAGACAGGGCGTTCTGGCCTGTGACCTGTGTCAGTGAACTGCTCATTTTAGAAAACATCTGAATGTTTTGGAGGCCGAAAGGTGTTTCATTCGTCTCTTCTGTTGTTGTTAACCGTTGCCAAACAAAAATTAAAATGCTAATGATTCAGCCGCCTTCTCTGTTGTTTGGTTTCTGTTTGTTTATCAAATTACCGTCGCAGGCAAATGTGATGTTTCTGCAAGAATGACTTTTACAAATCTCTAATGGCTGAACTGATAAGGATAACAGAGACCCGTCGCTTGGAGCCGAAGATATTAGTCTAATTTAATTTAGTCTAGGCATATTTATACTAGTCTGAAAAGTTTGCATTATTATGTGGGGAGTGATTCATTATAGCCAGCTAAGGAATTGAGTTTGCGTCTCATCTTTTGTACTTTAAATTAGTCTCTCAAATATAATCTATGGAGTTCAGGTAGGTTCTTGTTTTATGTGAATTGCATCAAGTAATTTATTATTTTACAAGCACAAGCTTTCACCCACACAGTTGTGAAGGGCAAACTCCTAGAAAATAGTATGTGAGGCTGTAGGATCTATTACTTGTCAAATTATGTTTTGGTTCCCCTCAGGTGTTCAGCTTTAATTTGTGTGGGTCTTTGTGTCTGTTTAAGAGGTTGTCAAACTCAGGCAACTCAACCGCAGAATCAAGAAACACTTTCTTTCCTACACAACACCAAAGACAAGTTAGTCCACTCGATGTTCATCTTGGCAGTGCCACCGGGCAGCTGTTTTTCTACCAATTTAAATGTCTCGCAAGTTTAGTAACTATTCACTTTAAATAGGAAAAGACAGAAGTAACATACACTCAAAATATTCAGGGTTGTTTTGATCCCTGGTTTAATCAAATATCGACGAACACAGCTGTTGAGTTAAATGAACCTATGCTGAGTTGTTTCAACTCAAGTTGAGTCGAAAATTGCCATTTTACAGGTTCAGCTGTCTATTGAGAATTTTTCTCTTTTGTTTTCCTCTATAGATACGATGTCTCCTCTCTATCTGCTGTTTCATTTACTACAAGTGTGCTAAATGCTGAACAAATCTGTTTCTTGTGTAGGTGTATTGTGGAACCTATCATCATGTGATGCTCTCAAGATGCCTATAATCCAGGATGCTCTAGCAGTGTTGACCAACACAGTGATTATACCCCATTCTACCTGGGATGTCTCTCCACATCAGGACGACCGCAAGCTACAAATGCACACATCCCAAGTCCTACGAAATGCAACAGGCTGCCTGAGGTGAGTGGTGGTGCACAGCAGACTCAGTTTGATTGCTTTATTCGCACGTTTTCATCCCATTTATAGGCGCATATTACTAACGCGCTCATTAAATAACAAAAACAATATTGCGGCATTGACTTTAGACCAGGTTTTAGTTGGTCAATGGTGTAGTGTATTTTAGTTGCCTCAAAATATCAACATTCTTTTTGTGTTTTTGAAGCTTTGATTGTGTTTACAGTGCACAATATAACATGTGTTCATGTTTCACGTGTAAAAAAAACGTATTTTTCACACAATTTACTTATCTGTATAGCGCTGTTTTCACTGTCCTCAAAGTAGGCTGATGTCTTACTTGTTCTATGAAGTCCCTCCTTCAGAAATAAGTATAGAGTTCTGATTGTGTAGTTTGTTTAGTGTGTTGTGATTCGATTGCAGTTTAGCTTGCCATTAGCTTAGCTGACGACTGACGTATTCCTGTGGGCGAAGTTTAGTCAAAAAACTGTTTTAGTGACGTCATTAAAGCAGGAAGTAGAGGGCTGTAGTCCAAACCCGTCGTTCGCTGTAGACTTTGAAAAGCGAATTCTGTTAAAGAAAATATATCGCCTGGCAGTGAACTTTGAGCTTTATCATTTTACAGGTATTATTTATGCTATTATAGCAACATTACACACTAACTAGGGTTTCAAAAATGGGATCAGAAAGAATGTGACCTTTAAAGAAAATATTTTACCTATCTCCCCATCATTTCTGCTTAGTTTAACACTTTTTGTCAAGTCTCTGCAGTCTATCAGTGTTGGTTTTACATTCATTTCATTTTTCATTCATTTATACCTGAGAAATACTTTCCCAGATGTTTATAAAACCTGAAAAATCAGAGCATATGGTACCTGTGTCACTAATGAAATGGTTTTCGAACAGGAATATCTCAGTCATTTGCACATTGCGGTTGTTTTTATAGCATCTGGTGGTATGACGCAAAGGACAGCACTGCTTTATTTCTGAAGTGCAATCTTTCAGCTAGGGCTACTTGAAAAAGTTCATTTATAACACATAAAAATAAAATTACATTACTTTTTTTATTAAAATTGAAAAAGTGGGTTCTTTAAGATTATAATTTTAAAACATTAAAATAAAACAATCTTGTGATTATTTAAAAAGGAATGTGACCCTGCCTGTCAAATACAGGCTAAAGTCTCATAATCTAAAATAAGCATCAACATTTAATTTCACTTTAATTTTAATCTTTGACATGACCTTACTCAGTTTATATAGTATTAAAGATATCAATGTCAAGGTACAAATATCAAAATTGTCTTGCTAGGTTTTCACAGTTTGGGTCAGTCGTAGTAGTAGTAGTAATAGTAGTAGTAGTAGTAGTCGTTGTAGTAGTACTAGTCATAGTATTAGTAGTAGTCGTAGTAGTAGTAGTAGTAGTCGTAGCAGTAGTAGTCGTAGTAGTAGTAGTCGTAGTAGTAGTCGTATTAGTCGTAGTCGTAGTCGTAGTAGTAGTAGTAGTAGTAGTAGAAGTCGTAGTCATAGTAGAAGTCGTAGTCGTAGTAGAAGTCGTAGTCGTAGTCGTAGTAGTTGTAGTAGTAGTAGTCGTCGTAGTAGTAGTCGTAGTAGTAGTAGTCGTCGCAGTAGTAGTCGTAGTAGTCGTAGTCGTAGTAGTCATAGTAGTAGTAGTTGTAGTAGTCATAGTAGTAGTAGTAGTCGTAGTAGTAATAGTCGTAGTAGTAGTAGACTCGTAGCAGTAGTAGTCGTAGTAGTAGTAGTCGTAGTAGTAGTCGTATTAGTAGTAGTCGTAGTCGTAGTAGTAGTAGTAGAAGTCGTAGTCGTAGTAGAAGTCGTAGTAGAAGTCGTAGTCGTAGTAGTAGTAGTCGTCGTAGTAGTAGTCGTAGTAGTCGTAGTCGTAGAAGTCATAGTAGTAGTAGTAGTCGTAGTAGTAGTAGTCGTAGTAGTCATAGTAGTAGTAGTAGTCATAGTAGTAGTAGTCGTAGTAGTAGTAGTCGTAGTAGTCATAGTAGTCGTAGTAGTCGTAGTAGTCTTAGTAGTCTTAGTCGTAGTAGTCGTAGTTGTAGTAGTCGTAGTTGTCATAGTAGTAGTAGTCATAGTAGTAGTAGTCGTAGTAGTAGTAGTCATAGTAGTAGTAGGCGTAGTAATAGTAGTCGTAGTAGTATGGGTCGTAGTAATAGTAGTCGTAGTAGTAGAAGTCGTAGTATTACTTGTCGTAGTAGTAGTTGTCGTAGTAGTCGTAGTAGTCGTAGTAGTAGTAGTCGAAGTAGTAGTAGTAGTCGTAGTCATAGTAGTAGTTGTCGTAGTAGTAGTTGTCGTATAGTAGTAGTAGTCGTAGTCGTAGTAGTAGTCGTAGACGTAGTAGTCGTACTAGTCCTAGTCCTATCATTATCCTTAATTTAACCAGGAAAATTACATTGAGATATTGCAATATCTTCTTCCAGAGAGACCCTGTGATTTCTTAAACTCCTCTGGGTAGTTTGCAAAAATAGTTTGTGGGTCTGTTTTTCACCCACATGTTGTCACTGTCAGTTTTAAAGTGTTCAATTATATCTCAAGCACATTTCTACTTTGTGTCGATAAAGGGGTGCTTGAATGATATTTATGGAGCTGTGATGGTATACAAGACAAAGAGGTTGGGAAACAGTGCCCTGCTGGACCACAGAAATGGTTCCTTTGATAAACGTGTTACTAGGAAAAAGGAGAGTTATATTATGTTTGCACTTTCTTCCTGTTCCATTTGAAATGATGGAAAAACAAGCCTGACAACTACCTTCAATGCTGCGGTTTTGTTCTTTCGTAACTCCAGATTGCCTGCAGGTAAAAACTGAATCATTATAAACCCGGCTGACTTTGTCAATCTGAGTAAAGATTTGCCATATCACTCCTGTCTGCGCTCTGTTAAGAGAAGCAACACAATGTGTCTGATTCATGATTTATGCAATAAAGTATTATGATGTTTACATGGAGTGCGAATCTGGCATATTATGATTTATACATGGCTTCTTGTTGTGTTGAGTTGAGTTGGTTGAGGAAAACAATAAGAAAGCGTTGATTCTCTTGAGCTGAATATTAGGCTTTATTCTCGTATCCATAGCAACAGTGCGCCACTAAACTGCATTAAACTTGCTGTCGAGTGACAAACCTGCACTTTTATTTGCTTTTCCAGATTCCCTTTCAAGATTTCCTATAGAAATAAAGCTGTTTTATACCATACTTGGAGAAGTTTCTTAGTTGTGATCTAAGGTGACATTAATTGTATGTTTGCATCTGCTATGCGCGGTCTATAATCTTTTGTCAAAGAGAAAGTTGTCAGCATGCTCAGATGTCTATGTGTACATGTGTGTGTTTTTGATTATTCAGGATCAACACGCATATATAGGTCCCCAACCCAAGCCATTGTTGTCATTCATTGTACTCGAATGAATTATTTTATCTGAATTCAGTATCTGAATGATTCATAACCATCCTTTGTAGCAGAACATTCACTCTAAAAATGGCTGGGTTATTTTTGACCCATAATGGGTAAATATTGGACAGAACACATGCTGGGTTGTTGTTGTGTAACCATAGGGTATAATAATACAACAGTTGGGTTAAAACAACCCAGCATTGGGTCAATTTTAACCCAGCGGTGTGTTCTGTCCAATATTTACCCATTATGGGTAAAAAATAACCCAGACATTTTTAGAGTGTTGTAGTTTACAGATGTTCAAAGCAAAACATTGATTTGCTTATGTACAATGTTTTATTTGTAGTATTTTTTTGTATTATTGTTTATTTTTTAAGAAACACAGGAGAATGCTACTATAGTGAAACTTGCATAGTGTTGGAAATTATATGGTTTGTTGAAATTGTAGGGTTTAGTGCAGGGTTTCTCAAACTGGGGTTCGCAAACCCCTGGTGGTTCACGAGGAAATTGCAGGGGGTTCATGATTTGATAAAAACAATAAATTAGCTCATTACAATTAATTAAATTATAAAATGTACATAAATAATTGTAAAATTGAAACACCTAAATTAGTGCTGGGCACATATTAATCACAATTAATCGCATAAAAAAGTGAATTTTTGCATAATTTATGTGTGTGTGTGTGTGTGTGTGTGTACTTTGTGTAATTATTATGTATATTTAACACACACACATACATATATACATTTAAGAACACTTTTATTCATATATGTTTATAAATAATATAAAATATATAAACATATAAATAAATAAAAATATATATATAAACATGTTATTGTGTCTTAAATACATACATGAATGTGTGTGTATTTAAATATACAAAATAATTACACACACTCATACACTGAAAAAAATGATTCATTCAATTTACTAAATTTTTTTAAGGTAAGTGTTTGCAATCAATTTATTTAAGCTACATTTAAACAAAAGTTTTTCATTGTATTTTAATTTACTTTTTTTATTAAATAAATTGATTGCAACCACTTACCTTAAAAAAACTGAGTAAATTGAATTAATCTTTTTTTCAGTGTATGTACCACGTGAAACTTTCGAGCGCGAACGTGAAACTATCTTGCTTTCACGTGCGCAAGCGAGAGTTTAATGTGCGCATGCGAAACTAAAGGCGGTAGTTTCACATGTGCGCGCGGTAGTTTCACGTGGGCGCACGGTAGTTTCACGTAAGGGTGCGATTGTTTCACGTTCGCACGCGAAACTAAACTTTATTTAATTTTTGCTCCATGTCCCCTTAGGGGCTCGGTACATATGTTATGCCAAAAATCACTTTTATTTTGTATTTGATTAATCGTGATTAATCTTTGCCCAGCACTAATAATAAAACACTTGCTTACATGAAATATATATTTTATTTGTTTAATCTGAATGTGAACACTATACACAACAATACAATAAATAAAAAAATAAGACCTAATGCAAAATGGAAAATACATTTTATGTAACAATAAAAGAAAATTATCAGATGAAGGTCCAGTAACAGGTAATATCAACATTAATGTTGTAAAATATTATAACTTTAAAACGAAAATTGTATTAATGTTTTTGAAGTTAAACATGAAATTGTGCTATTAAATTATTTAAATATTAAGTAAATAATTAAGGAAATTTAGGGTGATTATACCTAATAATTTTTAAAAATTTTAGTGCAGTTAGTTTTTTATACATATACTTACATGTAAATACCACAGTCATATTTCCAATTTCTCCAAATTTATGGTATTTAAAATTTCAATTTACATTAAAAGATATTTGTCAGAGAGTTTCTTTCTGTCCCACGGAGGCAGAAACACTCAAGCAAGCCATTGAAAATCAGTGAAGCAGTGTTTTGGAAATAAGCCTCCTCCCAAAGGGAATTTTACACACTGCTTCTGTAAATCACTTCCACAAGCAGAAATAAAAAATTTAAAACCTCCCTGTCTCCATGGGCAAAAAATCTATCTAATAGAAAGAGATTTTATCAGCCACAAAGCACAATCCCTTATGACATCCCAAAAAGGCATCAAAACATTGGATTTTCTTTCTGTCAGACGTCAGTGAATGAATGAATCATCCATTTACACCACTAAATAGCTTCGTGCACTGTTTGGATTCGCTAACTTACTGTCAGCAGACTTTTAATCGAATCCGAGCTGTTTCCCACTCAAACCCTCTTCACAATATGTCCCTCTCATCTGTATGAGAGCTGCCCTCAACACTGTTGATTGAAAAATGTTGAGTCATGTTTCCTGTGGTGAGATCAAAGAATAAACATGCACTGGCAGTTTGAAACAGAATTTTCGTTGTTCAACTTTTTTTGCATTATGCAGTTTGGTGATATGTTAGGTCACCTCGTTCCTTCGGCCGTGGAAATGAATAAGGGACCGTTGAGTCATAATGCTTTATCAAGGTACATTAAAATGCACACTATTACAAGTTTGTAGCACTTACTTCACACAGCTGGTAGTTGTTCAGGATTTAAGCAGCTGTTAAGATCCGTGTTGGACTGAGGTTATGGGAAATACTGCTGCTGGTACTCCAGATGTTCAGGTGCCTTCAGGTCACCTTGCCATTTTGACTCTGTAACCGTGGTTACACTGACGTTAGCTAACACAGGCACATCTTTCTCTCCATCTTGGCTCACCAGAGGACTCAGAGTTAATCTAAACTGACAGTCTATTAACATCTGATACTGTATGCTGCATGTGCGTGTATAATAAGCATATTCGTTTTTAACCTTCATAAATGTAAATACTAAAGTAGGCGGCAGGTGACATTTTTGTTTTGAATCATGTGATAAAAATCCAGATAATTTACTCACCACCATGTCATCCAAAATGTTGATGTTTTTCTTTGTTTAGTCGAGAAGAAATTATGTTTTTTGAATCAAACATTCCAGGATTTTTCTTATTTTAATGGACTTTAATGGACCCCAACACTTAACAGTTTTAATGCAGTTTAAAATTGCAGTTTCAAAGGACTCTAAACAATCCCAAACGAGGCATAAGGGTCTTATTTAGCAAAACAATTGTTATTTTTGGCAGGAAAAATAAAAAATATGCACTTTTAAACCACAACTTCTCTTCTTCCTTCGGCCCTGTGACAAGCCAGCGCGACCTCACGTAATTGCTTAATGCCGTGGAAAGGTCACGTGTAACATATATGAAACGCACATTTGCAGACCATTTTAAACAATAAATTGACACAAACACATTAATTAGTATCATTCGACATACAACAACGCTGGAGCGGTCATCTTTCTCCACACTTGTAAACACTGGGGCGTAGTTTCGCATACGTTATCCGTGACCTCTTGGTCAAATGTGATTACGTATTACGCAAGAGTCCTTTGAAACTGCAATTTTAAACTGCATTAAAACTGTTAATTGTTGGGGTCCATTAAAGTCCATTAAAATGAGAAACATCCTGGAATGTTTTATTCAAAAAACATAATTTCTTCTTGACTGAACAAAGAAAGACATCAAGATTTTGGATGGCGTGGTGGTGAGTAAATTATCTGGGTTTTTTTTAGTAAATTGACTAATCCTTTAATAGAAATAAAGCTTTTAATTGTTTGTTGATGTTAGTTCACAGTGCATTTACGAATGTTAAAAAGATTTTAAGTATAAGTAATTGTTGAAATTAACATTAACAAAGATTAATAAATGCTGTATAAGTGCGGTTCATTATTAGTTCATGTTTACTAATGAACCTTAAGATGTGACTATTACGATTATTTTTTATGAAAATGCTGTTTTATGGAACGGTATTTGAAAGTTGAGAGAGACGACAGCTTACCTCCGAGTGGGCGTGGTTTCAGCGCTGCCAAGGGACACGCCCCCACCGCTTATTTTTTTTTTATTTTTATAATTTTAAGGTGCAAAACAAAATGGTACTTTGCTGGCAAAATGTGCTAATGAATTAGATTAAATTAATACACAATGAAAACTAAAGGGCTCATTATCAGTTCATGTTAACTAATGAACCTTAAGATGTGACCATTACGATAATTTTTTATGAAAATGCTGTTTTATGGAACTGTATTTGAAAGTTGAGAGAGATGCCAGCTTACCTCCGAGTGGGCGTGGTTTCAGGGCTGCCAGGAGACACGCCCCCACCGCTTAAGAGCAGAGAATGTTGCCAATTTTTCCAAGTTGTTTTATTAACTTGCCGTTTTTTCCATCATTTAAATTTGGTTGGGTGGTTAATAACACATTTTTCAAACTCAGAACACATTTAATATCAGACTATACCAGGACTTTAAGCATTGGCCTGCTATATTAAGCATGTATGCCTTAGAGCAGTAACATCCTCGGTTTTTTTAATCTCTTGTTTACACAATCTTTCTCTTTCACAGATGCACACACACACCAGTTATCCACCTATGTCTTGCTTATCTGTAGGCACAGCAGCCTGATATTTACACCAAAATGCTTTATGGACAATATCAGCCACTTTGCACTTTTGCCCTGTCAGCATTAGATCTCCCTTCCCGGCACCGAGCGTTGGATTTATTAAATCATTTCATTGTTTTGCAATACTCCATCAAAATGATGGTCTGATAAATCAAACCCCCTCCGCCCCCTAATTGCCACCCTTTCTCATCCCCCTCTGATATCAGCCCAGCGTGACACACCTTGAAAAGTAATGAAACTATTTCTCTTTTTCTCTTCTCGGCCTCAATGATGCATTGTCTGCATCCCTGCCAAACTCCAGTCGAACTTGCTTTCGTCACATCCATCACTTCCCATCAGAGGTGAATCATCTTTCAGCGCTTGGTCTCAATTACAGGGCTCCCCATATTCCTCAGGATATCCTGTCTTGGCTGTAAAGGGCTTGTGTTCAATTCTCAGAAATAGATGATGGCCGAGAGGAAATTGGAGAAGGCCGTTGGGATTCCAATCATTTTAATTGGTGCCTATGTGGATTCTTCCAGGTTGCATGGAGGGAAGAGTAGGTGCCTATGGTTTGTGTTTACAAAGGATCATAAACCTTAGTGTCTTCTCTTTAATGTTCCCTGTGTGCTGTTAATGGGACTCATTTGACTGTTTAATAACCCAGAATGGCTGCAGGGATAGCAACGTTATTGTAATTTACTATGGGTGTTGAATGTATGAAAATAAATTTGTATTAAAGGTGAAAGCTGCAGTATAAGCAATATGTTGAAAATTCCCCCATACTGTGGTCATATTTTTGTTTGCTGAATCTAATGCTGTCAGAGACAAGTGGGATATTTTTGCCGTAGCTGTCAAGTAATATGGATATTTTATGCATACTACTCCATAAAAAGGCACTCACAGCACCTTTCATATTTTCACTGTACACCAAAATGATTGATCTGAATCCCTCCATTCCAACTGCCTCATTATAAAACCATAAAATGACATTTCATCCTAATAAAATGACCTCTTGGTTCCAGGCAGACCACATTTACTTTTACACATGGAATTAAAGACCGCACTACCCATTAAATAAATATGTGTGCAGTCAATCCTTCATTGCCTGTAGAGATTTTGTTTTTGCCTGTAAAGTTTTAAATCCCTCTAGCTATTCCAAAAGCAAACTCGGATAAACTTTTCAAACTGCTACACCTTTCTCCTCCTCACTGGGTAAAAAATTACCTTAAACAGTCTTGGTTCTTGTCTGCGTTACAAGAATCCATCATCAATAATTCATAAAGTTTGTGCCAATTTGTTTTTAGTGACGGAGGCGTATGTGCATGCAGTTGTATGGTTCACTCTGTGCGCTTATAAATGAATGTAACCTATCAAAATGATCTAACTGGATGTTTACCTGAATATTAACAACATAAGTAATGAAGAGTTCAGATGCAAAAGCCGCTAAAAACCACCCCCGTCAAAAATAATGATATTGACCGAATACTCTTGGCACGTATGATATGTTCATCTAAAACTTTCAATTCAGATTAGTTTGTTCCCAGCCTCAAGCCATTCGGAAATACTGGTTTGTTGGCAGAATACGTTAGACGCCATGCCGCTTTTTCAGCAAAGTCCTCTAACTCCAGGAAAGATGAATTGAGAATGACAGGGTGTATAATTGGGATTTAATTTGTCGAGCTGCAAAACGTTTTTTAGCCAGTTAAAGGAGGTTTGCAGAATATATTGATCTCATTTTTGAGCCTTTTATTTTTATTCATATAGGACAGTAAAGCATGCAAAGGAGAGAGACTGGGAAAGGGTGGGATTGGGAAACTTTTAAACTTGGTTCTCTTGTGAGTACATGGACTGAATACAATCCGATGTTGCAACCACATACATTACAGCTCCTCCTAAAGTGTGGTTCATTTTTAATTCTTTCTTACATCATTTGCAATGTTTCTAGTTGCATTTTTTTGTGATTGTGCAACTTAGAAGCGAAGGAGGGTTTTGCTAAAAGCTTGCATGCACATAGAGGGTTTTGCAGAGAAAGAAAGTCAAATTTGTTAAAGACCCATGAAATGATTAAAGTGACATTTGCGAAAATAAGGCATTTCGATTACTGATTAATATTATCAAATTTCATAATTGCATTGCCATTAAAGTGAAATTACTGAACCTTAACATAAGAGCCTGATAAAAAATGCTCAAGAAAACATGTCAGATGCAGTTTTTGCATCTGAACTCTTCATATAGATTTAGGCTGCGTCCAAATAACCACACTTGCGGTCTTTGCACTTGACCACTTGAATACTTACATGACGTATTTCCTATATTTTGCCCAAGCATTCTAGTGGGCGTGAAGATCCCAACCGTGCATGTAAAAATTATTCACCTGATGGGACACACTTAGCAAGTGTTAAAATGTCAATCCAGGTAATGGCAGCAATTTGCATCAAAACATATTCATTTTTTATTTTGGCTACTTAAAATATATATATTTAAGGGTTTCTTTAAATAAAATATTAAATGAATAATTAAATGAACATTTAAAGAATATTATCTAAACTTATCTGAGACTTTCAGACGAAGAATTCTTTGCACCTGTAAAAATCTCCTAATTTTGTGCATGTAGCTTTATTAAAGTTTATTGTTTATATAGTAGTCCCTGAATAAACAACACCATTGTTGTTTTAATGTTATAAAAGAAGTTACAGATGTTTTACAAAATACATAACAATGCTTGCACCAATTAAATGTGGAACACTTGCCGTTTACTACCAAAATATGTAAAATCCATTTATTTACTTACAATTAAAAGTTTCCACGACATCTTGCGTGATTTGGGCGAAAGTCTCATGATTTACATCCTGAACATGATGCATGACGGGATACGCTTAGCCTTTAATACTGCTTCGAAGCGATATTCGAGAAAGTGTGGGTTTATTGTGCTTTAAGGGCACTGCACTTTGCCAGTTTTAAGACATGGGACAGCCTTGTGCACTTACTTCCTGTCGTGTGCACGCGCTCTCAAGTGGCCAAGACCGCAAGTGGGGGTATTTGGACGCAGCCTTAGTTTGGACATATAAGCTTGTTTCAGACTGTGCTATGACAGAGACAACATTAAAGGAAAACACCACCGTTTTTCAATATTGTACTATGTTCTTGCCTCAACTTAGACTATCTAATACATCCCTATCTTTTTTCAATGTGTGCACTTAATCTTTGTACAGTGCGTTGTGAATGTGTTAGCATTTAGCCTAGCCACATTCATTCCTTAGGATCCAAACAGGGATGAATTTAGAAGCCATCAAACACTTCCATGTTTTCCTGATTTAAAGACTGTTACATGAGTAATTACACAAGTATGGTGGCACAAAATAAAAATTGAAGCAGATAAAAATGAGAACTATATTGTATGGCGGAAGAGCACTTAGTTTGCAGCACTTCGACCTCAGCACGTTTCTGGTTTGGGTAGTCTTAGTCTCCTGGTGGTGAATAGTAATGCCTTATCATTTATGTCTTCCACACACTGTTTTATTGCATAAAAGGAAGACATGCTTTGGGAGCTCCGGGTTTTTCTCAGTCTGCTATACATTAGCATAACCTTTGATTAACAGTTTTCCCATATGGCCTTTTTGGTGCTTGGATGTTTAATTTCCACACAAAGGGCTGCAATGAAGCCTCCACAAAGTAAAAGCAACATTCATGCAGGAAACCGAGAAATCTGCTTTAGCGTGGCTGTATAAAGTGCTCTACCTCATATTTTATTTATTTCTTACTGTATGCTGAGGAGCATTTGAACACTGTTTTGTTTTATTTTTCATGTTTGTTTTTTTAAACAACGTTTTGTTATATTCAATATATACTCATAATTTAATGTAATGTAAGCATGTAAGGAATAATTGACGACGGGCCATTGAATTATTCGAAAATAATGCACACGCAAAGCAGAGTTAATTGTAACACGGGTGCATCAAGTAAGAACATATACAATTCCCTATACCCAAATCTATAACAATTGCACGTTAGCACTTTTTTACAGTATGCAGTTGGTCGTACCAGCAAAGGCGGTAAAAAAGATCAATGTGTGTGTTTACAGGTCCATTAATAACTTCCCAGTGTGCAATACGCAAACAACAATAAAACGAAATAATGGATATCAATAGAATCGCATACCCTGAGCCACCCAGCCAAAGAGAGAGAGACCTTAGCTATTATAGTATTTCACAGCATGGAAAGGAAAATACAGCAGACCTTATTAGATATTATCTTGGTTTGCCAATTACAACACATAATGGTTATAATTTGTGGAATGAAGATTGATGTTCTAATATTTTCAAGGTTCCAATAACGTCAGAATCCTCTTATTTTGCACATGACTCAGTCCTCAAGGCACCTGTTGAATTAAAATAATAGTTATTGTATGTCATTCATATGAAATATGGCTGACTTTAATGTTTTTTGTGGGCTTCATCTCATCCTATGGCTTTTTAATAAGAACTCATCACATGCAACGGAGAACAAAGAACAAATCGCACGCAATGCTTACAGACATACTGTAAGTAAATTCAAAAGCTGGTGTTGTCGGTTCTGTTCAATCTTTAATAAAGTACAGTCATAAAGGAGCTATAGGTTGGGAGCCGGCTAAATGTTTATCTAATACCTTTTTCAGATATCATAATATGCAATGATGCCATTTTTCTTCTCATTTCCAGCCATACATATTTTAATAAATAATACATTGAAATTGCTTCTGGTTTTGCTGTATACGGAAATTAAGATCATGTGTGGTAATGCATCCTGTTTCCCATTACAATTCATATGAGTGATATTTGTATTATGGGGGTCCGTTTTCCTGATGGCATCTCTGTGCTGCGGTATAAAGACATATGTGCAATGTTTTGCAGTCTAACACACAAGGGAGTTTTTAACTGCAATATAATGTGATGTGGTACAGAATACAGTGTTAAATAGAAATGATTTAATGTTCATATGTGTAAAATGGATGTGTGAATGATGCCTTTATCAAGGCCTTTACTTTGGAGTGGGTATTGTGTCACGTGAACGGTAATGTGTGAAAACATTATTCAGTATGTACTGTTGGTAGAATAGATTAATTTATCCACACGGATTAGCAAATAATATAAATATTTATGTATTTTCTTTAGAATGTAATTTGATGATGAGTAAATTTGGTGAGCATTGATTTACAGTAACTGCCTGTAAAAACTATTTTTTTTAGCGCAAGAATTGCTTTAAGTGATTTTACTTCATGAAACACTGCATTGATAGATATTTCTTGCTTTAATATTTTTACTGTGTGGTTACCGAATTGTAAAAGCAATAAGGTACTCAAGTCTAGTGCTGTATCGTGAATAAGTCATGGCTAAGGGGTTGCAAGGGTTAACAACACCCTTCAGCTTTGACTTAATCCACGATACAGCACAGCCTCTCATAACTTATGGCTTACTAATATGTTTCATTTATTCAATAATCAGATGCCTCAATGGACTGTGTGATTGAAATTATGCCAATACCCTTCTGTTTTCTCTCTGTAAGCCTGTCTCGCATAAACAGTCAAAATTTTCTTTCTCCCCCTGAAGACTCAAACATTCAGATACAAATATGTGTCAAAGGTGGGAGATTTAGAGCGATTTGTATGAATGACACACACTTATTAGCATTTTTTGCATCTGTGATACAAGAAAAAAAATAATCCGGGAGTGAATCTGCGCCCCCACGGCAAGCATAAGAATGAATCTTTCTGATTTAACGCAGTCATCACTGACCTGTGCCTCCCTTTCTTTTTTCTCTCTCCCTTAAGGAATGTAAGTTCGGCAGGGGAGGAAGCTCGGAGGCGGATGAGAGAATGTGACGGGCTGACTGACACGTTGCTTTTCGTCATCCAGACGTCACTCGGAAGCAGTGAGATTGATAGCAAGGTACGATTTTGTCTCCCTCCCTCCTTAAGCTATAAAAGCAGTCTGTTGTAAAACTTTATATGTGAATGTGAGTGTGCCAGGGCATGTAACGCTCTATAACAAATAAACAGCTTCGTGCTTGGCTGCTCTCTGAAGGTTGCAAAAGCTCGCTTTTCTAAATGGCATTCTTTAATCTTGATTTAACTGCCAGCCCTTCGTCAAGCTGATCCACTAATAGCAGTTTGGAGAGGTTGGGGGATGCATTCGTCCTAATGAGAATTGAAGAGTATATTGTAGATTCTGAAGCATGACTTGGTTTTATCCCTCTGGTCATTTTAAGAGTTGTGATACTTTCAGTTTGCCCATAACTCTTGCTGTCTGATAAGGACTGTTGCATATCCTCTTTTGTTGGTTGAGCATCACTTTTTAATCTTTTTTAGCCCATGCGCCAGTGACACATACTTAGCTGCGTTTCAAAACACAATGCAGTCTCTGAACACACAAATACACTCACCTAAAGGATTATTAGGAACACCATACTAATACTGTGTTTGACCCCCTTTCACCTTCAGAACTGCTTTAATTCTATGTGGCATTGATTCAGCAGATTCAGCAAGGTGCTGAAAGCATTTTTTAGAAATGTTGGCCCATATTGATAGGATAGCATCTTGCAGGTAATGGAGATTTGTGGGATGCACATCCAGGGCACGAAGCTCCCGTTCCACCACATTACAAAGATGCTCTATTGGGTTGAGATCTGGTAACTGTGGGGGCTTTGTGACATGGTGCGTTATCCTGCTGGAAGTAGCCATCAGATGTGGTCAGAAAGGGATGGACATGGTCAGAAACAATGCTCAGGTAGGCCGTGGCATTTAAACAATGCCCAATTGGCACTAAGGGTCCGAAAGTGTGCCAAGAAAACATCCCACATACCATTACACCACCAGCCTGCACAGTGGTAACAAGGCATGATGGATCCATGTTCTCATTCTGTTTATGCCAAATTCTGACTCTAGCATCTGAATGTCTCAACAGAAATCGAGACTCACCAGACCAGGCAACATTTTTACAGTCTTCAACTGTCCAATTTTGGTGAGCTTGAGCAAATTGTAGCTCTTTTTCCTATTTGTAGTGGAAATGAGTGGTACCCGGTGGGGTCTTCTGCTGTTGTAGCCCATCCGCCTCAAGGTTGTGCGTGTTGTGGCTTCACAAATGCTTTGCTGCATACCTCGGTTGTAACGAGTGGTTATTACAGTCAAAGTTGCTCTTCTATCAGCTTGAATCAATTGGCCCATTCTTCTCTGACCACTAGCATCAACAAGGCATTTTCACCCACAGGACTGCCGCATACTGGATGTTTTTCCCTTTTCACACCATTCTTTGTAAACCCTAGAAATGGTTGTGCCTGAAAATCCCAGTAACTGAGCAGATTGTGAAATACTCAGACCGGCCCGTCTGGAACCAACAACCATGCCACGCTCAAAATTGCTTAAATCACCTTTCTTTCCCATTCTGACATTCAGTTTGGAGTTCAGGAGATTGTCTTGACCAGGACCACACCCCTAAATGCATTGAAGCAACTGCCATGTGATTTAGGTTTATTAGATAATTGCATTAATGAGAAATTGAACATGTGTTCCTAATAATCTTTTAGGTAAGTGTATAGTGTGATGGTGGCTTAAAATGTCCTTTCCTTTTCCCTAAGTTATTAGGACTTATCAATCATGAGCTGTCAATTAAATGTGTTAATGTACTGTACTGTGATCAATTATAAATATGTGATATAGCACAATTTAAAAATGATTGCTGAAGTTCCCTGACCCATGAATTCATTTTGTAATGAGACAATTCATGCAAAAGCAATTCAGTTAATAGCAATTCAGGCTTAAGATTCCAGCTTCATGTATATGCAAATCTGCAGTCAGCATGGCTCACACCCAACAAGAGTTGACAGCAATGCCAATATTTAAGGATTCATACAGGAATAAAGTCAGGTTTTAACAACATAGAAGATGTTATATGTACAGTATACACAAAAAAATATTATGTAACCTAGCTGTCACTGGGGCTGTACCCTGTAAAAAGAGTTCATATTAGTACCTCAGAGGTACATATTTGAACCAAAGAGAGCTTATTGGCACCTCAAAGATATGCCAAATCATGCGGTCGGCATAAGTTATCAATTGTTTCCAATGGAAGCGCCGTGCCTTTCAAAAAAAAAAGCCAGCAGCTGGCAGGTATTATCCGTGCTGAGCGCCACATGCTGAAAGTTGAAAAATGTTCAAAAAAAGCTGACAAGTGCCAACAATCGGTGTCTGCCTATGGTTTATATATATATATATAACTATAGGCAGCCGATAGACAGTAGATGCTGATTTTTTGCACTTGCCAGCTTTTTTTTTTTTAAATGAGGCCCAAGGAACCTTCAACATTTAAAGACCATTTGTGTGGAAGAATGGGCCAGAATCACTCCTGAGCAATGCAGACGACTGGTCTCTCCATACAAGAGGCGTCTAGAAGCTGTAATCACCAACAAAGGCTTTTATATATTTCAAGGTATTAAATAAAGTGTGTTCAATACTTATTGCCTGTGCCATTTCACTTTATTTAGTATGACTCAAGTTGTATACTTAAATGTTCTAATTTTTTTGGATGAATTCAAATATTTGGCTTATGGCTACATCTGGTGAAAATTTTGTGTCAATAGCTCACTTAGAAATCCACTTACTGATAAAAATGCTGATGTGTCAAATACTTATTTTCCCCGCTGTATATAGTTAGACTGTGGACAGATGACAGAGGTTAGGCAAAATGCATCCTCTTTTAAAATCACCACTTGGATGAAGATTAGAGCGCATGGGTGGGCAACAGATGACATATGCATTGGAGCATTTCAGGGTTAAGAACACAGCATGAAGTTCAGGCACACAACAACAGTAAAGCATCTCTGGTGGACTATGACCCAGGGTTTGCATGCTGTACATGCGTCCCTTATGTGGTTTTACCGCCAATGTGCCCATTTGTCCCCATTATTTCCTGTAAATGTACCATTAGCCAATGGCTATTCTTTTCTTTTTCCCTGCAATTTGATCTCCTTTTAGCACACAAAGCCTTTCTTTCACCCATCTCAGCACTTAAATGCATTACAAAGGCTCAAAAAGCAAAAGCAACCATTTCACCCAGCACACGGGGCTTGTAAAGGGCAATCACCTTAATCATTCCCATTTCTTTATGGCCGGTGATTTGCCCTCAGATGTTTTCAGCAGGTGTTGGCCCAGCAGAGCTATAATTGCTGAAAGCTTGCTGCCCATGGCCAGTGGAAAAATTCTGTCCTAATGCACAGTTAACCTGTGGTTGATCAACCTGTTAACTTAGACACTTACAATGGAGACCTTCCAAATTACTGCCGGTAAGAGAGATGATGTTGCCAGATGCAAAATGCGTCCTATCGCAACACTTCCAGACACAAAAACTGTTTTCCATGGAGAAATCAAGGTCGAACGCGCCTGGCACAGGGAACGTGGCCTTGTAAGTCAATATGTTTTTGTACAGCTGAAATTCCGGTGTGTAATTCGCCAAGCGTTTCTCTGATTACAGTCATTATTTTTGTTTGTGCAGGGCATGGTCCTTTTCGTTCCATAATGGGTAAAAAAAGAAAAACATGGAGATTGAGGAAAACGCTCATTTTTCATCATCGTTTTGCAAGCATTTATTTTCTATTTTCTGCTGTCAAGCATTGTGCCTCCTCTGCTGTGTCTCCTTGTAATACCCTGTTAAATGGAGTGTGAGCCGATGGATTTGGCTGGTCATTTTTCCCCATCTGCAGCGCTATATCCTTTAATCACATTTAAATGGTAGACCGTGTCAGATATATAATTAAAGACTTTTATATACTTAGTGCCAGTGCAGGCCACTTTTATCCAGCAGCCAGCACTCTTGAGAAAGATGGAGATATGCGAAACATATGAAAGGCGTTGAGGAAAATATGGGTGAAAGAGCGAGAGTGTGTTAAACACTGCAGGACGTAACCTTGTCTGGTTTGACAGGCTGTGGAAATAATGGATACTTTTGCTTTTGAGCACTTAATACAGCTGATGTAATCTAGTGATCTAGTTTTTCTAAGTTAAAAAATGTTTTGTTACTCAAGATTAATAAAACAACTAAGTAAACCTTTTGACAGCACAAAAGATGAAGGTGGCATGTGTGAAAAAGAAAAATGAATGCGTGACCTCCTGTCTCAAAACCAGCATGAGTTGGATTGATGAAGTTTGGCCCCTGTGGCCAGATGGGCACTATCAAGAGTTCAGTGGTGCTTTACTAATACCTGCCTGTTATCTTTCTCTTTCATTGTCAGACCATAGAAAACTGTGTATGCATCTTGAGGAACCTCTCGTATCGGCTAGCAGCTGAAACGTCTCAGGGACAGCAGATGGGGACAGAAGAGCTGGACGGTCTCCTGTGCAGCGATGGTGGTGGAAAGGACGGCGAGACCTCAGGCTGCTGGGGGAAGAAGAAAAAGAAGAAGAAGTCCCAGGATCAGGTGGGGCATCCACAGCAGCAGGTTAAGGCATCTGGTAGTTGTAGTGTGACCCAGACGTACTGATAATGAGGTGTTTCACACAGTTTCTGTTGTTTATCTGTGAAGAGAGCAACATCAGTTAATAATCTTTGTTTTTACACTTTGTTCTTTTGGTAGACATTGCTCTTTAGGCTGCTGTTGATATTTGTTATGCAAACAAAACAAAGACTTAAAACAATATGTGTTCACAAAGCATCTCCACACCTGGGTGTCTGCAGTTTTTAAAGGGATAGTTCACCCAAAAATGAAAATAATGTCATTAATGACTCACCCTCACGTCGGTTCAAACTTGTATGACCTCCGTTCATCTTCAGAACACATTTTAAGATGTTTTAGATTTTGGCCGAGAGCTTGTTGACCCTTCATTGAAAATCTACGTACGGTATACTGTCCATGTCCAGAAAGGTCTTAAAACATCATTAAAGTAGTCCATGTGCCATCAGTGGGTCAGTTAGAATGTGTTGAAGCATCCAAAATACATTTTGGTCTAAAAATACAAAAATTATGACTTTATTCAGCATTGTCTTCTCTATTGTGAAGCGCATGCGCAAAACTAAAGTCATGTAACTGCAGTGACACGGATGACGTGTTATCCTCAGACATGTTTGCGAAGTTTTTTTTTCAAACTTAAAGCTTGCGTCTCCCTCAGAATGTAAACGAAGCCCAGGCGCACAAAAAAAACGGCGGGGGGCACCAGATAGCACGTCAGCTGCGTCGTACTTCATCCGCGTCACTGCAGTCGCGTGACTTTGGTCCCGCGCATGCGCTTCACAAACGACGCGAAAGAGAGGACAATGCTGAATAAAGTCGTGGTTTTTGTTATTTTGGACCAAAATGTATTTTTAATGCTTCAATACATTCCAACTGACCAACTTATGTCACATGGACTACTTTGATGATGTTTTTATTACCTTTCTGGACATGGACAGTATACTGTATGTAGATTTACTGTATGTAGTACTTGTAGAAGAGTCAATAAGCTCTTGGACGAAGTCTAGAGCATCTTAGACTGTGGTCCGGGGATGAGGGGAGGTCTTGCGAGTTTGGAGCGACGGGAGGGTGGGTCATTGATGACATTGTTTTCATTTTTGGGTGAACTATCCCTTTAATGAGAGATTTAGGCCATTAACACCACACCATTTCCAGCTAAAAACTGAAAACTTTTTATGAAGTTTATTTAACTGAGTTCGGGAGGAGTTTTGTGAGGTGATCCAACCAATCAGCGTGAAGAAGTTTCTATACAGTATATAGCCCTGGCTAATTCAGGCTAAAATTCCGAGCTCTGAGTCCTCCCCTCGGACGGCATGCCAAGTATGCTTTATTATCATATTTAAATTACATGTTAATGCGAACTCATGAAAGTGAAAACACAAACTTTTGAAAATACATACATGAGGTCATGTGTATGCGTATTACGTTTTCATTGGGGTGTAACGGTACCCAAAATTCACAGTTCGGAACGTACTGTTTTTAAGTCATGATGACGAAGAAATGCTAAACGTAAAATTACACGTCATTTATTATTAACATTTGTAAACTTCAACAGTTCACAGGAACAGTATAAAGATTTTTAAATGTTTAAATTAAATAAATCAAGACTAAATAGAATAAAACATGAGTAAACTTGCTACTGCAAACAAAACCTTGCAACGCTTGTCCCGTCTTTGGGGTTTCCTGATTGGTCCACTGTTTTGGACCGTTAATAAATGAGCTGTGCAAAAGTTAAAAATCTTTTAACTTGACACAACATCTCAAAACTCAGCGCTCGTGCGTGAGACGCGGCAAAATACACGACATGCGTCTCACTTCCATCTAACATGTGTTTACATAGAATAGCAATAGAAATGTAGCGCAGTGAATGAAAAAACCATTGACTGTAAAAAAGATGAACGTAGTGTCCGTGACGTCACCCAAAGGTTTGTGAAGATCTTTTTGAAGCCAATAGTAGGCGGTGCCTGCTGTCGTCATCTTGGCTGCGGGTCACCGTGCATCACTTGCGGATATCTACAAATGGGTAAAAAGGCGGGACGCGGGTGAAGCTGAGATGACTGGTTGCTGAAACCACGCCCCCCTAGCTTGACTCTAGTGACAGCAGTGGCAGTTTACCCGTCACTAAAGTGGCCACACCCTTAATTATGCAGAACTTTAAGGCTGAATATAATTTAAATGGATAAGTTACACAAAAACTCAAAACAATTTTTGTACCAGGCTGTTAACATATTATTTTCTACTGTAAAGTTGGGAATTTTAACATGGGGTCTATGGGAATTGACTCCCTTTTGGAGCCAGTCTTTAGTGGACAGTCAATGAATTACAGTGTAAATCACTTCCGTATTGGCTTCATCAGAGAGATTGAATATGTGTATCATTACACTCCTATTGTTCATACATAGTTTGACATCACCAACTGTTGGCCTTAAATAATAGAGCATTTTAAGTTGTTTTCATGGACAGGTGTAAACAGGGCTTGTTTTGACAACGTCGTCGTCTGTACACGAAAAACTAAGAAAAACTTTTTTTGTACATTGTTGGCATGTAAATATACTCCTTATATAAGTGAAGGACTTATTCATTCACGATCAATTGCAAATTGCACTGCAGTATCTTCTGGTATGAAACGCCCACTTATGAAGAACAGATGAAATCTAAAAAACAGATCAATCTGAAGATTGAACAAACCTTTTGATCTGAACAGATGCCGGAGAGATAATTCATAACAAAAAGCCTGTTCACTTCTGAAAAAGAACCTTGCGTTCATTAGACATTTCATATTAACATATTAACAACGTAATTAGCATATTAGACTTCCTTTCACACCCCTCGTCGCCCAAGTTGTTTAGCTGAGTTCTCCAAACAACATATTTACACTTGCCGTCCTTTTATCAATTAATTCCCATGCAAAAGCAACTCTCACCACCTACATGAAGTCGCACCGCCAGAAAGAGAGCGAGCGTTTCCCCAGTGACATCTTCTACGGCTGATAAATCGGCGTGTTTGTGGGCGTCAGACTGAAGGGGGGAAAAACAACCTTTTTACAGGCGGCTCCACCACGGCAGAGGAAACTCCTCATTAATCTCACACAGGAGAAGTCAGAGCAAGAGCGTGGAGTTGGTGGAGCTGTTGCGTAACTCGACTCCCTCTGGAGATGTCCTGATCCAGAAGAACCATAAAGCTAATAGCTGATGATATACTGTAGCCGCCGATAACTGAATAAACCTTTTCAGCTTTGATGGTAAATGAATTAAACCTGCATTGCTGTGAGAGAGATGTCCGTAATGACACGCTCCTGTTGCTACGCCTGCAAAGAAGTGTTAAAATTTTAAAGCTGCCTGATTCAAATAATACATCAAAGCTATTGCTCTGTTGAGGGTATGACAGCATAGGCTCTTTTATTAAACAGTTCGGGGATGCGTTTCTCATTTGAACATCCAATAGTGTACTTCATTCCCATTCATCACCACAAAGCTCGTACTTAAACTGATAGAACTGGTTTAGTGTTCGGTCAAATGAGTTAATTCTGATTCTGTCCAATCCGAGAGCAGATGTTACTGAAATGCCGATCCCAGACGTGCATTTTATTGCGCAGATGTTACTCTATCATAACTCAGGAGATTTAATGGAGTTCTTAGTTGGGTGATTTTCACGAAATCTAGACTTAGAAGGTGTCCAGCATCAGATTTTTTTAAAAGCCCTTAAAGCCAATTATTATTATTTTTTGCACATATAAGATTAAGGTCTGAGGTCTTACTATTAGGGCTGAGTATTGGCAAGGGCCTCACGATACGATACGTTTCCGATACGTGGCCCATGATACAATGAATCACGGTACGATACGTTGCGTGTTGCGATACATTGGAATGCTCTTTCTTTCTTTTTTTTATCAAAAATAAATAAATAAATTTCTTTTTTTAAGCCAAAGTGCGTCCACACGAAAGCTGCAGGTGTTTTAAAATGTTCTGCTACTTTTTCACTCCCGCTAACTTCTGAGACATTGACCTTATATGACAGACAACTGGACAGCGACAACTACAGCAGGGGCGGAGGAGGTCGCTTGACGCACACAGAGGGATTATTATTTTTTTTAAATATCGATAGTAGAGATTGAAATATCAATACAGAATTGTGGGGAAAAGTATCACGATAGTTAGCTGTATCGATATTTTTGCACTGCCCTTCTTACTATAACCATTATTTTTAATGGATTTAAAGAATATTTCCTATAGAATTATTTACATTTTTTAGATTATCATTATCAAAAATTATCATTACCGCAACATGATATTACATTAAATATATGCATTTATAAACTCATGTTTCGGTAATGAGCACTAAAAAGTTGTCTAGGTACTATAACAAACAAAATTTCAACTTTTATCTGGAGAGACAAAATATGAACTGCTTACCTGTTAGTCATCTTGAGTGTCTCAGTCAATTTTGTCCCTTCCAACTATTTTTTTTTAAATGTTAAGTCATTGGGGGCTTAAACAATGATTGAAAATTGTTGCGGAGGATGAGAAAATTGGTCTTGGAAACATACAGTATATTCTTTTTTATTGTCTCTACATTTACCAATGATCATACCACATGTTTCTTCTTTACTGTAAATGTTTATAGTATAACATGCACTGAAGCTTTTTATTGTTTAGATTTTTTAATTATAAATATTTCCATGTCACAGAACCCAAATCCAGTCATGGACACGTTGCGGTACTGAAAATTTTCCCTTTAAATGTGGAAAAAACAACAAAATTGGTTTGTATGATGTCATTTGAAATCATGTGCAAAATAGTACATGAAGAAATGTTTGTAACTGTCTGTATGCTTTTTATTTTGATACACTTACCTGGCATTCACTGTTTCATGACACCTCATAAGTCTAATTTCGCGAGAAGCACCCAGTTGTCTTTCAGTTAAGTATCAACTTAAAGGGACACTTCACTTTTTTTGAAAATATGCTCGTTTTCCAGCTCCCCTAGAGTTAAACATTTGATTTTTACCGTTGTGGAATCCATTTAGTCGATCTCCGGGGTCTGGCGGTACCACTTTTAGCATAGCTTAGCATAATCCATTGAATCTGATTAGACCATTAGCATCGCGCTCAAAAATAACCAAAGAAATTTGATATTTTTATTATGTAAAACTTGACTCTTCTGTAGTTAAAATATGTCATTACCATGTTCAGAGCCCTATTATTCATCTATGCCTATGTAAATGCAGTTTTAAATTCTACGGCACCTTTAAGTTTCAGCTTGCTCTTTATTTAATCTTGGTGACATCTAAGAGAAATAATTGAGATATTAAAGATCTCATCTGTATTTTTTATGGGAGAACAGAGAGAGAGAGAGAGAGAGAGAGAGAGAGGGAGGGAGTTGTCTATCTCTAACTGTAGGGCTGTACAGAGGGCTCATTCTCCACGTTACCTAAGGTGCCCTCTCTTATCATGTGCCGGACTTTTTCCTCAACCGAGACGCTTTGAAAGAGGACACCTGGGCCTCCGGGCAACAGAAGGCTAATGTACTCTGTTAAATCATTTATCACTAAGTGGCAGCGAGGTAGCATAGGAAACCAGAGCAAACCGAAGCTCAGGCAGGGTAGGGCAGCGGCGTTTAGTGGAGCTAATTGACTGAAAGAGGTGAACGTGTAAACCAGAGCTATTTAAACCCACCGAGCACTGATACCCCTCTCTGGGTTTACTTTGAGAAATAGAGCACTGAATGCTGTCAAGAAAATGTCAGAACATTTTCAGAGACCATTTATGCTCTGATATTCAGAGACCATTTTCTGGATGGTAGCTTTCTTAAGGTAAATATTGTAACACCATTTGTACAAATTCGTGTCAATGCCAAAAATGTGTAGACTTGAAACTCAAATCACTTCATTTTTATATATGTTTGAGTTGTACAGACAGTAAGTGGCGATTACAATGTTCTAGTTGAATGCAAGGACATATGTGGTTGCTAAGGTATTCTCTGTGGTTGCTAAGGTATTCTGGATAGATGCTTATAGGCTTCAATTCTCTATTCTTGATCTTGTGGCTGGTCTTTACAGTTATTTTGTTAAAAACAATTCAGGTATACATTTCCTCAGTCCACGCATTCCCTAAACATCAAACCCATTGCATTCTTAGCACCTGTTGAGCTGCAGGAATGTGATGATGCTTGCCTTGAAAATTCTTTGTATTTGTATTCGACAACAAATATGTGACAAATGTTTGTATATGATGTTTGAAAACAGTGAAAATGCTGTGAAACCAAACAATCTCTCCCGTATATTAAGAGTTAGAAAGAGCGGCAGCCTCATGGGTATTCCTACACCCTCCAGCAGCTGACTGAACAACAGATCTGCTCCTCAAAGCATGCGATAGAGAGGAAGATAAAAACAGACTCATTAATAATGGAGTGAGTGAAAGGAGTGAGGCAAAGTGCCAGAGCTAGTTTAACATGCTTAGGTATTTCACAAGTTACTTTGACTTAAAGTAGGTCAGCTTGTAGAATCACTACTATTTAAACTAGCGCTGAACACCAGCATGCAGGTCGCCGTTACTGCCCAGTTCTGGGTTAATTCAGGCAGATATTTATCATTTTTTATTCCTTTCTCTTCTAGTGGGATGGTGTCGGCCCGCTGCCGGATACCGCCGAGCCCCCCAAGGGGGTTCAGATGTTGTGGCATCCCTCAATAGTAAAGCCCTACCTCACCCTCCTGTCCGAGTGCTCCAACCCGGACACACTGGAGGGGGCTGCCGGGGCTTTGCAGAACCTGGCCGCAGGAAGTTGGAAGGTGAGTGTTACGCTGTAGCATCTCTGTTTTGGAGATATTTCAATCCTGAAAAATAGAATAAAAAATGGACTTGGTGATGAATAACAGCATAGTAACTGCATGCAAGCATCACTCACGTTTTAAAAGAAATAAATGGTTAATTTGTTCATATTTAGTGAAGAAAGTGTTCACTTCTATCAGGACACAGAACCAGGGTGTGTATTCATTAAACAGAGTGAGAAGAAATGGTGTAAAATTTCTTTTTTTCTGACCTGAATCCACTCGCTTGCCTCAGATGTTTTAACCAATACCAATCTCCCACTTGGCCTTGCTTTTTCTCGCTTTGTTTTCACCTCCTTTTCACCATCTGTCAGTGACAAAAGCTTGTTTTACTTCTGTTGCTCCAGAGCTCTAATCCGTCCGGCGCTCTCGGCGAGATCAATACTCTCAGATAGATACAGATGCGATGGGATGTGATTGGTTTTGAAGTCCCATAACAGGCTTAAACCACTTTCAGGAAGTTAAATGAATGTGGGGACCCTGCGACCCCACGCCACACCTACAGGGCATCACTGTGTTTTTTTTTTCTTGAAGCACATTTACACCTGGGATTAGGATCGTTTGGAATACAAGTGGAAAAGAGAGACGCATGTCTGTTCACACCTGGTGTTTGAATCCGTCTCTTTTGTCCACTTTCGAGCGCTTCTGTCCTGATTACGTTGAGAGGATGGTTAAAACATATGCGGGAGAAATAATGGATTTAGGTTGACGCGCCTTAGTTTTAAACATGTATATGTAAGAGCTTTCCAGTCCCTCCAGAAAAATTTGATTATTAGCCAAAGCATTATTAGCCAAAGTCCGCATATTTATGCGTGGGCCGCATTTTTTCAAATACGCCGCACTTTCGCCAAATAAAATGCAGATTTCCGTGCTCAAAATGATTTAAAGGGGCCATGGCACAAGACTTTTTTAAGATGTCAAATAAATCTTTGGTGCACATATGTGAAGTTTTAGCTCAAAATACCATATAAATAATTTATTATAGGATGTTAAAATTGCCTTTTTGTAGGTGTGTGCAAAAATGTGCCGTTTTGGGTGTGTCCTTTAAAGTGCAAATGAGCTGATGAAATTCAAACACTGATCACAATGATAGTGGTTTGTTGCAAATAAAACTCAATTGTGCTTTTCTCTGACTAAATGGCAGTGATGTGATTGGATAGTGCAGATTAAGGGGTGGTATTATTATAATAAGAGCTCCTTATGACATCATAAGGAGAGCCAAATTTCAAGGACCTATGTTTTCATGTGCTTATAAAGAATGGTTTACCAAAACTAAGTCTTTTTCACATTTTCTAGGTTGATAGAAGCACTGGGGACCCAATCATAACACTTAAACATGGAAAAAGTCAGATTTTCATGCCATGGCCCCTTAATAATCCCCACATTTTCGTAGCAAAAATCACATATTTCTTAGCAGAAAGTTGAAAAATTTTGCATTTACTTCCCCTGTTGTCATGGGAACGTTATGAAGTGATGTGAACATTATTGAAAAGCTGCCAAAGCTGCAAACAGATTTTGCAAGTTCCTGCAATTTTTGCAAGTTCCTGCAATTTCTGCAAGATCCCGCAATTTCATCACATAATTGCATAAATATCCCGCATATTTCATCGCATTTTTTAAGAAAACATGCCAGAAACGCTTTTTTCTGGAAAGACTGGCTTTCTCAGATATTTCAGAGCAATTGATGAAATAAGTTCGTGCAACTTTCGAAAGTGGGCGAGTTTAAAACATTTTACACCACGTTGTTCACTTGTGATCTAATCAACCAGGTGCAATACAAGGTGTAAACAGGACCTTGGAGAGACTGAGACCAGACAAAAGAGATCCTTTGGTTTGGTTCCCATAATTGGCTCTTTTGCTTGTTTATCTACAAGAGCTGACATTGAGCAGTGCACTAATATGTGTGAACTAAACACTCTGTTTATTGGACAGTGAGATTATCAAATCGCACGCTGTGCGTTCTGGGAAATGGACACAAAGCCTTTAACCTAAGAGAGCTAAGGAGTGTGGAAAGCGCCTAGCCATGAAGATTGCTGCAGTTACGACATTACAGCATAGTTTTGTAGTGCTTTACGTATAATGGAAACACACTTGCCATTTTTATGATTTTTCCAGTTGATGTTCACTAAATGATGTTAAAGACAGATTTACACTTTTACACACTCACATTTTTTACTCTCTGGCTCTGATCCAAAACCCAGAGAGCTCTCTTGCTGTCTGCTGTCTACATACAATCAAAGTATGTTTAAAGTTATACTCCAGTCAAATATCAAAAATAAGGTACTCGCTCTCAAGCAGTCTTAAAGGGGACATTTCACAAGACATTTTTAAGATTTAAAATAAATCTTTGCTGTCTTCAGAATACGTATGTGAAGTTCTAGCTCAAAATACCATATAGATAAATGCCTTTTTTGGGTGTGTCTTTCTAAATGCAAATGAGCTGATCTCTGCAATAAATGTCAGTGCTGTGGTTGGATGGTGCAGATAAAGGAGTGGCATTATCCCCTGCTGACATCAAAAAGGGAGCCAAATTTCAATTAACTATTTTTTTCACATGCTTACAGAGAATGGTTTACCAAAACTAAGTTACTGAGTTGATCTTTTTCATGTTTTCTAGGTTGATAGAAGCACTGGGGACCCTATTATAGCACTTAAACATGGAAAAAGTCAGATTTTCATGATATGTCCCCTTTAAATACATATGCCCATGATCTTTTAGACAAACACATTTACAGTTATTTTATTAAATGTCATTGCTTTTACAAGTAATAATAGGAGAAAACAAGGATCAGTGAACAACTTCTGACTTTGAAGTCCTAAAAAGTGCATCCATCCTTTACAGAAGTAATCCACATGGCTCCAAGGGGTTAATAAAGGTCTTTTGGTGGTAATCGAAGAAGAAAGAAAAATATCTATATTTTAAACATTTACTAAAATAACTCCAAATGTGCTCATTTGAAAGATGATGGACGTATGTATCTCTGGGATTGCTTGAGGGTAAGTAAATCATGGGGTCATTTTAATATTTGACTGGAGTATCCCTTTAATATTTCATATACACTTAACTAAAGGATTATTAGGAACAATAATCCTAATTAATAATTCTCATTAATGCAATGGTGTAATGGTGTGGGGGATGTTTTCTTGGCACACTTTAGGCCCTTTAGTGCTAATTGGGCATCGTTTAAATGCCACGACCTACCTGAGCATTGTTTCTGGCAATGTCCATCCCTTTATGACCACCATGAACTCATCCTCTGATGGCTACTTCCAGCAGGATAATGCACCATGTCACAAAGCTCAAATCATTTCAAATTGGTTTCTTGAACATGACAACGAGTTCACTGTACTAAAATGCCCCCCACAGTCACCAGATCTCAACCCAACAGATCATCTTTGGGATGTGGTGAAACGGGAGCTTCGTGCCCTGGATGTGCATCCCAAAAATCTCCATCAACTGCAAGATGCTATCCTATCAATATGAGCCAACATTTCTAAAGAATGCTTTCGGCACCTTGTTTAATCAATGCCACATAGAATTAAGGCAGTTCTGAAGGCGAAAGGGGTCAAATACTGTATTAGTATGGTGTTCCTAATAATCCTTTAGGTGAGTTTACAGCGATGTAGGATAGGACAACAGAATGTTGTCTTGGTAAGCTCGCTAGATTTTAGGATTCTGTTTCTATTTCTCTCTGTCTTTTGCACAGAGACATATACAGAGGTCATCATAAATAAGGAATGTGGACGGACGCCTGCTGGGCCTTTGGCTGTGGTCTCCCGTGTCACAGCAGAAGGGCCGACTAACAGAGAATCTAATCTGAGCTGACATTCATCACTGATAGAGGATGATCCCACAGCTGGGGTCATACATAGAGACCTCTGAAAGCAAAAACCTCTGAGCTTGTATTAGTCTTTCACCGTAACCTGGGGTATGGGATTACACTGTCAGCGGGGTGCTGATCTAAAAATGAGACACTTTACTGGTATTTTACACACATGGCACGTCTTACTAGAAAGACTGACTTAATTGTCAGTTGGGGTCTCTAAAAACTTCTGATGTAAAGAGCTATACATAGTAAGAAAAGGGCATTGTTGTCAGCGCTGTAGCTTAATCATCTGTGCTAATGTGGGCAATTAAAAGGTTTTAATTTGGTTTGCGTCATTTCCGATTCTTCTCTTTTATTTTGATAATTCCCAGTAACTTTACTGTACCTTGCAGATTTTAAAGGGGACATATCATGAAAATCTGACTTTTTTCATGTTTAAGTGCTATAATTGGGTTCCCAGTGCTTCTATCAACCTAGAAAATATAAAAAGGTCAACCCAGTAACTTTTAGTAACCCATTCTCTGCAAGCATGTGAAAAATAGGTCATTGAAATTTGACTCCCCTTGTGATGTCAGAAGGGGATCTTATTATAATAATACCGCACTTTAATCTGCAACTATCTAAACACGGCTCTGACATTAAGTGCAAAGAGAGAGAGCGAATAATTGACAGCACAATTGAGTTTCAGTTTCAACAAACCTCCATTATGGCGATCAGTGTTTGCATTTTATCACCTCAAGGACACACCCAAAAACGGCACATTTTTGTTCACACCTACAAAGTGGCTATTTTTGCATGCTATAAAAAAATATCCATATGGTATTTTGCGCTAGAACTTCACATACGTACTCTGGGGACACCAAAGTTTTAATTTAGATCTTAAAAAGTCTTGTGAAATGTCACCTTTACGGTGCGTTTACACCAACTGCGTTTCAGGCGTCAAAATCGCGTCTACCGCGCCTAGTTTGCCACTTGAACAATTTGAATGCATTCGCGCATCTAGAGCGAAGTAGACGCATGGAAAAAGCAAGCATTTGACGCGCGTCAGAGGCAAAATCCGCTTTTTGTGGGAGGGGCAAGTGCTATGCGGTTGTCTGTTTGCAAGATAACTGATGTTGATTGTGCATTTATCGAGAGAGTTACCAGTTTGTATTTGGTCACCTTACTATAGGGGGAAAATAAACGGGGCGGGTTGATAAATGTCACGTGACTCAAAAGTGAAATGTGTATTTACAACTTACCAGGTTGCCCAATCTCCTCACTGACACTCTTCCAAGCGAGGTCCTTTTTATTCCTGTCTCTATAGAAATAAGAACTTGTGTCGTATAGCTCCGGGTGACTGCTCACGGACAATATCAAGCATTCCTTCAGGTTAAATGAGTGACTCTGGGCGGGGCTGCCTCCACAGCAGCAAGCAGGCTCCTGATTGGTTAACGCGGCGCAACATTTTTCAACTCTTGCGTCAGCCGGCAATTCGCGTCAAACACAAAATGCACAAAAAGCACCATTCGCGCGTATCGCGTGTACCGTGCCAGGCGCTCAATTCTAGACGCGCGAATAGGGCGGAAACGCGTCTTCCGCGCCGCACCAAACGCCTCATCCCCGCCACGAGACCTACAGACGGACGTCAACGCGTCTTCACATTGACTTAACATTGAAATCACTTGCGCTTCATGCCTCTACCGCGTAAACGCAGCATTAAAGCTGCAATCTGTCACTTTGCCTCTCTATCGCCATCTCTATTTGAAACATAAAATTGCAGGCTGCTCAAAGTTGCATTGTGTAACTTTTAAAAGGATCTTTTGACAGAAATGCAATATTATATAGTTAACTATATAATCAATGATGTATAAAGACCTTACATAATGAACGGTATTGTTTTTATTACCTTAAATTGAGACGCTTTTATCTACATACACCGCAGGCCCCTTTACGTGGAAGTCACCATTTCCCTCCATCATGTTTCTACAGTAGCCCGAAACGGACAAACTGTTCTATAAAGCGCATGTTCTAAAAAGTAACAGATACTTTTAGGCCTGTCACAAATAAACATATTGTCATTTTTATAACTTAACCCTGTTCATCTTTTTTTTTGTATGTTTCCCCAGTGGTCCGTATACATTCGTGCAGCAGTGAGGAAAGAGAAGGGTCTGCCCATCCTCGTGGAGCTACTGAGAATAGACAACGACCGCGTGGTTTGTGCGGTCGCCACAGCGCTCAGAAACATGGCGTTGGACGTCAGAAACAAAGAGTTAATCGGTATGTTTCATTTCTTTGGTCTCTGTGACCAGTTTCAGGTGGTTTGTGGAGTTCAGGGTTATAGAGAGTGGTATATAATGGAGTTCAGTCCTTCATGTTTTAAGCACTGTGGTAAAGAGGGCTATTCGTACAGAGCTCTCAGGTCAAGGGAAGATGACTGTCATTTTATTATTACATAGCCCTGGCCGCTCATCGTTTTAAATTGGTTAACCAGCATCACATTCGTTGGTCTTGTGGAAGTATTTTTAGCTTTTTATTTTAGGTCATATGTATCATCATATAGTTGCACCTCTCCACCGTGACAGTATCAACATCTGTTTATTTATACATGCGCTAAATATCACCTGTAATTGACATAATTTCCTGCAGTCATGTGTCAAAGACGCTGTGTGAAGTCTGAATGTATTTTCAGTACACTGATGCAGGTGTTGAGCATCACATCGCATTGCCTCTGAATCACTCATATTAAAGGGATCGTGACAGGATCAGATTCTGCACAGGTGGGCTCAGTCTGAATGACGGGGCGGTCCGCTGTGGCACATAGTCCCGGTTGTGGCCACATGCTGACCCGCTACATCAGGCGCTTAATTAGAACTTGTTTCCTTTCTTCCTGTTCTCTGCCTCACGCTGACATTCACACCGTTCCCGGTGACATCATCAGCAGAATATTGATCTCACACTTAATGATCTCAGTTTCCCCGGTGAGTCCTGTCGTCTCCTTGGCAACGGCTTCCCAGTTTCCGCCTGCTGGTTTTCAAGTCTCTCGGCTCCCCGAACAACTGGTTTGAGTTTGCCACCTGCAGTCCGCCTAGATTTACACATCGTCTAAAATCAGACTGTGGAGATCAAATTTGGCACAAGTGTTTGTTTGCTTTATTTCCTAATGCAAGCACCGAGACGTTTAGTTTAACGTTTAATCCAAATTGACCCTGTTTACTTTCTAAATACGTGATTTATTTATCCATTGGAAAAGAGTGTGTCTGTAAAATTTCTTCAAAATGCTAATTTTTGCTAATGTCATTCATTCCTTATGAAAACATACTGCAGAAAAATATCTAGATGCACAGTAAAAATTGAAGTATTCTGTTTATTGCAGTTTAGCATTTAACTGTAGGTTAAATACTAAACTGTAGGTGTAATACTAAAAAAACTGTAGTATGCATTCACAAAGTGTAGTAATTACTATAATTTACTACAGTATACTACAATTGATCACAGTTTACTATACTAAAGTATACTACAATGTTTTTTTCATAAGAAATCTACATGTTATGTTTTGGATCCTTTATTAGATTAAAGATTAATGAATAAATAAAAAGGTAAAAAAAAATAATAATCCTGTTGCTTTGATTTTATGTGCATTACAAGATCAAAATATTGAGAGATTGTCCTGTATCTCCTTTGTTGTTACTCTTTTTTTAAACACGCAGTTAAAAGACAATTTTAGAATACTCATTTTCCTTTAATGTACACAAAGTGTAATTTTTAAACCTCATTGGCATTCATAAACCCTTGGGTACAGTAGAAATGTAATCTCTGTCTCTACTGTGACCTTTTCTCTTTCATGTTTTTCTTTTATTGCTTTTTTCAGTCACATTTCCTCGCTCTGGGTTTGAGTTGGATGACATCAGCGCTATGGAAAGGAGGGGGGTGAAGTGCTTTAGGCTGGTGTTAATTTTTGGCTCCGTACTGAGGAGAATGAGATAAAGAGAATTTGCGAAGCAAAGACGGTGAAGAAAAATTGTCCTAATAATATGCATCTCAGTGTTTTTCTCTAAAAGAATAAGGTGACACTACAGTAGCTGAATTAGGAATTGCAAGGTTGCTGAATTACATTCGAGGAATTAATCATATTTTCATACAGCACACATATACGTCTGGTTGACGTTGGCCTGATATACCCAAGTTTCATCGGCAACGTGCCTCAAAGAGCATTTGCTAATAGGGGAAAATAGTGGAAAATAGTGAAAGAGAATTGATTGTCTTTATGTTTAACCTTCCGTTTGTTAATCTCCCTTCTAGGACTTTTATTTATTTGGGCTACTTAAAGCCATATCCATGTCTTGATATTATGGTATATACACACCATCTATAGGGCCTCATGTATTAAAAATAGTGCTGGGCAAAGATTAATCACATACAAAATAAAAGTAATTTTTTGCACAATATATGTGTTTGTGCTTCGCGTCGGGTCCTGATCACACTGTTGGGGCTTATTTCCCGATAACTACCGGCTGCCTCTACATTATCCCGCTTATTACACGGCTACTTGTCACATAAGGAAAAAAAACGGACATGAATATGAATTTGAAACATTTTATTGGCATATTTGTTTTAAATAAACATTTTTATCCTTCCGCAAAACTTTGCACAGATGCATAAAATGATCGTAATACCTTATTAAGATCCTCTGCTTCATACTTGTCTGTCTCCATTTTTTTCTCTTTCAGCCAGTCTTTGAGAAGTGTTAATGCCCATTCTGTATTTTTTTTGTGTGTTGGCTTCGTAGCTGTCATGCTCTATTTTGTCAAGTTCAGTCTCAAGCTCTCTGTGTCTTGTCGTTGTTCGTTCTTCTATCCACTGTTTAAATGTTTAGTTTTTTCCGTACATGTTGAAATTAATGTCAAAATTTTCCATTCTTAATTGTGGTTGTCCAGTGTTTGTCACAAGATGGCGCCAAACAGTAATCTTTATTGGCCTTTATTGGCGCGGAGCGATTTTAATCGTACAAGTAGTACCGGCTATGCGTTATTACTTTGGAGCGGTTATTATTTGAAAAGAACGAACCTGCAAATGTCTCAACTGACCAATCAGAATCAAGCATTCCAGAGAGCCGTGTAATAAGTATAACATGTATGTATTTAAGAAACATTTACATGTGTATATATGTATTTATTTATATTTTTATATACTCTACATTATATATAGCCTAAATTAATAAAAAATATCAATAATTTTTTTTTATGTTTATATGTATGTGTGTGTTTTAAAATATACATAATACAGTTTTTTACAGACGCTAGGACACATTTCTCAATACTTAGGTCACTTTTGCAAAACTCTTCACACAGTGAGCATAACAGAAGTCTATGTGGGCTAAACTGAGGATCAATTATCATTGCTTTGGCACAAAATCTATTCAATGACTACATCTTTCGAATTTCATGAATTCTTTTCTCACTCAGACACAACAACTGCCAAAACTCTTTGTACATACAGGCCAATTTGCACATGCTTACTGTTTTCAAAACTGTTAAACTTATGTTCAAAACAATAACATAATTTAAAACTGAATAAGACAGCACGTTGCTACATTTCTACAGTAATATAATAATGAAATATATTTTAAATCTTAAAATTAAATGCTATAAAAAGTATTGGACAATTGGACCAGCCACAGCTATCCACAGCTGAGTAGATTAGCATTACTATTGTATCTATCTGTATCAGTGGATGGTGTGTATACAAATGATGGTATTTTGGAATTACGCAATGCAAAAAAGTTAAAAATAAATAAACAACATAAAAAATTGAAGAATTCTGCATCATATCTGATTCATTCCAGTAACATATATTGCAGTGATTTATAAACAGAGATGTGTCCTTGTTTTATACACAAAAAAAACATAGTATAATGCTAGATGTTGTTAGTGTTTTTAGGTCATTGTTTTGTGGGTGGCAAAGTGTGTTTGTCGGCTGTCAACCTTTGCTAGTGTTCTGGAAGAATGAGTTGATTTGAGACCTGAATAAAGTGTTTTGGTAGTTGTAGTGCATTTTAATGTGAAATGAACTGCTTTGCCAAGCTGAAAGTTTGTTAGGAGAACTGTGTGAAGAGTTTTGCAAAAGTGACCAAAGTATTGAGAAATGTGTCCTAGCGTCTGTAAAAAACTGTACACAACACAAACACATATATTGTGCAAAAAATAACTTTTATTTTATTAATCTAGATTAATCTTTGCCCAGCTCTAATTAAAAACTGTGTAGAAGAATCGTAAATTTGATCATACAATCATTTCTCAAAGCGTTTACATGTGATTGCGTGTACGCCTCTCTTTCAGATGTGAAGTCGCAAATAATCTTGAAATCATGCATGCGCAAACAGTTAAGCACGGAGTCGGCCTCCGGTAATGGGCTGACCCAAAGCCGATGTACGTTGTATGCTTGTAAAGCCGATACTTCTTAGATGTTATAGGTAAGGAGGGCGACATTACGCTTTTGGGTCGACGTGGCCAAATGTACACGTGCTGTCTGGATTAGATCTGAATTTGATCTATTGATCTTCACTAATGTAACCACTTATCTAACCTTTGGCAAGTTGTCCAGGTATTTACCACAAACCTCCAAAAAACCCAATGGCAAATTAAAATCCTTAACTTATAAAACTTCAGCAATTCAGCTGAAAACTCAGAGAAATACAGATTCCTCATGACTCCTAGTTGGTTTTCGCAAGTCACTGATACAGATATGTTCCAGTGGATGGATTTTGAAACGGTAATGTCTTTAATCCCCTGACTAATGTTCGAGGCTGCTTCAACATCCAGAACATCAGCCATGCTGGCCGTGTATGCATGCAGACAGGAGTTAGGCGTAACATTGGATGAGCTACAGACTTGTGTGATTTGTAATCTAAATGGCTCTCCAAACTTTAGGGAAAAGTAAAAGTTGCTTTTCCAGGCATATTGGTGTGGGTAAACAGACACATTTTTAGTGGATTTGTTGAAATGTGCTGTAACTTTGGAAACAGCTTTACTTTGCCTGTTTTCAAGATCCGACATTTAGAAGTAGAGGGATTTGGAAAGTTTAGATTTATCATCGAAAGTTTCATTTAGGAATTGATTACCAAAAAACGCATATTTCCACCCACTTTCACAAAAACAGAACAACACGGTGAAGTGTTTTGTCGACTGGCCTATGATGTGTGTGTGTGGTGTGTGCCTGTGACCAATTGACTTTCCCTCTCTTCAATTTGCGGAAAATCGTCCCATCTTTCAAATGCTCCCCGTGCATCCGTTTTGTCATTTTCTCCATCTTCTTACTTTATCTGTTTCCTTTCTTTTTCATTAGAAGATCCCCCGAAGTGCTTCAAACCAAAAGAGCCGCTTTATAATAATGGCACATAAGAAAATCACTCTTTATCTTCTTGGTGTCCAAAAGCAGGGACATCCAAAGCCATCTCTTCCTTCATTTCCACCAGGTGGCTCTTCTAAAATGTAAAGTCTTCAGAAGATGCCTTTGCTTTTAATGCAATACGACAGACATGAAAGGTGGTAACAGAGAGCGATACAGCGTTTGAACGGCCCAACATCCCCCTTTTAAGTAATCGCCACGGTGACTGATTTCCAATTTAATTTGCGCCCTAACCTTTAAGAACAATTTTAGCTTTGAATACCTTGTTGTTTATACTTCTCTCTTACATCCACGTAGGCCATTTTCTGCCACTGGGGTTTAAATCTTCCATTGGGTTAGTAAAAAGCCCTCTATGGCTCAATTAAAATGTTATTCCAGAATAAAAGCTCACAAAGATGATGCCCGAAGCCTTTCACCACCGTGTGACATTTCAAACCGAAACGAGCACCCTCAGGGCAGCTTCATGAAACATTTTACAAACTCCCTTTGAACTCCCCTTGATAGGAATATTAATGTACTTCTTTTCAATTGGATCCACTTTAATGCAAATACTTGCTATTGTTGTCATAATATACCTTGTCAAGTACCTATGTGAGTTTTTCCCGAAGCAAAAAAGATAAATGATCCTTTCAGCTTAATGTCTTAAACAGCATTATGGACACCTAGACTTTAGCATAATGCATCTATTATGGAGCACCGTTGAAGCTATCCATCTCTCTTTGTAAGTGTCTAGGGGTGCGTGTGTATTTCTGGTGCTCATGACAGTCCAGGGCCCTGCAGCTGATTGCATGTTTTGTAGGAGAATGGGCTTTTATAGGCTGGAGGGCCTGCACTTACCTCTGATTACCAGCAGGCCCTTGTACTCCCAAGAGCCAGTAGATGAGGCACTCCAGCGAGTCAAGGTTAGCATCCAGTCATATACAGCTGCTAACTCTAGCCATGTAAGACAGCTAACACTAGGACTGTTTTTATTTATCATGAGGAGTGAGATACGGTGTTATTTAAAACCCTCTTCACTTTTCCACGATTGTTTCTGATGTTGGACGCTGCAGCTAAATTGAAGATTTTCAAAGGCTCGATCTGAATTCATCTTGTACAGATTGCTCCTATAAATCAGCAGCTTGTGCTTAAGGGTCCTGAACATGTGATTACTCATAATTGTGGCATCTCATGCTTCATGTTAATCTTAAAACCTAAAACTTGACTCAAAATGCCCCACACTTCACCAGTCTCCATGTCCTTTTTTGTGAGAATATGATCATGGTGCATTAGTAGTGTGTTATGCATGTTTGTGTATTTGGGGATTACAATTTTTCGAAGTATTATATAATAAGCAAAAATGGCATGTGCATAATAATTTGGAACACGATATATACCATTTACATAAACAAATATACTATTGAGGTTCCAATATGTACATTTTGAGGTATTAATCTGAACCCTTTAGATACAAAGCTGTACTTTTGGAAAGGGTACCACCACAATATTAGCTTTTCTACCATGGTTTTTGAAAGTGGTGTACTGCACGCAGTTTGTGTGTTGTCATAATGAATTTGCGTGCAGCGCCAATGATTCGTATGTATGTCTGCATTAATCTGTGCCCTTCCAATGTTTAGTTTGTTTTATAAGTAGTGGTGCTTACATTATGCAAAACATTACTATTGTTTTTTGGTGACTGTTGTTTGACAATGTACAATATAGATGCAAGTAAGATGTATCTTCTCTATTTAACACATTTACTATATTTAAATCCCTAATTTTTCTCCAAAATTAGTAGAAAAACATGTAACGTGTTGGACTGCTTATATTTAGATGTTTAAACTTTATAAAGGTAATATTTGAAGAGTTTGGTTCCAAAATGCGATAAACGGCATTTTTGGAAAAAAATGAGTTACTGCCAAAATCAGTATTATATCAGGTCAGTAGTTAAAAGTAAATTCTTAATTTTACGCAAAATCCAATATCCGCCGTGTTATTCTGTCATCTTTTCTCCCTTTTTCCCCAAAATGCGATAAACGCCACTACTCCTTTTTTACAGAACGCAATAAATCCTACAGCGCACCATTCACGCAATGTAAACAAGCAATGGCGGCGCGCTGAGTACACAGAGTCCTAGTTTTCCTCATCTACTTTGTACTTCGTGATCAACAAACAAAACAAAATAATACTTTAATTGCATTGATAAACCTGTGATGGTTTTCTGTGATGGGAAAGAAACGTAAGCCATCAACATCTAATAATTTCCCTGAGAGGCACTCGGGAGACGGGTGCTTTTTCTCCCGACAGCATCAAGCTTCTCATGCTAACACATTGACCCCAGAGGATCTTATGAAAAACTTTCCATAATTTTACTCAAAGTCAACGAAAATCGAGCAGGACTAAAAACATTTTACAGCTGATCGCTGTGAAAGACGTTAAGCGAGGACGTCAAGTAACCGCAATGACAGTGATCTTAATATGACAAAGTAAGTGTTTTGATTAATGACATTAATGTTTATTTTTTTAATCAGTGTATACCACTAGTCAACTAAATAAATATAACATGGCAAAGATGAATGCACATTTATATAGGCTATTGATTGAATAGATTTATAGCATTTTGAATAAAAACTTGTCATGGATTTATTGCATTTTGTGGAAAAAATAATTCGTTTTTATAATAAATCTTTGAAAATCAAGTTATGGATTTGAATTTTTTATGTTTTTATAACCTAAAGATGCTATGTGAAAGTTTGTAACAGAAAATAGTTGTTTTCATCTTGCCACTTTCTTGGTATAGAAAACACGTTTTTACCAAAATTTGTCAAAATGGATTTTTGCGTTTTGGAACCAAACTCTTCATTTAGTTTTTCATCAGTGCATGTCAAACCAATTTTTACCCCTTTCTAATTTAATCCTTACGCCACCATCACGCAGACACACTGTCAGAAATAAGGGTACAAAACTGTACATTTTCTGTCATTGAGGCTGTACTCTAAGTTTCCATTTGGTAGCTTTACAGGAATACAAAACAGAATACAATTTTTGGTAGATTATCGTACCTTAAGGACCTACATTGTTAGAAAAATGTCAAAATATGTACCCTAGCTGCTATTGGGGCACTACCCTTTAAAAAGGTCCTTATATGGACCATTAGGTACAGATATGTAAACATTTAGTACCTATATGTACATTTGAGATACTAATATGTATTTTTGAGGTACTAATAAGCTTTCTTATGTACAAATATGTACCTATGAGGTACTAAAATGAAATCTTTAGGTGCAAAGCTGTACTTTTTGAAAGGGTACAGTCCCAGTGACAGAAAAGGTACAGTTTTGTACCTTTATTTCTGACGGTGCATGGGGTTGACATATTAAATTAATTTAGACTTTTCTCATCAAACAAATAAAACTGAAAAGATATTGATTTTATCTGACAGTTATCAACACAAGCACTTGAAATTAAGACAGCAGAAAAAAACTATTTGAAACACTATGTGCGTAACAGAGGAGCTCATTGTTGGAGTATTGTAGACTTAGTGAACAGTAGCTCAAATGTTATTGCTGATCGATAGTTTTAACCGTCCTGTTTTCAGTAAATATCATATTTTACCCACAGTTCGCCTTTCAATAAAATCTCACATCTCACTGGACTGCCTCCATATTGTCAGCTCACACAAAAAACCAGACCATTCTGCCTGCGGGTATGAGATAAGACGACACCAATTAACTAGAAGCTCATTGATGAAAAATCTTTTTTGCTTCATGTTGGAAATTACGTCTGTGTTTTTCCTTTGGAGACCATTTGGAATTAGCGTAAAGAATTGAACAGTGTTAGATTAATTTCATTAGCTGTGTGCTTCTGTGATAGAATAATTGGGTGCCATAATAAGAGCGACTCTTATGAGTTTCAAAGGTCAAAATATTGGAGTGGCAATGAGAAATCAAAACCATTTTCTTATTCCTCTTTAAACTGGATTGCTATCACAAAAACTCTTTTTTTATCAGTTTAACTTATAATTCATCTAGAGTCGGTGAAAATCAGCAAAATAAAACATTTTGACATTTGTGATCATTGCTAGTGGGGTTACCTGAAGCTGTTTACATTTTCTGACAGTAACTTTGAAGGAACTTAACAGAGAAATACGGGTGAATATAGGTCTCTTCATTCCCCTTAACACTGTTGAGTATGATTTCCCTTGATGTTTACTGGATACAGCAGACGAAGTCTAAAGTTATTTCACTCTGAATCCTTTCTCTAAAACTTTCACCCTATAAAGTATTAAGACACGTCATTCTTTTGACAAGTCACTTTGCACTTCTGTGGATGGACCTATTAAAGCAGCATCTTAAAAACCGGCCTATACTAAAAATCTGATGTTCAGACAGGATTATTGCCAATGCAAATAAAATCTAAAGCTGTGTAGTTTACTTACATTATGCTTAATTTCATGAGAAACAGAATCATATCAAAATAATTTTTACATAATATACAACAAATTTGTAATGAAAGATTAATTCATGTATCTTATACAGTGTGGTAAAATAAGTATTTGACACATCAGCATTTTTATCAGTAAGGGGATTTCTAAGTGGGCTGTTGACCAAAATTTCCACCAGAAGTAGCCATCAAGCAAAATATTGAATTAATACAAAAAATCAGAACATTTAAGTATACAAGTTGAGTCATAATAAATAAAGTAAAATGACACAGGGGATAAGTATTGAACAGACTTTATTTAATACTTTGTAGAAAAGCCTTTGTTTGTGATTACAGCTTCTAGATGCCTCTTGTATGGAGAGACCAGTCGTCTGCATTGCTCAGGAGTGATTCTGGCACATTCTTCCACACAAATGGTCTTGAAATCTTGAAGGTTCCTTGGGCCTCTTTTATTATATTCTCTCCATAGATTTTCTATGGGATTTAGGTCAGGTAATTGACTGCGCAATTCAAGCAACTTGATTTTCTTTCTTTGAACCCACTTCATTGTTTCCTTATTTTCATCCAGAATGTCCCGGTACATTTCTCCATTCATCCTGCCTTCAATAATATGAAGTCTGCCAGTACCCCTTGCTGAAAATCAGCTCCAAACCATGATGCTTCCACCCCCAAACTTAAAGGAACAGTATGTAAGAAATATATATCAATTAATCATAAAATGGCCCTGTTATGTCACTAGACATTAAGAAATCTTTTTTATTTCAAGTACTTATATCACTGACAACAGTGGTCCGGCCAGGATATTGTCATTTAAAAAGTGTCGTTGCAGCCCTCAACTGATGTTTATGTTGTCATGTTGTGTATTGGCCACCAGTTGTGTGATTGCAGTACCAGTTTTAGCCACAAGTGTTTTGATTGCAATACCAGTTTTGGCCACAATCCTACATACTGTTCCTTTAACTGTAGGTATGGTGTTCTTGGGGTGGTGGGCAGTGCCATTTCTTCTCCAAACATGGTGTGTAAAATGACTGCCAAAAAGTTCAATTTTGCTTTCATCTGACCATACTATAGTCTCCCAATATTCCACAGGCTTCTCCAAATGCTCTTTCGCAAACTTTAGCCGAGCCTCAACATGCTTTTTGTTGAGCAATGATGAGGGTGCATAGATGCCATGGTGGTTCAGTGCATTGCTTATAGTTTTCTTTGAAACAACAGTACCTGCTGATGTAAGGTCTTCCTGTAGTTCTGCCCGAGTGGTTCTTGGCTCTTGGAGAACTCTCCTGTATATTCTTTGGATTCCTCGGACAGGGATCTTACGTGGAGCACCTGATCGTGGCCAGTTTATGGTGAAGTGATGCTCTTTCCATTTATGGATAATGGTCCCCACAGTGCTCACAGGAACATTCAGCATTCTGGAACACCATTTCCCCATTCAACGATAAGATAACGAAGATCTTGAGAGAGTTCTTTGCTTTTACCCATCATGAAGTCTTTCCTGTGTGCCTCCTGGGAAATGAGAAGCCGTTATAGGCCATCAATTAGGACTTAAGCAGCTGATATCAATTAGTACTGATAGGGGGCAGAGTTTCTCTTTCAATACTGACAGATTTCAGGTGATCTCCTGGCTTTCTATGCCATTTTGCACCTTGTTCTCTTAATGTGTTCAATAGTTATTATCTGTGTCATTTCACTTTATTTATTATGACTCAACTTGTATACTTAAATGTTCTGATTTCTATGAATTCAATATTTGGCTTGATGGCTACATCTGGTGGAAATTTTGTGTCAATAGCCCACTTAGAAATTCCTTTACTGATAAAAATGCTGATGAGTCAAATACTTATTTTCCCCGCTGTAATTATTGTAAATCCCTGTGTGTTTTTTTTTTATAAAAGCAGTTTTTCTCACTACAAAAATAGTTATAATATAAAAATAAAAATAGTTTAAAAAGCCGATATTCATGGCCGATATATCCTCTCAATAAAAAGAAAATGCAGTGAATTTGAGCTCAGTGTATAGAAAATGTAAAGAAACATCACTAGTTTAATGTTCAATATTAATGGTCATTATGTGAATGAATAACATTTCAAAAATTTAATCTTCAGAATTTAGTTAATATATTCAGTACTATCAGTATAAGCATCGGTATCTGGCAATATCACTCTGAAAAGTAAGTGCATTTCACTACAAATTTGTTTTAATGGCTGTTTAAACAACAATATTTTAAACGTAAACTGGAAAGTTTTCTATGGTTTGCGTTCCAAAAAAAAAGTATGTGGAGATTTGTATTTACTGCCTTGTAGGAGCTGGCGTATGTGCACAGCTGTAGTGTTTCTTTACAAGGTAACATCGCCATCTACAGGCCAGGCACACAGTCTGTTGTATGGGAATTTTTTTTTCTCTAAATGAAAATGAAAAACTTTTTATTAAACATAACAATACCTTGTCAAAATCAGATTTTTTTCCTTTTACTGGGCACTTTCTTCAGTGCAAGTTTTTCCAAGTCAGAATTAATTACACACCTCCTGCTGTTCTTTAATGTCAGGGTTTTCTCATATTTTCAGCTCTTTTCTCAAATAGCATGAATCATGCACACTGCAGTCTGTAAAACATCTGTTCTCAAAATCATATGATGCTGCTCTGACACGTCTGACAGACTGGAATTGTCACAGTTTCTGTATTATTGTATTATAAATCGCAACACAATATTTCTGACTGTGGAAAAATGTGACCCTGACTATCACAACTACTACAGTCTTAATCACAAACTCATTTGCGCTCTCTCTCTCTCTCTCTCTCTTTGTCTCTCGCTTACACTTTCTTCCCAGGTAAATACGCAATGCGGGACCTCATCCATCGCCTGCCGGGCGGAAGCAATGCTAGCGGTGGCACTGCCAACAGCACAGCGGGTAAAACCATGTGCGACGACACTGTAACAGCTATATGCTGCGCCCTGCACGAGGTCATCACCAAGAACATGGAGAACGCCAAAGCTTTACGAGACGCAGGTGGCATCGAAAAGCTAATCGGTATTGCTAGAAGTAAAGGAGACAAGTGAGTATGGCGATTTTCTTGATTTTTATACCACAGGGCTATTGACTGAGAAATGTTTAATGGGTATGCATTATTTTTTGTTAAATGCACGTCTGACCTGTTAAATGTCTTAAAACAACCACCAGAGCACGTCTGTGGTGACCGTGGTATAAGAAGAATAATCGACTTCGGGCCTTTGAATGATTTGAAAATAATGCACACCCATGGTGTAACGGTGCATTACCACCTTCGGTGTGCATTATTTTTTAAATAATTAACGGCACATTGTTAATTATTTCTTACTTATTGACCATAAGTGGAAGGACAGGAAATGATGAGTGAAGTGAGCGGAGGAGGTTTCTGTCATATTACTTATAAAAAGATGAGTCAGACCTCAATAAGGATTTTATAAGATTCAAGGCTGCTTCATACATACTTCCTTAGTCAGTGCTTGCTAAACTGAAAGAAAAAGCCTTTATTTGCAATAACTGGCTCACCATTCAAGCATCATTCTAGAGTACATTTACACAATGTTCTTTGCATTTTTTACATAGAAAACTTAAGTATGACTTAAGCTTTTTCACATATTTATGCAGTTAAAATTACCTTAAAGGTACAATATGGTTTTAGCGGCATCTAGTGGTGAGATTTCGAATTGCAATCAATCTCAATTTCGAAATGCAATGAGAAGCTACGGTAGCTACCACAGGACAAACATGTCCTCGTCTAAGAAAATGCATGAACGAAACGCACTCTGTAAAACAGTTTGTCCATATAGGGTTACTGTAGAAACATGACACTGACTTCCATGTAAGGAAGCCTGTGGTGTATGGAGATAAAAACGACTCATTTTAAGGTAAAAGAAACAATACAGTTCATTACGTAAGGTCTTTATTCACCACCGATAGTATAGTTATGTATATTACTTTATATTTCTGTCAAAAGATCCTTCTAAAAGTTACACAATATACCTTTATGCAATACGTATTTCTAAACAGAGACCTAATACAGTACACAGAAAGTTTTTTGGTCAATAAAAAAGCAAGAATTTGTTTGTGGTTCAAAAAAGACAAACTCCTGACATTGGATGAGCAGATAAGTGTGTTTGAGTATGTACAGTAACACTTACCACGGCTCTGACGTTACTCATTTATCACACTTTGTCTTGCCTTGCATTTGCATGGCCCTGATGGGAGTTTTGCTCTTTATAACTGATATTTTCCAGTTAAGTGGTTTCTCTTTTATGCCTGAATTTTTCTTAAAAGAGATGAACGGTATGAGTCAGACCTCAGTAAGCATTCCATTAGCTTCAAGGCTACATCGTCTACATATGTTCAGCAACATCGTATACAGTATACATCCAGAGTGCAGTGAGAAATGAGTTGCACTGTTGAAGTGGAATGAAGAAAAGTAAAAGTTTTATAAGAATTGATTCATTTATACTGAGAGTTTTGATTTGCTCTGTTCACTGTTGGCCTACTTAGACAGAATAAAATAATAAACCATAAGATGGTGCATCTGTTACAGTGATTTTACCACAGTTAAATGGTTCCGGGTATAAGTACATTCACATT